>NW_024412447.1:6179985-6341927 GCF_014898765.1 Herpailurus yagouaroundi | reverse complement strand
GTGGCTACAGCCCTGGGGGCGTGGGGGTGGTCTCTGGGTCCTAGACTTGAGCCCGCACCTCATTAGCAGAACACAACTTCCCAGCTCCAGCTGTCCCAGACTGTGTGGCCGGGGTCTCCGCTCCTTGCAGGGTCTTGCTAACAGTGGCTAGGCACATGGGCCAGGCTGTAGAAAGCCCATCTAGCGAGGTGCTCCAGAGTCCCAGGCTGTGAAGATGGAGAGGCTGGGTCGGCTGAGACAGCAGCTTCCATAACTAGTGAATAATGCAGCCAAGAGGACCCGGGGAGCCCTGACCGTTGTTTCCTGAGACCCAAGGGTTCTCAAGTGGGAGAGGAAGGGGCTGATAAAGATGGCTACAGGCACAGTGGGACAGGCAGGGGCGGGAGGTTCAGACCACATCTATCAGCCAATCACACTTTAGCATGAATTCATTCCGAAATACTCATAGTACACTGAATCAACACCTTAAAGGGGGTAGAGGGTAGGAAAGGGGATGGGAGAGAAGGTGCATTTTCTTCTTTTCATCACTTTTTCGTAACTTCTGCAAAGCAACTAAAGCCAGCAGGGCCTCGGCAATGACTCCCAACCCCCACGTTTCAAATGAGGAAGTGGCCATCCAGAGGGGGGAGTAGGTATCTGGCCACTGTGGCCTTGGGGGCTGTATCCTCCTAGAGGAGAATCACTGGATTGTTCCCTGTGGTCAGAAGCAGTGAAGCAGCCTTCACACCAGGCCACCCTGCTGCGGGGAGCTTGGGCTGCATTACTCCCAGGAAAACCTCCACAGGGGTTGGGGGAGGGGGGCACCCACTCCCAGCCAGCCACCCTGAGGAAAATGCAACTAGGGCTACTTGGCCCAAGTGGGTGGACAAGGTGGTGCTTCAGCAGTGGCTCCTGGTAGAGACCAAGGCAGGCTGGGGCCATGGTCTCCGGAACACCCACCCACTTGTCACTGCAGCCCTGTGAGCCAGCACCATGGGCCCATTTAACTGTTGGGGACAGAGAGAGGAAGGAGCCCAGAGGTCCGTGTGCAGGACTCTGGCTCTGATTAACCCAGAAACAGAGGCTGGGGGAGTGTGGGCCAGACCCTGAGTCTCCCCCGGCTGGCTCCCCTCTGCCAGCCTGAAACCAGGATCTCAGTGTTCCCAAAAGCACTTCCCCTGAGTCCTTCCAGCACACCGTGAATGCGCAGTATGAATGGACTGGAGATCCCCCAGGGCTAGGGGTGGGAGCGCACAGGGAAGAGGGGTGAGGACTGGGAGCGGGGAGTTGGGTCTCCAAAGTAGGGTATGGGTCTCCCTGCACGGGGTTCCAGAGACGCACTGGGGTAGGGACATAAGCTCCATGGGGGCGGGGTATGTGTTTGTTCACCGATGTATCCAGCATCAGTTAGAGTGCCTGACACATAGTAGGTGCTCAATAAATATCTCTTGAATGTGACTGAATGAATCCCATCCTTTTCTTCAGGAGATAGGTTATAAGGAATGAATATGCGTCATTATTTCAGTGACATGTGTATGCAATTTATAAGTATTTACCGGGGAGTACGTGCTCAGGTTTTTTGTTTTTTTTTTTTTCCTGATTAGGACCAACAATCAAGAAAGCTTGGAAACCTGAAATCAAGAAGGTCCTCTCTGAGGATGTGGGAAGAACTCAGCTCCTCTCCAAAGCAAAGCAAGGCAGGTAAAGCCTTGGGCCAGGCTGCCTTCCTTACTCTCTCCATGGATACCCTCAGTTTATACTTCCTTCACCTCTGTATCAGAAAAGCCTGGGGCTGAACAAGGCGTTGGCAGTAGGTTTCTTACTGCTTCAGCTTCTCTGAATCCAGAGAATGGTTCGGCCGCATTCAAGGCTAAACCAGGCAGGAGCTGTCTGGAGCAGGATCTTGGCCCTACAGGCACTCAGGGAAGTCCCCACCCAGCTCAGACGCTCCAGGGAGCCGCGAGCAAGCCATTTTGCACACGTGCTAAGCAGTTACTCAGCTTCCTGTTGTGTATGGAACAGCCCTTGCCACCCCAAACAGACCAGCCTGTCTCCTCCCCAACTCTGCTCCTGAAGTCTTACAAACCAGGCAAAAATCAAGAAGCATAAATGAAAACAATCATAGAAAGGCACCGTAAATCTTGATGAAACAACCCAAACAGAAACAAAATCCAAAAACACATAAAACTCAATGTGGGCAGGGTTGTGGAGAAATGCTCATTTGTTGCTAAGTTGTTGAACCTTTCTGAGGGGCAGCAACTGTAGGAACAAAGAACAGGAACAGGAACTGAAAAATAACACACTTCGCTGGCATAAATTCATTTTGGTGCTAAGCAAATAGCCACTGGCTTTTTTTTTTTTTTTTTTTAAAGCAAACACGTCCATAATAACCCCCTTTAGAATGGTGGAAGGGGTGGAAAAACCCAAAGACTACAAATATGGAACGACTTGTGACACTAACATGTTAGGATACCATTTAACTATTTGAAAAGACCTATGTGGATTACGCACAAAGACACACGTAAACTAACTTTCCTGGCATCTTTAAGTGCCCAGTATTTACCCAAGACTTTGACGTACATTCTCTTTTACTTCCTAAAACAAGCCTGAGAAGTTATTTTGATGTTTGTTTTTTTAAACCTTCATTTTGTACAGGAGGAAACAGACTCAGACAAAAGCCACGATTTGCTCGAAGCCACACAGCTCCTCAACGTCAGTTTGGGATTCTGACCCCAAATCTCGGAGGTTGGCATCATCTGGACACTGATAAGTGTGGGCAGGCCTTATCCTAGCAGTGGCGACAATAAATAAGAGAATCCTCACCCTGTGTGTGCCTGGCACGTTGCCAAGTGCCTTCTACACGTTATCCCATGGAAGCCTCACAACTTGAAAAGCCCCCATTTTACAGATGGGGAAGGTTGCGGCCCAGAGAAGTTAGGCGGCTTGCTGAGATCATGGGCCAGGGAAGGAATCTGGCACCCTCACCCGGGTCCCTGAGGCCTCACGGGGAATGCGCGCGCTTAACCACTGGGCGGCATTGCCTGCCCCGCGCGGGGAGTCTGGGGCCAGCCTGGAAGAACCCCGGGGAGCGCCTCCGGCTCCGTCCCCGTGCTCGGCGGGCTCCGGGGCTTCCTGCCAGTCTTCACAGTGTTACAGTCACCGCCCTGGACGGCCTGTCTGCCCTCCCCGCCGCCGGCGAAGGAGGGGCCGCTCGGTCCCGCATTCGGGACCCCCTCCCGGTACAGATCGCGGACCGGGCCCCAGGGGCCGGGGGCGGGCTGGGGGCCGGGGAGGTGGCCCGGGGGGGAGGGCGGGGAGGGAGGGAGGGACAAGGTGGGCGGGGGCGCCAGCTCATTTCCCGGCCGGAGCAACCCGGAAGGCTGGAGGATGGAGGGGAAGTGACTGGGCGTGGGGCCCTCGCGGCCCGAAATAACGGGGGACACCGACCTCGGGGCAGAGTCAGGGAGGGGCGGCCGGGGCAGGGGGAACGGGGGGCAGGGGGAACGGGGGGCAGGGGGAACGGGGGGCCGGGGCCGCCCCGAGGGCGCCAGGGGCAGGGAGCCCTGCATTTCCCTCACCCGGAGGAGAACACCATCCGCTGGTCCCCTCACCTCCAGGCGACCCCACACACCTGGAGAGGCCCCCTCCCCGCGCCCCCACACCTGCGGTCGCCCCGTAACCCTCCCCACCCGCGTGCAACTCTCCGTCCCCTCTCCTCCGAGCGCCCTCTCCCCTCCCGACGGCCCCCCAGCCCGCTCACCTCGGGGCGCCCCGGCCGCGGACTCTGGGCAGTCGACGCGCCGAACCGGCTCTGGGCCCCGCGCCGCGCCGCAGCCACTTCCTCGTGGGCGGGGGGCGGGGCCTCCCGGCCTCAGCCCCGCGGGGACGGGGGCGGCGACCAGGGTGGCGGCCGAGAGATCCCAGGCCCCGCCCACCCATCCGGGGTGGGGGCCGCACCGAGCCAGGGCGCCCTGAAATCGTCCGCGACCGCCCCTCGCTACTTTATGCGTGGGGAAACTGAGGCTCGGAGAGAGGCGCACAGCCCGAGCGGCAGCTGGACGGGAAGCCGGGAGCTGGGCGGGGAGCGCACGTCCCCACCGCCGCGAAAGCGTCCTCTCCGTCCTTCCTCCGTGAGCCGATGCCCACAGGGCGCAAAAAGTGCAAGCCCGGAAGCGGGTGTAGTCGGAAGCGAGGCCCTCCCCGCGCTCTCAGCAAAATGCGCCCCCGGGCGGGGGTGCGGGTCGGCCTCTCGCAGCGACCGTGGCTGGCCCAGCTGGGTCCCTCAGCGGAGTTCTTGCCCTTGGAGTCCGCTGCAGCCCTCCTCTCGCCCCTAAGTTACCTGGTGGCCTCGCAGCCACCTGAATTTGGGTTTGGGGCCAAGGGGTCCCAGGGGTTTTTCCATCCCTAGCCTCTGCCTCATCGGTGCAGATGTGGCCCGGTGGCTGCGCAGATGCGGGAGACCCCGGTGAAAACCTTGTTGCGCCCTCGCAGTCGGTCAGGCCCCTCCCTCGGGGCCCTCTCTCCCAGTGCCAGGCAGGCGGCGGGCGGCAGATGGGGTGCGGGGTCTTCCGGGTCCCCGGAGGTCTGGGGGCTTTAACGCATGCCGTTCTTTCCGCCCAGAACGTTTTTCCCGCCCTGTCCCCACCTGGCCAACTCCGGTTTGTCCTGCAGGACGTGTCTCTTAGGCCACTGTGTCCACAGCCCGCTCCCCATCAGGGGTGTCCGCTCTCCACTGGACTCCCAGCTCCTGTACACCGAACTCTGCCCTCTGCCGGGCCGTTGGGAGGACTCCATGGATCCAAACACGGAGCACTTCCTGCCGTGAGCGCGTGGAGCTCAGCAAACTTAACTCCAGAGGTTTGTAGGACCCGCAGCCCCGGCTCTGAGGAGACACTGAGGGGCTGTTACCAGCCCTCCCGTCTGGCTGTGGCCAATCCCAGAGATGGCTTCGGTCTGCACAGATAAAAAGTTTCAGATGGTCTGTAGCGGCACCCCCTTCTTGTGGGGACAAGAGCAGCTTAACACCGAGGCAACATCTGTTCCATCCCTGGCTTCTAGATGCCCAGGGAACGACCCCAGGTGGGGCTGACCCCCATCTCCGTCACCCGCCTGAGTGCTCTAACCCGGTCGGGCTCCGGCTGTCCCCTGTCCTGAGCTCATGACCTAAGACTGGCAGGGGCAAAGCAAGGCCCCCAGCTTTGGAGTATGGAGGAGGGAAAGGAAGACCCTTCCGGGTGAGCCGCGTGAACCTGAACCTGAAAGTGGAGCAGCTGCAAGGGAAGATGACGACATAGGTAGAGCTCAGGTGGAGAAAATCCCAGAGAGATGGTCAGCCTCTGACTGGTCAGCTTGAGCCCAACCTGCTTCCAGAGGTTTCGGACAGGTGAGCCAAGGAATCGATTTTACTATTTAAGCTGGTTTCCATCGAGACTTTGTTACCGGTTGCTAAAAGCATCCTGACAAATGTGAACACCTGAGGACTCTCTCCTCCTGTGTAAACCGAGCTTGTCAACTTAGTGGGAGCAGAAACCGGGGCGCCTGGGTGGCACAGTCGTTTAAACGTCCAGCTCGGGGATTTGTTCAGGGTGTGATCTCACCGCTCAGAAGTTCGGGCTCTTCGCTGACAGTGAGAAGCCTGCTTGGGATTCTCTCCCTCTCTGCCCCTCCCGCGTGCCTTCGCTGTCTCAAAATTGCAGGAGTTAATGATTGCAACAAGTTAACTTGTTGTTAACGCCAACAAGTGGCGTTAGAAAATGGAGTTTCTGGTAAATGGTGCTTCTTGCTGTGCCTCAGTCTCTGAATCTATGAAGAGGCTGACTCGTGATAAGTGCTGCAACCCCCTCACAGGCCTGCAGCCTCTGTGGGAAGACCCGACCACACCACACACCGGGAAGCCATGGGAGGGGTTATGTGAAACCGCTCCCTTCCGGGATCAAAGTTCTTCAAGCCTTAAGTGAGGTTCTCCTGAGCGAGGGGGACTTGGGGCGGAAGGCTTCACTCGGAGTTCTAGGAACACCTCACAGAGCTTGTTTCTTGCTGGAAACTGCGTGCCCCGTCCCCCGGGACCCTGGGGTGAAGACGCTGCACTCCCCCTTCTCAGGTTTCCAAGAAATGCAGCTTGGAGGAAGGCAGTCATCCCCAGGTCATCGAGGTTCTTTCCGGTTTTCTGTTCCACCTCCTTGCTGCCTCCTGGTCACAAGAGGGCAGCCAAGCTCCAGGCGTCTGGACTCCGGAAGTGGCGGCTGGCCCAGGCAGCGGGGAGACCAGGGAGGAAGACCTGTCCCAGAAGCACCCAGTCTGAGCTCCTAATCTTAGCATGTGCCCACCTCCAACTGGGGACCACGGGACTCTGTCCCTGAGATCAAAGGACTGCCACTCGATCCCCATGAGGAGGAACCGGAGAAACCCTTGTGTCTTCTTTCTCAGCCTAGGAGGACAGATGTCCACCACGCAGAGGCCCAGAACACGCTTAGCATTCCATGTGCCAAGACCCCGATGGGGGCAGCACCTGTTGAACACCCCCTGCCAAGTCACGTGGTTTTGTATCAGTTCAGCTGGAAACTCCAACAAAACCCCACAAGGTACAAGTTGGAAAGGTCCCCTCCCGTCAATTTCAGTGACCTGACCCCGCCCCTGAGCTTGGTCACTAGGCATCTGCACTCCCGGCCCAAGCCCAGCAGGGGGCGTGCTTAGCGGTTACCACCAGGGCTCTGGCCAGCTTGCCGGTGTTCCAATGTGGGCCGTCACAACCCTCTCTGGCCTGGCTTTGTTCCATAGGGGCACCTGGGTGGCTCAGTGGGTTAAGCGTCCAACTCTCGATTTTGGCTCAGGTCACGATCCCACGGCTGTGACACTGAGCCCCATGTTGGACTCCATGCTTTGAGCAGAGATTCTTGGGATTCTCTCTCTCTGCTCCTCCCCCCACTCACCCTCTCTCGAAATAAACAAGTAAACATTAAAAATAAATAAATACAATGTGGCTATACCAGTTCCAACCCTATAGGGTTGCTATGAGTAGTTAATGCCTATTCACTGCTTGTGCTGGTGCCTGGTCCAGGATTCTCACTGTAGTGCAGCAAAGGTGTGGCTACAGCACCCTTCCTGGGACCCTAAGGGGACTGACATTACGGTGGTGCCTTTCAAACTTTTTTTTTTAGTTTATTTTTCGAGAGAGAGAGAGAGAACATGTGCAAGTGGGGGAAGGACAGAGAGAGGGGGAGGGAGAGAATCCCTAGCAGGTTCCACACAGCACAGAGCCCGACGTGGGGCTCAAACACACGAACTGTGAGATCATGACCTGAACCCGAAATCAAGAGTCGGAAACTTAACCGACTGAGCCACCCAGGTGCCCCTCGAATTTTTTCTGATCACGACCCACAGTGATATATACTATGACCTAGTACACGCCCCCACGTATATCTGAAACCTAGGTATCGTGACACATGCAAAATATTTTCTCTGGGTTCAATTTTTCAAATGCCAGTTGTGACCTACTAAATTGATTTTTACAGCCATTGATGGGCTCTGACCCTCAATTTGAAACACTGCTCTAGACCATACTTCCTTCCTTTTTCTAAACGGACCTCGTCTATTAGTTTCCTGTCACTGCAGGAGCAACCTGCCACAAATAGGGCGGCTGAAAACGCAAACATGTTCTCTTACGTTTCTGGAGGTCAGAGTCTCCTGTCTCAGCAGGCAGCGTGGTGTTCCTTCCAGAGGCTCCAGGGGAGACCTGGTTTCCTGGTCTTTGCCAGCTTCCAGAGGCTGTGGGTGTTCCTTGGCTCCGTGGCCCAGCGGCTCTCTAACCTGTGGCCACATCTCTGACTCACCTGCCTGCCTCCCTCTCATAAGGATCCCTGGGATACCGGGCCCCGCTGGATAATCCAGGATCCTCTTCCTGACTGGAGCTCTTAATTATATCTGCAAAGTTCACAAGTTCCAGGGATTAGGACATGGACATCTTGGTGGGGGGGCATTATTCTACCTACTGCACCCGGTTTCTAATTATACATGCATAAACAAGCAACCTAACCTCATAATTTATATACTGATCTACACGGGACTTGAGTCCACGTGGGGTCGCTCGTGCCTCAGCCACACTGCAGGCACCTGGGGAAACCCTGGCCCTTCACACCATTGCCTCCAGAGTGGGGCACACATGGCTTCGGGGCCAAACTGAAGAGTCATGCCTAAGCAATTAACCTGGGTTCTGAGGCAGACTTCGGATTTTCTCAGAATACTCTGCAAATAACTATTAAATTTTTCTTCACGTAGCAAGAGCCTTCATATGTGGTTCCCATTCTACCCCACTGTTAATAAGGGTCTGCGGGGCTATTATGGCGTCTGTGCAAAGCCTAAAAGCAAACCTCAGCTTTACTAACAGGAATTACCAATTCCTGTTTTTACTGCCATTTTACAGGTGAGGAGACTGAGGCTCCTAGAGGTTAACTGTATCGCTCAAGGTCACACAACCTGGCAGAACTATAACCTGCCATCAGAGCCCAAAGGCTTGAATCAAAGGGCTTTGGCAGTCACCCAGAGGCTCTCCAGATGGGTAATAATTGTGGCCCCAGGCATGGCCTGAGTCTCGGAGCTAGTGAGAGGAAGAGGGGTGCATAGTATATAGCTCCCAGCACTGCAGGGCTGTGGGTTTCTGTCTGTCCTCACTGGGATGGGCCTTCCTCCCTGGGGGAGACATGGCCCAAGTTATAAAACAAACAAACAAACAAAAAAACCCACTCTGGCTAAATTACTGGAGGCAAAGTTAGAAATGTTTCTCCGTTGCTGTTGTTTCTCTCGTGGAATACATTTCTCTAAAAACCTCTGGGCCTGTTGGCCAAACCATGTGATTTAATTAAACTAAAAGACTTTTAGCTAATTCCTGTTTAGGGGCTACTTCTGTCTCTCCTCTGGGACAACAGCCTGTGCACTGGTGCAAACACATTTATACAAGCGGTTCCTGCCACCAGCGGTCCAGAGAGGAGGCCACAGCAAATACCTCCACCGCAGAGATCCCCTCCTAGAGGGGAGTATTGTTCCCAGGAGTCGCCGAAGGGCAAAATTACTCAAGAGGGTATCATGATGTCCTCTGAGAAGCACGGTTACCAGTGTCCTAAAACTAGAGCTGTCTTCAAGTCACTGGGAGGCAAGAGGAAAGGCTTGGGAGGCAAGGTGACCAAAGTAACGCCATTTTGGTTTTAGGTTGACCCTTAACCTAAAAGTCAGCAGATCATAGTCAAAATATCTGACTCATGGAAGACTGCAAGACTCCACTCCTTCTGGCAGTAAAAGCCACAAAGCTAAACATTTTTTTTTTTTTTTAAGTTTATTTATTTGAGAGAGAGAGTATGTGCATGTGCGGGGAAGAGGAAAAAGAATTCCAAGCAGGCTCCTTACTGTCCGTGCACACTTCAATGCAGGGATCGATCTCACAAACCATGAGATCATGACTGGAGCTGGACACTTAACTGACTGAACCACCCAGGAGCCCTTTTTATTTTGAGAGAGAGGGAGCTTGCGTGTGCGCATGCATGCATGGCAGAGAGAGGGAGAGAGAATCCCAAGTAGGCTCCACGCTGTCCGCGCAGAGCCTGACATGGGGCTCGATCTCACAAACTGTGAGATCATGACCTGAGCCGAAATCAGGTGTTGGACGCTTAACTGATTGGGCCTCCCTGGACATTGCTAAAAATTGCTCCCTGTGGGTAATTCTGCAACCCTAAGACAATGGAAAAACTACCCAATGTAAAGAATAAACCCAAAGTTAAAGAGCATCAGCCCCTTTCTGTACAATTAGCTAATTTTTAAAACCTTATAAAACCTTTTGTTAGGGGCACCTGGGTGACTCGGTCGGTTGAGCATCTGACTCTTGACTTCCACTTGGGTCATGATCCCCTAGTGTCATTGGGTCAAGCCCTGCGTCGGGCTCTGCACTCACTGTGAGCCTGCTTAAGGTTCTCCCTCCCTCCCTCCTCCTCCCTCTCTCTCTGCCCGGCTTGTGCTCTCATAGAATTAAAATAAAGCAACTTAGAATTTAAGATTTTACCCTAAGGGGCGCCTGGGTGGCTCAGGGGCATCCGACTTTGGCTCAGGTCATAATCTCACGGTTTGTGAGTTCAAGCCCCACGTCAGGCTCTGTGCTGACAGCTCAGAGCCTGGAGCCTGCTTCAGATTCTGTGCCTCCCTCTGTCTCTGCCCCAACCCACTCACATTCTATCTCTGTCTCTCTCAAAAATAAATAAACATTAAAAAAAAAATTAAAAAAAAACAACCCTGGTTATAAAGATTTTACCCTGAAAATTAAATAGTTTAATGAAGAATTTGTCCATAGTTTTCTACTAAAAGTAGTTATAACGAAACAAAACCAAAAACACATTCAGTATTTTTATTTAACCGTTTAGCAGACAATTTACATATCTCCCCACCCTTTCCTTTAAGTTAGTGTGACAATTTTCCATAATAAACTACTTCAAGAGAAGCTTTGGTCAAGAATGGAATGAAATAGCAAAAAACAAAAAACAAAAAACCCAAATCATTGCTGCTTTTTTAAAAAAACCAACACTTTCACCAATTATATTCAAACAAAAACACACAAACAATATTTGCGCGATACGCGTCTTCAGTGTTTCCTTGCGGCTGGCTCTCCTCACCACCATGCAAACGGCGGGCCGTGTCAGCACACTTTGTCACTTTTGTCAGTTTGTCATGCTGGATGTGGGAGGCTCACTCAGCTTCACATTATCCGGAGGCCCTGGATAGAAGACTCCAAGGTCTTGAAAATGGCAGGAAGAACACCAAAGGTTACTGAGGACTGTCGGTCCTGGAGTCTTCCCCCTGACCACCCTCTCCTCCCTGACCTACCTCCAACAACCCCCCTGCCCTGTGCCCCCCAAATCTGGCCCCGCCCACCTGTGAGACATGCTCTCCCAGCACTGGGCCCCCCACTGGCCCTTTCCAGCCATGTGCTCCCCTGTCCCATGGCTCCAAGCCACAGGATCTGGAAGCGCTCCCACCTGCATGTTTCCTCCCTGTGCCACTGGCCCATAGTGATGAGGGCCAATATGTGCATGTTCTTTGCCTCCTCCTACGTCACAGGCCACGTAGCAGCCAGCCAGGTGCACAACACACAGCAGGTGCTCAAAGGCAGACGGACCAAGGGGAAACTACCCTGGGACCTCCTAGCTTAGAGGGGTCAAAGAATAAAGTGTAGAGTGTAACTGCCCAGGGAGCTAATTTCACAGCCCTGATGCCCAGGATGGAAAGTGCCGGAAGACAAAAAGGTGGGAGGGTGGGGAGAGACTTTGAGTAAGACACTTTGTTTCTCCCAAATATTCTGGAGGCTATTCCATATTATGTATTTCACCCAAGGAGCGGGGGCGGGGGGACACCGAACACGGTGGAAATGCACAGGCAGTAGCAAAACTCTGTGAACGTTAACCTGTTTTGGAGGTTAACCACTGAGAGATTAAATTGACAGGGCTGCACACAGGGGCCAGCCTCTCCTACTCCTGCTCCTCCTCTCTGGTTCCTCATCTTGTCCACCATCTCCCAATCGCCAAGCCAGAGTGTGAGGGTCCCCCTGCTTGTTCCTCAGTGTCACGATGCCCTTCCATTTGGCCTCTGAAATCTCCCTCCAATGCAGAAGTTCTGGGTCACAGCCCCTGCCACAGCTGGAGATCATCTCCTCACTGGATCACGGGACTCCCCAGCCTCTGCCCAGGCCGCCCACGCCTTACTCTCTGGTGCTTTGCTGTCTGGCTCTGGACCAGCTCCTGGGTGTCTGCAGACAAAGCCCAGCTCCCTCTCTCTGACCACGCCACAGGCCCTTCTAGTTCCATCTGGTGCTTCTGCAAGACCCACATCACAGTGCAAACCACTGGTGGTGCCTCCAACCAGAACGTGCTCTGAGCTCGGCTGGTCTGCACCTGCGGCTCCTACTTGCCCGGCGCCCCCGCGTGCCCTGAAATCCCACTGCACCTGGAGATACAGCTCAGCCCATCCCTTCCCTGCAGCGCTGGCAGTTTATGTGCCCCCCGAATTCCTCGGTGTAGAAACACGGGCACTGGCTGCTCTTCTGCAGATCCACCTAACCCCCACCCCCTCTGCCACACGAACCCCTCTCACCTCGGTGTCCTCAGTGCCTAGTACGAGGCCTGGCACCCAGCAGACACTTAGCAAACGTTTACTAGATTAATGGATTTAAACCACAAAAATGTATCTATAAAGACACTGGTGCCCAACACAGGGCCAGCTACAAAAACAGCACTGGATTTTTTCCTCCATGGATAAATGGACATCTAGAAGGATGTACCCCAAGTCACTGAGAAAGTCTGATTTTCTTCCAATGGCTTTCAAGTCTTAAGGTTTTTTTTTTGTTGTTGTTTTTTTGTTTTTTAAAGTAACCTCTACACCTGATGTAGGGGTCGAACTCACAACCCCAAGACCAAGAGTCACACGCTCCACTGACTGGGCCAGCCAGGTGCCCTGACTTTGGTTTTAAAGACGACTACAGTCTCCTGTTCTACATTTCTGATGTGCACTGGATTTGACATTTTGTTCCAAGAAATGAGAAACATTCTGGTCACAGGAAGAATTTCACACAAACAAGATTTCTTTTGAAAAGCAGAAAATACCTTGAAATCCCAAATTGTCATGGCTCCATCGATGCCAGTAGTGCAAAATTTGCGACAATCTTGTTTGTCCACTTCATAAATAGACACTTGACTGAAAAGAAGGAAAAACAAGAGAGACTGTAAGATATGTGGTGGGAGTGAGTCCCAACCTTCCTAACAGTGTAAGGGCATTTTAAGGAAATGGAATTCCCAACCGCAAAATATTAAGTTGTCCATCAAGATTAGGCTGCGGCAATCTGCCTCAGAAAACATTCAAGTGCACCTCGTTACCAGACGTCCAGAAAAGTCAAGACTGAAAAGAGAGAAACGGTAAGAAGCTGTATTAATTACAGTGACGCAGAGAAGCAGGACGAGCCAGGCACACAGCATGCAAACTGCCAGGGAGCAGAGTGTGGGCAGGACCACAGCAATGACGGAGATGGAAACAATTAAAAACAAAACAAAAACAAACTAGAGGCAGGATAAAGCATGACTGAAATCCAACTGGCTCCAAACAGAAACTCCCAAATCACCCTCCAAGACAACCAGGGCCTGTAAGCCAAGAGCTCTCCCTGCTCTCCCTGCATTTGAAACTAATCACTGCAAACATGAGCAACACTCAGACACCCTGCAGGATTCCAAGCAAGCAAAGTAGAGGAAGAGATTAATGCAGCAACTTGTCTTGGCCTAATTATCTGAAAAACTTTCAAGAAAATCAATTCCACAGCTCAGACAATATTTTTCTTTTTCCTCTGAAACGTCTAGAACATTCTGTCTGGGGAAGGAGATGGCAAAACGGTGCACACAGCCTGTTTCTGTACAGCCTGTAAGCTAAGAATAGCTTACGATTTAAATGGTGACAAAAAAATGAAGACTATTACTTCACGATGTGAAAATTATGTGGAAATTCAAACTTCTGTGTCCATAAAAGTTGTACTGAAACACATCCACGCTCATTTAGATACATACTGTCAATGCCTGCCTGTGTGCCACAACAGATGTGCATAGCTGACAGAGCCTCTATACCTTCTCAGAACCTAAAATATCTACCCTCTGGTCCCTTACAGAAAAAGTCTGCCGATCCTTTGCTTACGGGCAAAGAGGATTTAATATCTGCAAATAAAAGGAGCCTTGCCAATCTCCAAGGGTCTTTTTACTTGAAAGTCTCAAAAGATGCAATGAGTTGTTTCCTTCCTGATACATAGTCTGCAGAGAAGCTTCAGAGAAATTCATAAGAAATAGTTTTGAAACTCATTCAAGACAAAGAACCTGAAGTGTGGAGAAAAGTTCTGTTAGGCCTCCAAGTTTTTAATTTTTTTACCTTTTTTTCTTAACGTTTATTCATTTTTGAGAAACACAGTGCAAGTGGGGTTGGGGCAGAGAGAGAGAGTGAGACACAGAATCTGAAGCAGGTTCCACGCTCTGAGCTGTCAGCACAGAGCCTGATGTGGGACTCAGACTCATGAACCGTAAGATCATGACCTGAGCCGGTCGAACACTTAACCAACTGAGCCACCCATGCGCCCCTCAAGTTATTATTTTTTAAGAGAGTGCAGATATTTTCAGCCTATTTTAAGTCCAGCAGCCCTTTCCATTGAACATGATCAGAAGCACAAGGTGCATTTAATAATTCTCTCAAAGAGAAAGTCTAGACCTTTCTGTTCTTCTTCCCACCATCATCACCACAATGAAAATCTCTCAACACAAAAGGTCTAATCAAAAAGAGAGAGTTCTGTGGTACCTAACTCTGACCACAGTCATTTAAAATATCAAGAGCAAACTACACTTCTCTAGAGTTAAAACAAACAAACAAAAAATCAAACCTTTTGGATAAAACACAGTTCACATACGCCTGATGAAAACTTAAGAAACTCCTTGGTTTTACCATATGGTATCAAATAATTCTGTTTCTTTCATTAAATCATCTTCTTACTGGTGTGTGTGACTAGAAACCCACGGCTGAAATGACGGGTATAACCAGTGTTCCTGTCCTGTGCTCACTGAGAGGAGCAGGACGTTCAGGAAGGTCTCCTCTCATTCTCAGCCACGGTCTAAGAATGCCAGCCCTGGGAGGAGGCGGCTCACACAGCGGTGGCAGCAACAGGACCAGTGCAGCTCGAGGTGGGGGAGGCTGTCTCGTGCCATCTGCACTTCAAAGGACAGAATGACTCTGTCACAAGCTGAAAATAAGAGTCTGCAGTCGGGAGGCTAGAGACTTGTCCCTGCTCTTGTTCCCAAAGGAATGTCTGGGCACACAGCACACACGACTGGCACAGGGATCCAGCCAGGAAAGAAGGAGGCAGAAAGGCATCTTGGGTCACCTAAGCGCTTCTCTACAGGTGGTCGGGGCCCTGGCTGCAGGTGGCTGAGTGGCACCTACGTGATGCTATTCTGGTGCAGCGTCTCCAAGGCCGTGTTGCGGTCCTCAGTCGTGGCCCTCTTGTCCATGTTGCGGAAGCGCTCCATGGCGGACATGTTGCGCTGGATGCTCTGTTTTGGAATGTCTAGTTTGGAGACGAAGGTCAAGCAGCCACGGTCATCGTAGTTAAAGAGCATCGGGCAGCAGTCATGGCCCTGAAACAAGATATCGGTCAGGCCTACCTACCAGCCCCTCAGCAGAACAGTCACCACCACACTTAAACGCACACAGACACGCACACCACACAACACACCACACCACCCAGTCTCACAGGCCAGCTGTCCTAAAAGGCTGTGCCGGCCTGTGAGAGCACAGCAGGTCACAGAGCACGCGCTGTTCCCGTCCTGGAGAATTAAATACAGTGTACTGCGAGGGGAAATAAAGAGAAATACTCACGGCAGCTACAACGCTGTTCTCCGAGACAAATGACACACTCAGCAGGGGCAGGAACTCCGTCTTCAGAGTTGAGACCCTAAATACAAGAACAACTGTTAAACTGAGATGGAACAGACCACACAGCTTCTTTATAGACACAGAAGATGACTAAGGACCCGTTTTCACAGGCGCTTGGACAGTATAAACAAGCTCTTATGCTTAAAAGGAGCCCCATGACCTACACTTTCAGGAATCAAGAATCTCAAGCCCAACACAGCCCTGGGGTAACCTGCAGAAACAGAGGTCTTTGGCCTCTCTGGCCTGGGCCCCACCTGCTTCTGGGGCCTCCCCACTCATGACAGACTGGTCTCGGGCACGGTCCCCAGTGACCCTTATTCTTTCCCGTCTTTTGCCTTTGCTCCCACACCCTTTACACACATGCTTATCCGAAGTCCACATGGTTTCTGAAGCTCAGCTCTAATTAGATCACCTCCATGAAGCTTTCCTGGACCTTTTCACCCTGAAGTGGCTTCTCCTTTCTGGCTACCCAACACTCTTCCTGTCACTGTCACTGTCACTGTCACTGTCACTCATGACTGAACGCCTTGTGCTGCCATCCTCTCCTCGCCTGTGCTCACCCTGGGCTCCCAGAGAGTGGGCACAAACATCTGAAGAGTCTATTCTCTTTTTTCTGCCAGGCACCGGGGGAGGAGCTGGAGCCACCGATGAATATGACACTGCCTTAGCCAGCCAGGATCTCACACACAACTGGGCTGGGGCACATGTGTGTACACGTACAGATAGTGGTTATCTGCTCCAGCACCTGGCCAACAGGTCACATAGAGATGGCAGGCACACACGTTGGTTGATGAATTAGGATCTCAGAGCTTCATGTAAAAGAGAAATTTAGAAAACTTCATGTAAAAGAGAATTTACAAAACTATGTCTAAGGAGACCCCCTCCCCCCTGCCAATACCACTGGCATCGGATTAAAGTCCTAATACCTCATCTTAAGGCCTTACTGGGGCACCTTACTATATAAAACACTGGCTGTTACTACAGAAAACATTTATGTTCGAGAAGGGGAAGGGTGGAGAATGTCATCTGACTTGCAGGACTGGAAAAGCCAAATCATAAATCAATAGGAGGGCAGACAGGGGCTTGTAATAAGCACGCACTAAAAGCTTATTACACATTACAACAAACTGTACACAAATCAAATAACTGTGACATCGAAACATTACTGAATAAAAAGCAAATTGCTGTACAAAATGTACAGCATAACCCCATTTGTGTTAAAAATGAAAAGATACATTAAGTACCTAAATGTGTATAGAAACCTGGGAGACCACAACATTTAAGGTGGTGTTTTCAAAATAAGTAAGAGGCGCTTGGGTGGCTCAGTCAGTTAAGCATCCCGCTTTTGATTTTGGCTCAGGTCATGATTTCATCGTTTGTGAATTCAAGCCCTGAACTGGACTCTGCACTGACAACCACAGTGCCTGCTTGGGATTCTTTCTCTCTCTCACTCTCTGCCCCTCCCCCACTCTCTCTCTTAAAATAAAACAACTCCCCCCTCTGCCAAAACCCACAATTCAATCCACTTAGGAAAAAAATATTCTCTCTGAAATGTCACTTTGTTGTCACCATGCAGCAGAGGGAGGCAGAGTCACCTGATGTGAGCAGTTCTCAGCACACAGCAACAAGTCAGGAAATCTTTAAAGGTGGGTAACCTTTAGCTGCCAATAAAAAAGGATTCACCAGGAAAGACAAAGATTCGTAAGGGGAAGGAATTCCAATCATCATCTCTGTCCCTCCAACATGATGAGCAGATAAAAATTCCGACGTCTGACAAGGTGCCTGGTGCCCTCCCCAAGGCCGGGCAGGTGTCTCACTCACAAATGAGTCACTGTAATTCGAGTTCTTCCAGCATCTCCAGACGAACTGGCATCGGGGTTTTAAGTATTACTGGATGGAGTCCCAAATGAATGGAGTCACTGTTCCTTGACTACAGAGTAAGAACTTATCTCCTACTTAAGGCTGGGGGATGACATTTACCTGTCGTAAGGAATCCACAGTAACAGACTAAACTAACCACGTGAAGGAACTCTTAGCAGCAGCAGCAGCAGCAGGCCAGGAGGGTCCTTCAGAAGAATCACCATCACTACCTCCATTAAGAAGTGTTTCTGCAAGTGAGACCTAACTCTTTCAAATTTCCCCAAAAGGACAACCTAAACGTGTGTCTGGGACTTCAAAGGCGGCCCTGCGGTTCTGGGTCAGAGTTTTATGCTCACATCCTGAACCGGCACCCAGGGAAGAACAGCCTTGGCCAAGCTGCGGAGAGATCCCAACCCCACTCCCTAACTCCAAATAAAAGGCAAATACTCACTGTACGCTTTTTGAGGCATCGGCAACGGATACGGTGCTGTCATGGCTGACCCAGGCCAGGCGGCTCCCACTGGCAGAGAAGCTGACCCCATGCACCCAGCCACCAGTGCCACTGCCACCAAACTCTGACATCAGCTGACCAAAAGGCATCTTGCTGCCCCATGGCGTACTGGCCGGCTTTTCATCCACTTCTTTAATGTAGGCAGAAAACACTCTGTAGTTTAAGGGGCAGGAAAGAAGGACAAAGCAGGTGAAAATATGTGTATAAAGAAACAGGCCACAGGCAGCTGCCATAAGGGGTCTTAGGATGCAAAGAGATTAATCCTTGAAGAGCAAAACATGACAAAGTCACACACACAAATCTCTTAAGACAAGAATGTCGCAGGCGTAGGGGTGCAGTTCTAGAAGTAATGAACACAAAGGCCCTTCCCTCCCAGGAGTGCGGAATGCTGGGGGAGGGTCCTGCTGTCACGCCGCCCCCTCGCACATGGCAGACCCCGCTGAGCACAGCATTCCTTCCTGTCTCAACACAGTAGGCCAGGAAGCCCACACAGCCCAATGGCAGAAGAGGAAACTATTTGCTACGCTGCAATAAAGCAGTGGTATGAACCCATTTAAAGAAAGGGACACCCAAGGAGGAAGCCAAGGGAGACCAGTGAGAGAGCGGACAGGCTCCCCCTCGTGCTATCAGGAGGGCGGGCTTCACGCGGCCCTGGGCTCCCTGTCGCGTCTCTGTGGCAGGTATGGTCTGGGTTGAAGAAGGGTGCTTTCCAGCCTGCTGTCAGCAGCCTCTCTCTCGAATTCCATGAAGTTGTGTGTGAGGAGGGATAGAGAGAGGCTGGGAACCCCCCCCCCCCCAGATGCTATTTCTACTTCATAGAGCCTCTCTTCAAGAACTTCTGGACCTAGAGACTCCCTAAAATGATCTGGGATATTCCCTCCCAAATGACAATGACAGCAGCAGTTCTGGAAGAGGCAGAGCGCTAGGGAGGCAAAAGGCGCAGTGAGATTACAGGACGTGACCTCAGAATCACTGGGCTTTATTTTTTTTTTATTGAGTAGAGCTGACACACAATTTTACTTTAGTTTCAGGCGTACATCACAGTGATTCAGCTTCGCTATGCTTTATGCCCCGTTCACTGCTGGTGCAGCTGGCATCTGTCACCATACACCACTCTTGCGGCATCACTGACTATATTCCCGGTCATTCCCGTGACTCACTTTGTAACTGGAAGCCTGTACCTCCCTCTCCCCATCACCCATTGTACCCATCCCCCCACCCCCCTTCCCTCTGGCAGCCATCAGTTCGTTCTCCATTTTTATGGGACTGAGAATGAGAATCATGAGAATCACTGGGCTGTAAGTTAGCATCGCAATGGCCACTGCTTTAGCCACCGGAGACCAAGACATAGCTGGTGGTTCTCAGATGCCAACTCGAGAGTGTGACCTGAACAGACTCTTACCCACAGGACTACAAGTCAAAGCAAAGTTTATTTCTGGAAAGTAATATTAACAAAAGAATTGGTAACCTATTTTCACAATCAGATTTTTTAGACACAGCTTGATAACCCAGGTGGTATGGATCATTCAGTTTCATCTTCTACGGGAGCTAGAATGACTCTGGATAACATGTCACAGACAACAAAACTTCTGAATTCTCCTTAAGAATGTCTATGCATCTTTGCTGTTGCACTGATTCTTAAGTAGAAACAAATTTTTTTTTTTAAGAACCAATCTTTTTCCAGAGAGTGCCTTGACACCCCTGTACCCCCCATTCCACAGCCAAATTCCCACACGTATCTTTAAAAACCAACCAACCAACCAACCAACCAACCAGTCAACATGAAGTAACATTTATTTGCTTTTCTTCTAAGGGAAGAAAGCCCTCTTGATAAAGAATAACTTTAAAAAGAAATTACACCGTTTGACCTTAAAGTTCTTAGCAAAGTGGCTGTTTCTTCTAGCCTCCCACGAACAACAAATAAAAAAGCTTTAACTGAAAAGGTACAGTGCAGTAATAGCTCAGCAGTGCACTGTTCAGCTATGTTTTGTCGTTTTAGCCTCACTCTGGAATCTGCCAAGTCCCTGCCTGGGTTATCAAACAAGAAACAATACTGTGGTCTGAGGGCCACTAGATCACTGCTCCAAACATGGATGCTCTGCCTACGGTGAACTTCCGGGCCCCACTCTTACATCTCCCCACTCCCGCGCCTCCAAGTCCACTTCCCTCTACCTCGGCCATCTCTGGTGCTTGCTTTCCTAGATCACAAGCTCCACTCATCTTCGAATCCCTTGCAGTGCCTAGCACAGTACTTTGCAAAGCAAAGAAACCTTAAGAATATGTGAAAGATGGGGATGCCTGGATGGCTCAGTTGGTTAAGTTTCTGACTTCAGCTCAGGTCATGATCTCGTGGTTCGTAAGTTCAAGCCCTGCATCGGGCTCTGCAATGACAGTGCAAAAACCTCCTTGGGATTCTCTCTCTCTCTCTCTCTCTCTCTCTCTGCTCCTACCCCACTTGGGCTCTCTCTCTCTCTCAAAAATAAACAAACTTAAAAAAAATATGTGAAAGATGAACAATGAAGAGATCAATTCTGCCTACCAATTCTCATTTGTTCCCACCTGCATTTGAAATCACACGATCCTGCTGCCAGCAAAACATTGTTAGGATGCCAATCCAAGCTGAGGACTGTGGAGCGAATTGGCTTTTTAATGTGCTTGCTGACCCACCTACAAAAGGAGAAAATCCATTTCAGTTTATCCACACATCAAGCAACAGCTCCCAAAGGACCTACAAGTGCATGTCAGGTGAAACACAGGTGGCTACCAGGCCTTCCGCCAGAGACCGGAAAGGAGAGAGGGAGAAGAGCCGTAAATGGTCCTTTCCATTCTGTCTTTTACAACATTCTCATCACAGCAGCCCCTTCTGAGCCTTCCTGGCTATCATGGGATCCCCGTTAGTAATTATATTTATGGATTAACTCTGGATACGGCTCCGTGGAATTTCAGATTACATGTGACCATAACCTTTCAGATAAAAATTGCAGTTTGAATTACTTACATTTTTATGATAAATATTTAGTGACTTGTTATTTCATTTTGGGTTAAGTCTGGGTTGTAAAATAACTTCATTTCTTTTCTAAGCCTCTGTGAAGCTGCAAATTCTTTTTTTTCACAGAGGAATCACAACCAAGAAAATCACAACCTCTCAGAAGTTCTAATTCTCTAGCTCCACTCCAGGGATATTTATGTCTGAGATTTATGTCTGAGATATATTTATAACTGAGATCAGTTATTATTCCGGCTTAGCTAATTCAACTTCTCCCCCTAAACTGCTGCTTAAAAACCAATCATGTTCTGCTGTTCAAGAGCTCAAAGACTGGGGATGCCTGTGTGGTTCAGTTGGTTAAGCATCCAACTCTTTAAAAATAAACATGAAAAAAAAAAAAAATTAAAAGCATCTGACTCTTGATTTCGCTTCAGGTCATGATCTCACGGTTTGTAAGATCCAGCCCTATGTTGGGCTCCGTGCTTTCAGAGCAGAGCCTGCTTGAGCTGCTCTCTCTCTCCTCTTTCTGTCTCTTGCTCTCGTGTTCTCTTTCTCTCAAAGTAAATGAACTTAAAAAAAAAAAAAAGGAAGAGTTAAGAGACTGAATATCAAGCCAAACGCCCATCTTTGAATGCCAAATTACGTTTCCATAGAATCTGTCTTAGGAACTTATATAAAAAATTTCATTCTGAAAAACAGACATTTTGACTTGCTTATAATGAAGTTATTTTAAAGGCTTTTAGAGATTATTTTAAAATATTCACATCATTCCAATAAAATGTTGTTCTATAGCCAAGAAACGCCTCTGAACATATAGCTTGTTAAAATGACAATACCTTGCACTACAGTACAGCCCAATTTACCTATATTCGAAACTATTTTTCAATGAATAAAAATGTGAGCAATCTCTGAGACTGAAGGTTACCTAGGAAGGAAAATTTTTCTTATCTATTCATTACAGTGAGTCTTCTAAATGATTTTTGCCAGGCAACGTTTTGTTAGACTTATTTTTACATGTGCTTGAAAGAAAAATGCAAGTCTTGAATTCCTAACTGAATCGTAGCAAATTTACAGACTTTCTTTTCAAAGAATCAAAATTTCTAAGATTTCACTCAATTACAAAACATTAATATAATCCATTCCTTTCACTGTTTCAGTAGAAAGCAAACGGTAACGCTAACACAAAGAGTAATGTATACTCTGCTATTTTTAGTGCAAATACAAACACTGCCAGATTCGTACTAAATGACAATTCCATGTTGAAGGCTACTTACCACCCTTTCTGAGTGCATGCCAGATAGAGCAGAGTTGTTTTCTTATTAAAGTAAGTGGGAAGGAATAGGTAAAATAAGTTACTTAGCCATAAAATCAATCTCTGTATTTTGAGTGGCTCAGCTATAAGTAATTTATACAAAAAGTTTAAAAGCTGATCACAGTTCCAAGATTCTGGTCAATTTTTACTTCAACAGCTCAAATGAGTAAAATATTACACGAAGACACAGATTTGGTTAGCAAATAAATTAAAAAAAAAAATTCTTAGCATTTATTTTTGAGACAGAGAGAGACAGAGCACAAGCGGGGAAGGGGCAGAGAGAGAGACACACACAGAATCAGAAGCAGGCTCCAGGCTCCGAGCTGTCAGCACAGAGCCCAACGCAGGGCTTGAACCCAGGAACTACGAGATCATGATGTGAGCTGAAGTCGGATGCTTAACCGACTGAG
Organism: Herpailurus yagouaroundi; assembly: GCF_014898765.1. Lineage (NCBI taxonomy): Eukaryota > Metazoa > Chordata > Mammalia > Carnivora > Felidae > Herpailurus > Herpailurus yagouaroundi. The sequence continues at coordinate 6,319,386 of NW_024412447.1, read as the reverse complement.
CCACCAAGGCACTCCGGTTAGCAAATAAATTAAAAAAAAAAAAAAAAGGAGAGCACTGTCATCTGTAGGAATCATAGATATTTTGTATCTAAAAAAATCATTCCTCAGGTCATGGGAATCTCTCAAGTTTATGATTTCCCTGTTAGAGTAAGAAAACAGTTTGGACAGCACAGAATGAGGAGAGCAGCATCTTACAGTACATACTAGTTATGATTTCAGAACATAGGGCCACAGGTCTCTATCAATATGAGAAAGATGTGAGATTTGACCCAATGTGCACACAAGAAGGAAAAATCTTCAGAGGAAATGGAGATTTTCAGAGGAAAAAAAAAATCTCCAGATGAGGAAACACTGAAGTTATAGGTAAGCCTTCACCCAGGGACTCACGAAGTCACCAAGAACACAGGTGGTCCAAAGGTGTAATTCCACAGACAGAAATAAAAAATACTCAGCTGTTGCTCACCAGTCATTTTCAGACTCAAAGTAACAAACAGAAATGAGTCGTGCTCCACTTCCCACAGCAAATTTGTTCTCTAGCGGGGACCACTTGACAAAAGTTGCTGCACGATTAATTCTCAGGATCACCAGGGTTGGCTTCCAGACACCATCTTTCTGACTCCAGACATAGGCATTGCGGTCTGCCCCGCAAGTGACGATGCGGTCGCTCTTGGGAGCCCAGTCGATACCTGCAAGTGAGGCGTGGTGTCATCTGCTTTGTCTGGCCCATGATAAAAGCCATGAGACAGCCGGGGGGGGGGGGGGCCCCCTGCCATGGCAGGGCTACACGGGGGCCTGGTATCTTCCTCCCAAGCCCCGTCCTTCCCCCATCTATGGTCCTGATTGTCACCTCACACTCAAAGGCAAGGTTTCTCTGCAAAGTTCTGCAACTCAGGATCCTCTACAAGGCCAGGGAGAACAGAGCTGTTTCAGAACTGTGGGGGGTAAAAAACTAAGCAGCAGCATTTTTCCACCTGTTCACAGGTGGAAGACCTGAAGATCTTTTTCTTACCTCGTTATTAGATATTTGGCGGGGGGGGGGGAGGGGTGTTTAAAGTACCATTATTCATTCATTAACAGACCTCACTCCATGACATTAACTGAAAGTCTGCCACATCTAAGTAAAACAACATCAGAGCAAATTAAAATAATCTTCAGTAGAGGGAAAATATAAATTGTGATTCATTATACATTCTTCTGAGGGTCACTGTCATTTAAACTAACCTAAATGATACAAGTTCTGGAGAGAGTCCTTGAGTATCTCTGCATCTAAATTAGAAAGAGGTCTACATATGTATCTGAACATAAGGTTTATTTTTCATATCTGACCAAACCTTTACTTAACTGGTGGGTCTGTGAAGGATCCCAAAGTCAAGATCAGTTTGTTATATACCAAGAGTAAAATCTGCTATGATTCAATCATTTTATAGTTACTTGATGAGGTTATTTCCTATAAATATCATTCCACATTGAAGGTATTATTGGAAATGAAGGAAATATTACTAACTAATTATTATAGGCATCTCTCTAAAAATTAATCATTAACATTCTTAACAGGTATATGGAAAAAAGTAAGATGACTACAAATCAAAGTGTCCATTGGTCATAACTCACAGTGATTTCAGTTGTATGAAGAAAGAGTTCATTCATTCATTCACCTATAGGAATAGTCTGCTCAATTATTTGCACCACTGAGGGGAAAAAGGGGGGAGTGTATTCTAAGTGATGTGTATTTTGACTACAAATCTATTTATTATAGGATCGTCTTGCAACCTTATTAGAGTTAAAATTTCATTTTTAATTACAAAGGTAATACTCACATTACTATAAAACAAACACCACAAAGAGACATGCAGGAAGTCAATAAAACCCATTCTTATGTCTATACACATTTCTCCCCCAAAATGGTATTAATATTATGGCAAACATTTTTTCTGCTTTTTATAAATTAGTACTGGTTTACACATTATTTCAGAACATTGCTCTTATCATAATAATTTCCCAAACATCCCAATGTTGAATGTTTTGTTAGTTTCCAACCATTTATTAACAGATAACACTGGACTAAACATTCAGGAACATACCTTTTTGTTCTGGTTAAAATGATCTATGATAAACTCCTCAAAGTGTGATGCAAAATAGTTATTTTTATGAATGTCTTGCTTACTTTTTTTTTTTTTTAAAGCTTATTTATTTATTTTTGAGAGAGAGGGACAGAGCATGAGTCGGGGAGGGGCAGAGAGATAGGGAGACAGAATCCAAAGCAGGCTCCAGGCTCTGAGCTGACAGCACAAAGCCCGATATGGGGCTCGAACTCATGAACAGCAAGATCATGACTTGAGCCGAAGTGTAACACTTCACTGACTGAGCCACCCAGGCGCCCCGAATGTCTTTTCTAAACTTGATTATAAGCTTCCTGACAACAGGAAGCAATCTCTGAAACTACTGTGGTGGGCAGACCACAGACCTATGGAAGTCCCCTCCCTCGCGGTGTGTGCAGGACCTGTGACTTGCTTCTAATCAATGGAATGCCACAAAGGTGATACGATGTACATTTGTGGACAAGATTACATAAGGGTGTGGCAGCCCTCATGAATCTTACAGCTGCAAGGACATGAATTCTACCACCAACAATCTGAAGGAGCTTGGAAGTGGATCCTTCCCTGGTCGAGGCTCTGATGAGAACTCATCCTTGGCTGACACCCTGATTACAACTTGTGAGACCCTAAGCAGGGGTCCCAGATAAACCATGCCCAGACTCTTGACCCACGAAACTATTAGATAATATATGTGTTTTGGTTAAGCTGCTACGTTTGTAGTATTTGTTACACAGCAACAGAAAATAAATACGTCCTCTAACATCCAGAATACTGCCTTATAGTGAGAAAACTCAGGGATTTTGTGATGATTTGACAATCTAAAATTTCACTCCTTATTCCATGTGATCACCACTCTAATTAAACACATTCATGTTTTATAAGAACTCTTGAGGTGCTTAAGCATGAGGTACTCTAAGAAAAAAAAAAAAAAAAAGAATCAACAGGGGCACCTGGGTGGCTCAGTCAGTTAAGCATCTGACTCTTGATTTCAGCTCAGGTCATGATCTCACATTTTGTGAGTTGGAGCCCCACGTTGGGCTCTGCATTGACAGGGCAAAATCTGCTTGGGATTCTCTCTCTCCCTCTTTTTCTCTGCCCCTCTCTTGCTCCCAAGAACGCATGCACGCATTCTCAAAAATAAACGTTAAAAAAGAAAAAACTCAAAGAAACAAATTCCACTACTCTGGTATTGCTTTGATGTTAACCATATTCTTTTTCTCTGTAGTACTGACTGGTCTTTTTCCTTCTAGAAAGCTTCAGAAGATTTTTTTTTTTTTTCCTGTAGTTACTATCTTTCTGAGAAACTATGTTTGATCCCTGGTCTCTTGCCACAGAGTTATACTTAGATTTTTCCAACAACAGTTTTTTAAGATCTAAAAAAAGAGGTCATCTGAGCATTTGGATGAAAACAGGCCCAAGTTCAAAGGATTCCAAAAGAAGCAGGGGAGAAAAAGAAAATAAGTAAATATTTCACTTTTTTGGCTATTTCTTTGGCCTTTCACCTTAGCCCTTTCTCACTTAAATGTACTTCCCAATGATCAAATTCCAATTTAAACTATGAATGTTCTTATTTTTAGGCCATAATGCCACTGGCAGAGGGACTTAAACAAAGAAAAATAGGCCAAACCTAATAGAAATAAGGTCATGGGAAAGCAACAGCAACAAAAATAGAAATTACACATTATGTCTTTTGTGCTGGTTCAGTAGTCCAGTCAGTTGGCCCCTGCTGCTCACTAGCACCATATACAAATCACTTAAAAGCAAGAAAGGATGGTTACGAGTTTTTGCTGGGAAACGAATATAAAGGGTGCAGAAGGTCAAAACACGCTGTTTCTCTCTGGGAAGAGGGTATCTTCAAGCCAGTCAGTATGTTGGAAGATTAGAGGCAAAATTCCAGGGTCATGATTAGAAAAAAAAAATCACTACCAGTCGCTTTGCTGCCCACTTAAAAAGTAAATGTCATTGACAGGAGAAGGAAAATCTAAGACTTCATGAGAAATTTGTAATTGAAAGGTTATGGAGATTAAGTTTTGGTGTGCTTGACCAAAGTGTTCAAAGCAAGAGGTTGAATCAACTCAGCCAGGAAATAGATAAAGAAAAAATTATAGGAGTAAAGGCCAAGGAACAAGAGTTGTTTCTGAACATAACAGTGAGTATGTTCTTTTAAAAATAGCCAGATATTGGGGTGCCTGGGTGGCTCAGTCGGTTAAGCACCTGACTTCGGCCCAGGTCATGATCTCACAGTTTGTGGGTTTGAGCCCCACATCGGGCTCTGTGCTGACAGGTCGGAGCCTGGAGTCTGCTTCGGATTCTGTGTCTCCCACTCACTCTGCCCCTCCCTGACTCATGCTCTCTCTCTCAAAAAGAAATCAAAACTGGGGCGCCTGGGTGGCTCAGCCGGTTAAGCGTCCGACTTTGGTTCAGGTCATGATCTCACAGTTCGTGAGTTCGAACCCTGCGTCGGGCTCTGTGCTGACAGCTCAGAGCCTGGAGCCTGCTTCACATTCTGTGTCTCCCTCTCTCTCTTCCCCTTCCCTGCTCATGCTGTGTCTCTCTCTGTCTCAAAAATAAATAAACATTAAAAAAAATTAAAAAAAAAAACACATTAAAAGTATTTAAAAAATAAATAAATAAAAATGGCCAGGTATCACTTCATAACAAAGCAATTCATGCTCTTGAAATATGATATCAGGTTTTGGGTCACTGAATTCTGAAAACCATTATAGAAATTCTCCATTTTTCTCTCTTACTCTTTTTCCTTCCTTATTTGACAGTTCCTTAATGAAACTCTGCACTGCCCTGCTTGCCACCATTAGCCATCTATTCATGAATAGTTTTTGTCAAAGATGAAAACTAACGTACATCCAGGAATCTGCCTCAGAGGCAATGCTTTAAGATTCAGTCTTCTACAAACCCACAAGAAAAAGATAAAAACTCAATGGAAAAATGGTCAGGAGTAATGGACGGCGGTAAAGTATGAGAAGTAAACCCAGATAGCTAACAAACTTCTGAAAATATGCTCAACCTTTCCATCAATCAGGGAAATGTAACTTCTAGAGACACCACCCTTTCACTCATCAGACAGCCTGACCGTATCCAGTATGTGTGGGATGCAGGAGAGTAAGCACTCCCCTATAGGGCTGTGGGGGTGAAGGCACCATGACCAGCCTGGCAAAGGTGAGGATGTACGAGTCTTCAATAAACATTCACATGTGTACAAAGAGATCTGCACAGGGCTGCTCGATTTAGCACCTTAATATAAGGAAAACTGGAAACAACCTAAATGTCCTTCAGTGGAGAGAACAGTAAATAAATGAGGTATGAAATGTTAAACAGCAGTTAAAAGGAATAAACTTGATGAACACAGAGATCAGGAACGACATGAGATGCAAAAGCAAGCTGCAGGAGATGTGCAACATGATGCCATTTGTGTAGCATTGAAAATACTAGCCAATAGTACTAAATTTGTATTGCTTACAAATATGTGTCTATGTATGTAAAAGTATTAAAAATGAACTGGGACAATGTCATACCGAATTACGGACTGCTTCTGGGGAATGGGAATAGGATAGGACTGGCAGATGAAAGGGGACTGTACCATTATCTTGAATGCCACTCCTGATTATTAAACCTTTGTCTCCTCAGTTTTCTGGCCCAGGAAAAAAGAGACATAGTTGTTAATTCTAAGCGGTGGCAATGTGGGTGTTATATTGCTCTTTGTCCTTTTCAGTATTTTGGAAGGTCTTCCTCCCCGCCACAAACAACATACAGAAAGCTTCTGGAAGACACTGCGGCCCCTCAGCACTTGGGGACACAGTGTGGCTTATGTTTTCTGCTAATGGGCCATCTAATTTTCCTTTCACATTTCATCACCTAATCTAAGCTCTTCAGTCCTCAGAGAAGGATCAGTGTTTTCCCTAACACTAGTAGAGTGCTGTGAACCAGCTGGGCTAAAAGAAGCACTTAAAAACGGATACCATTATTATGATGTTTTGTCAAATTTTCTAAAGAAAATTCCATAAATGTTGCACAGCTTTAAATACTATGGTAGACTTACTTTATCAGGCTCTTCATTTAAATGGAAAAGCACTAGAGATGCCTGGGTGGCTCAGTTGGTTGAGCGTCTGACTTCGGCTCAGGTCATGATCTCATGGGTTTGTCAGTTCGAGCCCCACGTTGGGCTCTGTGCTGACAGCTTAGAGCCTGGCACCTGCTTCAGATTCTGTGTCTCCCACTCTGCCCCTCCCCAGCTTGCACTCTGTCTCTTGCTCTCTCTCAAAAATTAAATAAACATTAAAAAAAATTTTAAATGGAAAAGCACTCAATTTGCAAGTCTCACACTAAGCTCACAGATGTCTCTCTTACCTGTGATGTGTCCATTGTGCTCCTTGAGTTCATGAGCCTTCACCCACTGGCTCCCGTTCTTCTTATAGATGTGGACTTCGTGATTGTTGGGGCTAAGAGCAATCTCTGGAGGAAAAAAGTCAAGAGTTAACTTGAAATTGTGACCAAAAAAGAGGTATGTTACACTTGGCTTTTTTTTTTTTTTTTAAGATTTTTATTTTTTTTAAGTAATCTCTACACCCAACATAGGGCTTGAACTCCCAACTGCAAGATCAAAAGTCACATGATCACCAACTAAGCCAGCTCTGCTTTGGGTAAGCTCAAGCCCCGCTTTGGGTAAGCCTTGCTTCTGAACCCCCCACCCCACCCTGCCCCCCAGGCCCCTCACTCACTTGCGCCCTCTCTCTAAAAAAAAAAAAAAAAGTTTCCTAATATTCACCCCTGAAAAATTCCTTTTATTACTTTTACCTCTACTTGGATCCCATATTTTAAAATGTTTTGTAGAGGAATGCCTGGGTGGCTCAGTCAGTTAAGCATCTGATTTCAGCTCAGTTCATGATCTCATGGTGAGTTCGAGCCCCCCCCCCGGCTCTGCTCTGGGCTCTGTGCTGACAGCTCTGAGCCTGGAGCCTGCTTCAGATTCTGTGTCTCCCTCTCTCTCTGCCCCTCCCCTACTCATGTTCTCTCCCTCAAAAATAAATATTAAAAAAAATGTTTTCTAGAAAAACTAAATTTAAAAATTCATCTTATCAGAGATATCTGCAACTGTTAAGTAAAGATTCTAACCAGTAAGAACAATGTTATCGTACTGGCTGATATAATATTAGCCCACAGTAAAGATATTTGACATTTTAGTTCACTTGTCCACCATTATTAGCAATAAATATTTACTTTCTGTTAGAATTTCCAAAACACTGAAAATGGTTCCTAGGTTCTTACTGCTATCATGAACCCAGGTTGGAAACATCAGTTTATCAAAAAAACTTGACTCTGCTCATAAAATACATCAAAGCTTTCCTTTACAATAAAGCCAATATGAATCACAAAATAAAATTCTATTTTCAAGAGAAATCTCTTGGACCAATTTGAAATATAAAGAATGTAATATTTATGACAGATTACTTTTGAACTTATATTGATTTTTCCCCCTTTCTAGTTCATTCATTAAAAAAAACCCCAAAACACTAATTTCTCAAAATTAAAATTAGGATCTATGACTCAAACTTTAGATCAATTATTTACTAGTTCCCGCTTCTATTATATTACCTTTCCTTCCCTCCTTAGGAAAGGTGTATCTGTTTTACAGATGAAACTGTGGAACCAGATAAATATCTAGCTCTAAAATCGTAAGACTTCAAGTACTTCTAGAAACCAATTATATGTATTTCTCTAAATTTCTAAGATGCTCATAGGTATTTCAAAAGTCAAATCTAAATCTGAAAAACATTACAAATTTCAAACTACAATAAGATAAGTTTGACTTTAAGTTTATCAAGTAGTTTAAATAAGGACAATCATAACTTTCTTTTTTTTAAATGTTCATTTTGAGAGAGAGAGGGAGGGAGAGAGAGAACGAGTGGGGTAGGGGCAGAGACAGAGGCGAAGGAGAAACAATTACAAGCAGGCTCTGCATTGTCAGCACAGAGCCCAATGTGGGGCTTGAACTCGACCTGAGCTAAAATCAAGAGTTGGACGCTTAACCGACTGAGCCACCCAGGTGCCTTGAGGACAATCATAAGTTTCTATTAAAAATAACTGGAGGGGCACCTGGGTGGCTCAGTTGGTTAAATGTCTTGACTTCAGCTTAGGTCATGATCTCACAGTTCATGGGTTCGAGCCCAGCATCGGGCAGAGCCTGCCTGGGATTCTCACTCCTTCCTCTGTCTCTGCCCCTCCCCAACTTGTGCTTTCTCTGTCTCAAAAATAAATAAACTTTAAAAAAAACTCTTTAAAAAAAAATAAAAGTAACTGGAAAGACTCCAAAAACCCATTTTTACATGGGAAAGGGGAGACAGAAGACATAGGAAACTCAGCTATAAAGATCTGTGAGATGATCACAAACCAGAAGCTCTAGATTCACCATCGTATCATGTTACAGACTGAATTAAAAAAAATTTTTTTTAATTTTTTTCTTAATATTTATTTATTTTGAGTGATTGAAAGTAGTCCCTATCAAAATCTCAGCTGCCTTCTTTACAGAAATTAATAAGCTGATCCTCAAATTCATACAGAAATGCATGGGACTAGAAGAGCGAAAAGAATCTTGAGAAAGAAGTACAAAGTTGGAACTCACACTTACCAATTTCAAAACTTACTATAAAGCTACAGTAATCAAGACAGTGTCCTTGACATTAGGATAAACATAAAGATCAATGAAACAGAACTGAGAGCCCAATAAACCTTCACATTTACAGTCAACTGATTATCGACAAAGGTACCAAGACAAATCAGCAGGGAGAGAACAGTCTTCAACAAATGGCGCTGGGACAACTGGATATCCACAGGCAAAAGATGAAGTTGGGCCCCTATTTCATGCCTTATACAAAAATTAGCTCGAAATGAATGCAAGATGTAAATATAAGAACTAAAGCTATGACTCTAAAAAGGAAACATACATTTTTGTGACTTTGAATTAACTGGTTTCTTAAATACAACAGCAAATGCATACGCAATGAAAGAAAAATGAGATAATTTGGACTTTTTCAGAATTAAAAACTTTGGTGCTTCAAAGGAATCAAGAAAGAGAAAAGACAACCCACAGAATGGGAGATATTTGTAAAGTATCTCATATGGGACTTGTATCAAGAGTATACAAAGAACTCTTACAACTCAATAATAAAAAGGCCAATAACCCAATTTGAAAAACAGTCAAAGGATCTGAACATTTCTCCGAAGAAAATACATAAATAGCCAATAGCATGTGAAAAGATGCTCAACATCACTGGTCATCAGGGAAATGCAAATCTAAACTACAGTAAGATACTACTTTATACCTACTAGGATATAGTGGGAACAGGGCCATAATGAAAAAGACAAGACAATAACAAGTGTTGACAAGGATGCAGAGAAACCTGAACCTTCATCTACTAGTGAGAATGTAAAATGGTGTGGCCACTTTGGAAAATAGTCTGGCAACTTCCCAAAATGCTCAACACAGTTACCATATACGACCCAGAAATTCAGCTCCTAGGTATACCCTCAAGGGAATTGAAAACATAAGTCCACAGGGGCACCTGGGTGGCTCGGTTGGCTGAGTGTCCAACTTTGGCTCAGGTCATGATCTCGCAGTTTGTGGGGTCAAGCCCTACATCAGGCTCTGTGCTGTCAGCTCAGAGCCTGGAGCCTGCTTCAGATTCTGTGTCTCCCTCTCTCTCTGACCCTCCTCCATTCACTGTCTCTCTCAAAATGAAAACATTAAAAAAAAGTTTTAAAGAAAACATGTCCACATAAAAACTGGTAAGTGAATGTTCATAGCAGCATTATTCAAATAGCGAAAAAGTGGAAACAACTAAAATGTCCACCAACTGATGAATAAACTATAGGTCTATACAATATTATTCAGCCATAAAAAGGAATGAAGTACTCCTACTTGGTACAACATGGATAAACCTTGAAAACATTATGGTCAGTGAAAGAAGCTACATGCAAAAAGCCTCATATTATAGGATTCCACCCATACAAAACGTCCAGAACATGCAAATCTATGGAGACAGAGTGGATCAGTAGTTGTTAAGACTGTAAGTTTTGAGGAGAACTGGGAGTAACTGTTAATGGGTATAGAGTTTCTCTTTGGAGTGATAGAAAATATTGTGAAACTAGATAGTGGTATTATTGAATAACTCTATGAATACAGTACTAAAAACCACTGACCTGATCCCTTAAAAAGGGTGAATTTTATGAATATGAATTATATTTCAATAAAGCTTTATTTAAAAAAAGGTAGCTACAGAATATAACTTAATTTAAAAATAGCTCATGAAGGGGTGCCTGGGTGGCACAGTTGGTTAAGCACCCAACTCTTGATCTCGACTCAGGTCATGACCTCACAATTTGTGGGTTCAAGCCCCACATCAGGCTCTGCGCTGATAGTGCAGGGCCTGCTTGGGATTTTGTCTCCTCTCTCTGCCCCTCCCTGGCTTGTGTGTGTGCACGCTCTCTCTCTCTCTCAAAATAAATAAATAAATTAAAAAAAAATTCATGGGCACACTACTATACTTCTGTCTCTGTTTTTAGGGTTTTTTTTTTTTTTTTTGCCTCTTTCATACTGTCACTTCGCTTGCTGTAGTGTCCCTACTTCTAAGAGGGTTCTCCATCCCTTTCTAGTTGCTTACAGCTAGAAAAATAGAAACTCAAGTTTATTACAAATAATACGGTAAATACTAGCTAATACCACTCTTAGTCCATCAGGAGTAAACTATGTTTCTGTAATAGCTTTTATTTAGGTCCTAGTATTTGGACTAAATATTGGATGAGTGTGGTGATATTATACAACCATTCCAGACACTGGGTTCTTAGGGCCTCAGATATAAACCATCCTCCAGCTGGTACTGGACAAGGAGCCAGAAGGCTTGGATGTTAGCAATGGCTCTGACATTAACCGCTGGAAAGTCCTTCCAACACTCTGGACCTCAGTTTCTCTCTATATAAACCAAATGACTGACCTAGTTTCCTTCTGAATCCATGCCCTTTTCACATGTGACACTGAAATATGTGATCCCTAAAAAAGTGCCTACATATAAAAATATTAAAAGCACCAAAATAAAGGAGTAAAGTTAATAGCATACTTACGGGTACGATCCCTATTCCAGGCATGGCAGGTGATTGGCTCTAGTAAAAACTGATGCAGGGACATTATTCTTAGTGTTTTCAAAGGATAGGAAGCTGTAATAAGCAACAGAAAAAAGCATTTAAAATGGCAGGCAATACATATTTCAGTTGTCGGGGGATCCCAAAATATTTGAGGATAAATAAAACATTATTGTCCCATTAGAAAAGAAGCAATCTCAATATCAAAACTTAATCATTTAAATACAACAAATACTGTAACCACCAATGTATACTTTATTCTGTCAAGGGTCATCAAGGGACCCTAAAACCACGAGTTAAAAATTGTTGGGGAACAGGATATTCACACAGTCTCAAATTATCATCCCACAAAATACTTACTAATTTTTAAGAGAAAAACATGCCTTAACAATAAAAAAAATCTGGTAATTGGGGCGCCTGGGTGGCTCAGTCGGTTAAGCATCCGACTTCCGCTCAGGTCACAATCTCACAGTTCGCGAGTTCGAACTGGGTGTGAAGCAGGCTGTTCTGGATTAAAAGAGCTATGAAGATCAAACTCGACAAATGAAACTTGATTATAATCTACAAACATATTTAAGTTTATTTATTTATTTTGAGAGGGACAAAGACCGTGGGGGGAAGGCGCAGAGAGAGAGAGGGAGACAGTGAATCCCAAGCAGGAGCCCTCCGCACTGTCAGCAGGAGCTCCATGCAGTGCTAGAACTCACGAACCATGAGATCATGACCTGAGCCAAAATCAAGAGTCGTCACTTAACCGACTGAGCCACTCAGGTGCCCCGACTGTAATCTATATTTTTAAAACAGCCATAAAAGACATATTTAGTCTAATAAGGAAAACATGAATATTATTCTATGTTACATAACAATATGCAGTTATTTCCAATTTCTTAACTATGATAACTGCCATTAGGAGCATGTTCCAACTCTTAGGAGATAAAGAATGAAGTATTTGGGGATGAAGTGTCACAAGGTCTTCTGTGATTTACTTTCAATGGCTCAGGACAAGTAGACATATAAAGAGCAAACGTGGCAAAATGTTAACAACTGGTGAATCTACACAAAGGGTGTATTACACAGGTATTTGTCACACTGCTTTTTTACTGAAAATGAAAAGCAGGAATCTGTGTGACGCATCATTAAGTTAAAAATCAAATAAAATTCTCTACTTCATAGACACCCAAATCTAGATCCACCAAAGAGGCAACCATTATCTGAAATAGAATTTTTTTTTAAAGCAGCCAGATCCTTCTCCCCTTTATCACTTCTAAGAAGCACTCACACAACACTCTGAAGTTGCAATACACTTCTGTACAAGTCTGATCACCTAGGGTGGAGGCTAAAATGTAAGAATTCTGATGCAAATAGGAAATGAATGGAAAGGAAAGCAGAAGGTTAGGAAGTGAACAATGAAAGTTCAGCAGACAAAGCAGAAATCAATCTCAGTGGAAAGCAGAAAAAATGTCTGTTAATTGTTGTAAAGGAATCCAAAGGTCAAAAACAGATTAAACACACCCTTAAATAAAACATCTGATATCTTGAACTCACAGAGAAATGTCAGTGTTTCACATTCTATTCTAAAGTGAAGACATTTAGGTCACTGACTTTACTCTTACATGTCCTAGAAAGCAAACTGCAAATCACAAATAAAGAAAAAGCCTCTAAATGGAAATTAAAAAAAAATGTTTTAGATGAATTCATATGAGGCTGCTTAATGTGTTTTTTAAAACATAAACTTCCAGATGCTCACCGCATGATTCTCTCTCTCTCTATTCTGGTATCAGATGCTTACCCATCACCACAGGTTTAACTCACAGTTACTCACAATAACATATCATGTCACAAATATCTCCTTAATTAAAAACAATTTAGTTCAAAGGGCATATTTTATAGGCTTATTTGTTAAACAAAATTGGCCTACAAATAATAATTCAACGTGAGTATCTACATGCATTAAAAGCACATATTTCATGTATAGTTAAAAAAAGAACAGCTGCAAAGACTTTCTCATTCTTCAACTCACCCAACGTGGGGCTCGAACTTAAAACCCCGAGATCAAGTGTTGCATGCTGCACTGACTGAGCCAGCCAGGTGCCCCTCAACTCAGTTTTTTAAGCAAAGTAGCAAAAAGAGGTAAACATTTACATAACAACATAATTACTTCTAAAATCACATTTCTAAATTTGTCATATCATTCAAGTTCCATATTTGGACATACTTCAGTTATAATCATGTGGGTAATTTAAGTCTGTAGGGTAAGACAATACTCTTGTTACATTTATAAGACACCCAGTAAACAGTCTGTATTCATCAAAATTAGTGAATGCAGGAGAATAATAGCTTGAATTTTGTTTTTTTGTTTTTTAAAAAAAAAAATTTTTTTTTTTAACATTTATTTATTTTTGAGACAGAGAGAGACAGAGCATGAGCAGGGGAAGGTCAAAGAGGGAGACACAGAATCCGAAACAGGCTCCAGGCTCTGAGCTGTCAGCCCAAAGCCTGATACGGGGCTCTAACTCACGGACCACGAGACCATGACCTGAGCCGAAGTCGGATGCCCAACCGACTGAGCCACCCAGGCACCCCAATAGCTTGAATTTTGTACCAAGATAAAGATACCTTCTGTCATAGGCTGATGATTCTAATTCTAAACTGTTATTAATATTTAAGTGAGATCTGAAAACGTAAGAACAAAAAAAGGTGGTGATGTTAAATTTAACATGCTTCTATTGAAAATCTTTTATTATACAGCACTGAGAGAAACAACGATTTATAACAATTCATAGCATAATTCCAGGCACTCCCCTACAACACACCTCCTTTCTTTACCTATCGCTTTGAGTACAAAGTCATCCTAATGTTTGGTTGCCAGGTCCAAGGGGACCCGGGTTTGAACCTGGGCTTGGGCACATACTAGCTATGCGACCGTGGGCAGGTCACTTTAACATCCCTAAATCTAAATTTTTCTTCATATGTAAAATTGACATTATCACTGACATCCCAAGGCTGTTGGTATGAGGATTAAATGAGATAACATATGAAAACGTGTAGTAAAAAGCCTAGCCCAAAATAGATGCTCACTAAGTTAGTTCTCTCCACCTCGAGAAGTACACACTGGTTAGTATCCTCTGAACTTGGAAATGTCTATACATTTTGAATTCTTGGCCCTGAAGCCTGAAAGTACTTATACAGTGGAAATTTCAGTTGCCAGTTTAGAGTCAAGTTTTTAACACTGTGATTCATCCAGTTTCTAATTGCTCTCATTACCCAACCCAGCGATACCAGGTACTCCACAAAGATCACCACACCCTCCACAAGGTTCAGAGATGAGGTTTCAATGCCAGGCACCAGCCTCACCAGCCGATCATTTTAAACTTCCCCATGGAGAATTTGTTTCAGCACAGGATTCTAGATCCAAATACTGCCACTCTTCCTCCAAGCAAGTGTTTTATTTTTCCAAGATACTCTCCTCCTTTCATTATAACAAGTAGATGAATTAACCTTGGAAGCTCTCTGAATACTCTGTAGTAGGAAGCAGCCAGTTACACCCACCCCCTAGCACGGTAAAAACACCTTCCAGACTGATAGCCTCTCCTTTTTTCTTAGATACCTGAAAACCCAGGACCCACCAGAAACCAAAAGGTGAGATGAAACTGATTTAAAAAGGGGAGGGGGGGGGAGTGGAACTAGGATAACGTAGTTAATTTAGACAATGCATCGAAGCAGATAAAAGTAGGTTAGCATTTCCTTCACGTTCTAGAGCTGCAGTATGACAACAGATAGCTTTATAATCAAGGATTCTAAGGCACAATTTATTACCATGCCTACCATGTTCCCAGCAGTGTAGTAAGTACACGGACAGGGCCAGAAACATAAATAAATCTGACACTTTTCTGGTCCTCAAGTCTGCGGGGAGAGGAGGGTAGCAAAGGAAGGGAAGATAGGTATGCACAGAATGCCCAGGACGGTCGCAATAGCTAATATTTACTGAGCGCCTACACTCTGGGCCAGGAACTAGTCTAGGCAATTAATGCAAATAAAGTTACTTGATCCTCAAAGAAAACTCTAAGAACCTTCCTACTGTAGGTGAGGAAACGCGGACTCAAAGAAGCAATCTTCCCAGGGTCCCCCAACGAAAAGGGGTGGTGCCGGGATCGGAATTTTGGTATAAAAGGTTCCACGGAGCCAGCGGGAGGAGCGAGTCTGCACTACTGACTTAAGATGAGGCACTCGGGCGGGGGAATCTTAAAAGAACTCGGGGGAAGGTCTTTTTCTCGAGTTCGGGAGGGCCCCCCGAACTGAAAGATTGACGGCGGCCCTAGAACGGAGCCGAACATTCCAGGGTCGCTCACCGCCTGGTGCAGTACCTATTCTAGACGCTAAAGAAAGGAATGGTCCGTCGTGACGTTCGACTAGGGGAGGATGATTTCATTTACTACAATTTTACAGATTGTGATAAATGCCCATAATAGGGGTGCAAATAGGGTTACGGAAGCACAGGAGAAGGAGCCGCTAATTCTAGCCCTGGGAAGAGGTCTGGAGCTGGAGAACCTAGAGAGAAGCCAAGGGTGGAGACCCCACGGGTTCGGCCGGCCTCACCGAGAACCGGGATCCCCCGCCCCCTCCGGAGGCCGGGCCAGGAGACCCGGCCCGCCCCTCAGCCTCTGGGCCCCGCGGCCTAAGCCCCCGCCTCACCGCCCCCGCGGGTTCAAGAACGTCTGGGGAGAGGCCGGGCCACTGGAGGCCAACAGGGCCAGAAGCTCGCCCTGCTGTCCCTTACCTGGGATCGGGGCAGTCCGGACCGGCTCGGAGCGGAGAATTCGCGGACTCTGGTCAGTCGACGCGAACAGGCTCCGGCGGGCGCGGGCGGAGGACCGGGGCCCAGAGGGAGCGGCTGACAGATCCCGGAAATGGCCACGGCGCCTGCGCGGCGCGTCCGCCAGGCAGTCTGCGCACGCGCGCAGCTTGGGCGCGCGCGGCCCGAGTCCAGAGCTCGTGAGACGGGGGAGGGTCTGGCGATGAGCGGGGCTCCTGCGGCCCTTTGCCAGTGGCGTCACACAGAGGCTCCAAGGTGGTGGCGAAGCAGCATGGCTGTCTTATTTCTTTTTTCAGAAAGTTTCCTCGGACTCGCGGACCGAACCGTGGAGCGTTGGCGCTTTCACAAGTGGTTTTGTCAGGAGATGAATTAGTGAGAACTGAGGCCTTTTCGAGCCACATGGACCCGACGAACGACTAGTCTTTTCCCTTCAGAGGGAAGTTTCCCTCTTCAGATCCAGTTTCGTACTGTGGAAACCTCTGAGGCCCTCCCTGAGGAAACTTCTCGACCTTTCCTCGGTCGGAATCACGTATTCCCTGCTCCCAAAGTGGCGCCACGACACAGAGGAGTTGGGATTCGTCAACTCCAAGCCCCCAACACGTGGAAAAAGTGTTAAAAGCAAAATATGTAAGAAGTGGCCTTGGCCTCCAGATTTACAGGCTAGTGAACTACAGACTTATCAAATTAAGAAAACGTGGAGGCAGCGCTTGCTGTACAGATTTGGCTTCTACAAAATGCCCTGAACCCTGCTTCCAGCTAGACTTGGCGCCCTTGAACCGGTAGAAATTCTGGAGCAGCACTCCTGGCTTCGCAGCCACTGCTAGTCACCAGCAGAGTGCCTCTGGTGGTTTACGAGTTTGACCCCAGTGTTTGCCTAGAAGGTGATGTTCACACAAGTGAGCTCGTCCCGTTCCTGATGTCAGAACCACACTCTGTTTTCTAGGATTAGTTATTCCAGTTGTTCAAGGAGCATTGCATTGGGAGCAATTGGTTTCATTTTGCCCCAAGGCTACAAAGTGGGTTCTGGGGAGATGAAGGACAGATTGAGAGAACAGAAGGGTCATTTTAAATTAATTACTTCCCTCTCAGTGACACTATCTTGGCATAGGAAGGAAGGCATACGTAGAAGCAAGGGTTCCTCGTGCATCTGCAAGTTGACGTGAGCCAATCCAGAAGTATGTAGAATTGGTATCCGGAGTCAAAATATTAACTGTTTTATTTAGATCTTTACAAAGAACCGTTCCTTCTTCGAAGGAGTTTATAATCTGGATAGATGAGAATAATGCAAATCAGTAAACCTCGATGAAGGTGTTGATACAAGTCGATGCCAGGGATGGCCTCCTGATGCCAGGTCCAGAGCATTTCCCATTATCCCGTCATGCCCTGGTTATAAGAGCAATTGGAGTTCCAAGGAGGGTGAGTTATTTTCAGTGTTTGTTTTTTACTTGCATAAGGACACTGATCTTGTATTCCAAGTGAGGATTCTCTCTTAAAAAATTAGCACCAGGGAAGGTGGTACTTAGAAATGGGAAATGGGAGGAAATGAAGGCTTGGATACTGTCACAGAATGATTTTGTTTGTGTTATTGATTCAGTTGAAATTAGAACAGGATTGAACTGAAATTTGGTCAGACTTCAAGTCATCAAGAAGTTAATGAGTACTCACCAAGTGCCAAGTATTGTGTTAGGCATTTCAGTAAATTAGAGAAGAGTCGGTAAGATCTTTCCGTCCTCAAGGAGCTTAGAAGCTAGGATAAGACCAGTTTACACATAATTTTAAATACACAGAACTACCCAGTGCCTCAAACCAGTAAGGTCCTACTTAATACTTGTTGAATGAAACTATGAATGAATGAAAAATACAGTGAGGGACTTCAAAGAACACAATATTACCACCAGTTGTGAGTGGGAGGAGAGGCTTGTGTAGACACATCAGAAAAGTACCCAATCGTAGGTCAAAAAGATTACTTGTTTGCAAAGGTCTAAAGATTTCTTTCTGCTCAGGAGGGATTTGATTTAGTATCTGGAATGTGGTTTGGAGGGTAAGAAGATTGGTTTTTGCTTTAACTCCAGCTGAACAACAGTGAACACCGCCAATCTGCCTCTATTTTGTTGTTGTTTTAATTTTTATTTTTTTAAAGTAATCTCTACACCTAACATGGAGCTCGAACTCACACCCCACGATCACAAGTGTCATGCTCTTCCAACTGAGCCAGCCAGGCATCCCTCTGCCTTCATTTTGTATCTTACATGGGTTAATGCCTACCATCTACTCACCATAAAGGCTGTTGGAAATATATATCGAACCAATGCCTGTAAAAGTTATAAGTAAACGAAAGGACAAAAGCATAAATGCATGTACTGTGTTAATGCTTAATAATGCTTATGCTTTAGATATTGCCCTAATTGCCCCGCTCCTTTAGACATGTCCTAAATGGTTCCAAGGAGGGAAAGTTTCCTGTAGAAAGGATCTTGTACAATTCAGTACAGAGGACTGAAAAATGCATGCAAGTTTTGGCACTCTAGGCTGCTTCCCCGGTTCATTCCCATAGTGTAGGGATGGGACCAGTTAGTTTGTGGGGTGTCTAGAAGCATAAGATAGTCTCAGAAGGTATCTAAATACCAAAGTTTAACAAATACACTTATAAGACAAACACACAAGCAAACTTATGAATACCAGATATGGTTTTCCTAATTTCACTAGCCTGTAAATCTGGAGGCCAAGGCCACTTCTTTTTTTTTTTTTTTTTTAATTTTTTTTTTCAACGTTTATTTATTTTTGGGACAGAGAGAGACAGAGCATGAACGGGGGAGGGGCAGAGAGAGAGGGAGACACAGAATCGGAAACAGGCTCCATGCTCCAAGCCATCAGCCCAGAGCCCGACACGGGGCTCGAACTCACGGACCGCGAGATCGTGACCTGGCTGAAGTCGGACGCTTAACCGACTGCGCCACCCAGGCGCCCCCCAAGGCCACTTCTTAACGCATTTTGCTTCTAATGCTTTTTCCACGTTGCTATGCAAACTTAGATTATTTTAATAGAAAGATAGTATGATAGAGTACCTAAGAGAATTCATTGACTTTGGAAATAAATAGGACTGGGTTCAAACTCTGCAGCTTATCATCCATATGACTTTGGGCAAGTCAACTTCTCTCAGTTTATCTGTCAAATGAGGATAGTTTCCACCACTTAGGGTTGTCCTTAGGATTAAAATAAAGAACGCATACAAAATGCCTGTCAGTTCAGGGTGCCTGAGTGGCTCAGTTGGTTAAGCGTCTGATGCTTGGTTTCTGTTCTGGTCATGATTTCACAGTTTTGTGAGTTTGAGCCCTGCATACAGCTCTCTGCTGTCAGCGTAGAGCCTGCTTCAGATCCTCCGGCCCCCCCCCCCCCCACCTCCCCTGCTCACACTCTCTCTCAAAAATAAATAAACATTTTAACAATGCTTATCAGTTCTTGGCTTATTAAAAGCACTCAATAAATTATGGCAGTTATTGTTTGAACATATTGTACCAAGTTGATTCTCACAAGGTATTATTTCCCAATTGTTTTCTTCCAGTCTGTGGCTTCTCTTCATTTATTATCTTAATTAATATCTTTCAAAGAACAGAAGTTCTTAGTTTTGAGGAAGTCCATTTATCTGGTGTCATGTCTAAGAAATCTGTGCCTAATCGAAGGTTATATAGATTTTCTCCTATGTTTTTAATAGAAGTTTTACACATTGATTTTAGAGTGTTAAACTAAACATGCGTTGTTGGGATAAGTCCTACTTAGTTCTTTCTAAAAAAAAATTTTTTTTAATTTGTTTTTGACAGAGAGACAGAGCATGAGTAGGGGAGGGGCAGAGAGAGAGGGAGACACAATCTGAAGCAGGCTCCAGGCTCTGAGCTGTCAGCACAGAGCCCGACATGGGGCTCAAACCCACCAGCTGCGAGATCATGACCTGAGCTGAAGCTGGACACTCAACCGACTGAGCCACCCAGACATCCCAGTCCTACTTACTCTTGGTGTATTATTATTTTTATATGTTATTGCATTCAGTTGCTAAAATTTTCTTAACAATTTAGCAATTTAAAGAGCGTCTGGCTTGCTCAGTTGGTAGTGCTTGTGACTCTTGCTCTTGGGATCTTGAGTTTGAGCCCCATGTTGGGGGTGGAGATTACATAAAAAAATAAAAATAAAAAAATTAAATCTTTAGAGGCTATAAGCAACTTGCTCAAAGCCATACTATTAAAAGTAACAGCAAAGTATGGGGAGCCTGGACGGCTCAGTTGGTTGAACATCCAACTCTTGATTTCAGCTCAGGTCATGATCCCAAAGTTGTGGGTTCAAGCCCCACTTGGGGCTCCGTTACTGAGTGTGAGCCTGCTTGGGATTCTCTCTCTCACTAAAATGAAATAAAAATTTTAAAAAGTAATAACAAAGTCAAAACAATTGCTTAAAATATTTAGCAATTAAGATCTTGGCTTATGAAGGATATTGTTTTGCAGTTTACTTTTCTTGTAATCTTTTTTTCTGGTTATTAGAGTAATTCTGGTTTCATAAAATGGGCTTAGAAGTACTCTTTGTCTTAAATTTTTGGAAAGAGTTTGTGTACAATTGGCATTTCTTAATTTCTAAACTTGGGAGTTTTATATTTTTGTTATTGATTTCTGTCTTAATTGCATAATTTCTAGCTTAATTACTCATTTGTTGTTGCTTGCTTATTCTTTTGATTACTAAGAAAGGTGGGTTAATATCTCTCAAGTGATCGTGGGGTTGTCTATTTCTACTGTCTGTTATTTTTTCTTTGTATACTTTGAAGCTATATCATAGGTGCCTCCATGTTATAGAATTGTTATGTGTTATGAATTGGACATTTTATCATTTTGAAATATTCCTTTTTTTTTTTCAAGTAAGCTCTACACCTAATGTGGGGCTTGAACTCACAACCCTGAGATGAAGAGTCCCATGGACTACCAAGTGAGCCAGCCAAGTGACCTGAAATATTCCTTTCTAATAATGCTTTTGCTCTCAACATTTACTTTGCTGATATTAATATAGCCATATTAATATAGCCAGTTTTTTGAGGGGGTTAGGGTTTGCCTAGCATATCTTTTTTGTCCTCTTTTTACTTATAAGTATTCTCTTACCTTATATTTTTAGATGTGTTGCTCATAAACAACATATAGTTGCAATTTATTATTATAGTATATTTATCTTTGAAATATCTATCCATTTACACTTAAAGTAATTGCTGATATATTTGAGTTTAACTCAGCCATCTTGTTATATGCTTTTTGTCTTGCCTATTCTGGTTTTTTTCCTCTTTCTTGCCTTCTCTTGGATTGTTTTTTATTACTCCATTTTCTTTTTTTAAATTTTTTAATGTTTTATTTATTCTTGAGAGACAGAGACAGAGTGCGAGCAGGGGAGAGGCAGAGAGAGAGGGAGACAGAATCTGAAGTAGGCTCCGGGCTGTCAACACAGAGCCCGATGTGACCTGAGCCAAAATCAAGAGTCGGATGCTGGACGCTTAACCAACTGAGCCACCCAGGCGCCCCTTTCTGGGATCACCTTAATCTAATTTTAGGATTTGAGAATTTTCTGGGTCATCCAGATGACTCAAAGATGGACTTCAGTCTCTGGGAGAGATGTTCATCTTCTTTTTTATTTTTTATTTTTATTTTTAATTTTTTTTTCAACGTTTATTTATTTTTGGGACAGAGAGAGACAGAGCATGAACGGGGGAGGGGCAGAGAGAGAGGGAGACACAGAATCGGAAACAGGCTCCAGGCTCCGAGCCATCAGCCCAGAGCCTGACGCGGGGCTCAAACTCACGGACCGCGAGATCGTGACCTGGCTGAAGTCGGACGCTTAACCGACTGCGCCACCCAGGCGCCCCAAGATGTTCATCTTCTAATTCATCCTTACTCCTATTGTCCCATCCCAAAGCACAGATGTGATGGCTAATTTTGCCAACTTGACTGAGCCACAGGATGCCCAGATATTTGGTCAAATATTGTTGTGGGTGTTTCTGTGAGGATCTTTTTGGATGACATTGACCTTTAGACTGGTAGACTGACTAAAGCAGATTGTCCTCCATAATATGGGTGGGCATCATCCAATAATAGCATCTGTTTACTACTCAATAGAACAAAAGGCTGACCTCTCCCAAGTAAGAGAGAATTCCTGCCCCCTGACAGCCTTTGAACTGGAACATTGGCTCTTTCTGGTTGTACAGCAGCTTTTGGCCTTCAAACTTGAACAAGAATATCCACTCTGCAGATTTTTTGCTTGCTAGTCTCCGTAATCATATAAGCCAATTCCTTTTATAAAGTCTTTTTATGTCTGTCTACCTGTATAACCATGTATCTATTTCTATATCTACATGTCTTTTCTCCCCCTTTCTTCCTGTCTTTTTTCATTTATTTTATTTTATTATTATTATTATTTTTTAGATTTATTTATTTTTTGAGAGACAGAGAGAGACAGAGCACAAGTGGGGGTGGTGGTGCAGAGAGAGAAAGAGACACAGAATCCGAAGCAGGCTCCAGGCTCCGACCTGTCAGCACAAGAGTCTGACACGGGGCTCGAACCCAAAAACTGTGAGATCATGACCTGAGCTGAAGTCGGATGCTTAACTGACTGAGCCACCCAGGCGCCCCATGTCTTTCTTTCATTTTTAAGCTTATTTATTTATTTTGAGAGAGAGAGAGAGGCAGAGAGAGAGAGAGAGGAGAGACAGAGGATCCCAAGCAGGCTCCGTGCTGCCAGTGCAGAGCCCCACGTGGGGCTCCACCTCATGAATCGCAAGATCATAACCTGAGCCAAAATCAAGTCAGATGCTTAACCAACTGAGCCTCCCAGGTACCCCTGTATTTCTGTCTTTGTTTCTGTCTTTCTCCTATTGGTTTTGTGTCTCTGGAGAACCCTCTCCAATATAATAGATGTTTACCAGGACCTTTGTCCTTGGAGGGTCCTGGACTCCATCTTTTGTCTCTGTAGTATGATAGACTATTAAAAGTACTGCTTGGTGGGCGCCTGGGTGGCGCAGTCGGTTAAGCGTCCGGCTTCAGCCAGGTCACGATCTCGCGGTCCGTGAGTTCGAGCCCCGCGTCGGGCTCTGGGCTGATGGCTCAGAGCCTGGAGCCTGTTTCCGATTCTGTGTCTCCCTCTCTCTCTGCCCCTCCCCCGTTCATGCTCTGTCTCTCTCTGTCCCAAAAATAAATAAAAACGTTGAAAAAAAAAAAAAAAGTACTGCTTGGGCTCTTAGCCAACTGGTTTGGAATCAACAAATAGTCCTTGAGGTAAAGCAGTCCTAAAATACTAGGCTCACTCTCTGATGTTCTCTCTTCTTTTGGATATTGACTTGTATTGACTACGTGATTAGCTCTCTCTTATCTCTGAGCAGATGTTTTGTATATTCTTCCACCTTTCTAGTGCTCATTAGCGGGAGAGTTGTCTGTCACCCTAGTCCTCCATTACCAGAATCATTTGGTAAGTAATTATTTTTAAAAATTGCTCTATTTTTAGGGTGCCTGAGTGGCTCAGTTGGTTGAACATCTGACTTCAGCTCAGGTCATGATCTCGCAGTTCGTGAGTTCGAGCCCTACATAGGGCTCGCTGCTGTCAGCCTGTCAGCTCAGCCTGTCAGCTGCTGTCAGCTCAGAACCCACTTTGGATCTTCTGTCCCCCTCTCTTTCTGCCCCTTCCCCATTTATGTTTTCTCTCTCTCTCTCAAAACCTAAATAAAACATTAAAAATTTTAAAAAATTGCTCTATTTTGTTTTGCTAACTTCTATTGCATTTATATCTTTGTTTTATTATTAAAAATTTTTTAATGTTTATTTTTGAGAGATAGAGACAGAGCACAAGTGGGGGAGGGGCAGAAAGAGAGGGAGACAGGGGATCTGAAGCAGGCTCTGCACTGACAGCACACCCCCTGACACAGGGCTTGAACCCATGAACCGTGAAATCATGACCTGAGCCAAAGTCGGCTGCTTAACCGACTGAGCCACCCAGGCGCCCCTAATTATGTATCTTTAACACATTATCACATTGTTATTTGCTTTGCAATACATGTTTGTTGCAGGTTAAAGGGAATATTTAATTGTCATCTGATATAGTGCATATCATTGCATACTACTGGCAAATGTAATCACTATGGAGTGTTTATTAAGTGTTAAATAATTAGGTAGTGATACATATAAACATATAAAATGTTTATATTATGTGGAAATGTTTGGAGAATTGTTTTATGGGTGTTTAAGAGGGTTTTAGTGATATTTAGAGAAACCGGTTGGAGTTTTTGGGCAGACAATGCATGCATTCTTTTCTCACTTGAAATCTAATATAGTCTCCTTTGATCTTAGAATCATTTTCAGAAATGGATTAACTTGGGATGACTGTAGTTCAGTTGTGGTATATAGCATACCTTTGCTTTTCTGTGCTCATATCCCAGATATATTTGTGGGTGTCTTATTTTGTCAAACTCCCAAATGAAGATGTTGGTGAAAAGTTGAGTAATTCCACACCTGGAGGGAAACTAACCAACACAAAGAGTGTCTCTCCAGGAACAAATTTAAAGTGGTGGAGAATTGCAAATCTGATAAATATTTTTGTAAGAGGACTGAATGAAATAGCTGGTTTGCTTATGAGTATAACTGTTCTTGTTTGGTTCCTACCTCTGGGCCTGAACTTCAACTACTGATGAATTCAAGTTTCTGCCTCCCTCTGCACACACTTCCTAAGTGATCTCTGTAGGCTCGCAGCTTCAACTACCATACAGAGGTAGCTGACTTCTGACAGTTCTGACAACCAATGAGTTTCTCCATCTGATGTCCTTCAGCTCCCATTCCAATTCAAAATATATAAAACCTGTTATTTCTCGTCCCCTCCCCACCTCAGATTCTATTCTCCTCTCTACCTCTCGCTTCAAGGTGTCATGATCTACCACAGATTGATTACTGGTTCTCAGGCAGTTAGTTACCAAGTCATGTCACATCAATCACATCTGTATTTCTTACCCCCTCCCCCCAAAAGCTTTCAAACCTACAGAAAGATTGCAAGAATAGTATAATTAATATCAATATACCTGTTTACTTAGATTCACCAAATGTTAGCATTTTGTTACATTTGCTTTCTCTCTCATATGATAACAGTGGTTATTATTTGTTGAATCATTTGTAAGTCACAGGCATCATGACTCTTCAGGACCCCTAAACACATCAGCATTTATCTTGAAGAACAAGGTCTTGTCTTACGTAACTATAATACAACAATCACATTCAGGATATTTAATATAAATTTAATATTATTATTTAGTATCAAAATAATTGGCACGTTAATTATAAAACTTGAATTATATAATACATAATTTTAAGTTTGTTATAACTTTGTATTCAAATTTCACCAATAATGTCCTTTCTAGCAACTTTTTTAAGATTTTTTTTTAATTAAGTAATCTCTGTACCCAACATGGGGCTCGAACATGCAACCCCGAGATCAAGAGTCACATGCTCCACTCACTGAACCAGCCAGGCACGCCTGAATTTCTTTTTCTTCATGCCAGAGCAAATCCAAGATCATTTATTGTATTTAATTGTCATATTTCTGTAGTCTAATAAGAAATAGCTCCTTAGCCTTTTTTTTTTTTTTTTTTGGCCTTTCACAACACTGACCAGTCTTGAAAAGTCCACACCAATTATTTTATCAAATGTTCTTCAATTGGGGTGGACACCACCTTAATCAAGTAATCAAACTTAACATCACAAACAGTGACACAAACTGACATCATGTATTTTCTGGTGTGATGCAGTGGGTGGGACACAACTTTGCTTGTTAGTAGTCCTTGCCCACAGTGCATAATCTGAATTGAATTATGACAAACCTCTCTTGCTCTCCAAATAAAGTCCATACTCCGTAACAAGTTGTCAAGGTCTCCCATGCTCTGTCACCTTCATCTCTCACCATGTCCTTTGTGCAGCAGACACTGTGGCTCTCTACACATCACCTTTACTCTCTTGGCATCTCTACTTTTGTTCAGGTAGTTCTCAGAGAAGCCAGGCCCTTCCCTAGTCCGGGGAACGAGCCACAATTGGTCCATGCCTCACGTGGCAGCCCCATTGCCGCTTGCTGCTAATTGGCTTAGGGATGGGCGTGTGACCCATTTCTGCCAATGGACTCAAGAAATTTCCTAGGGACCTTCTGGGAACAGATAAGGTCCCTGATAAAAAGGATGATGAGGAAGTCTTTCTTTTTTTCCTGTCTTAAACATGGTTGTGGGAAGATAAGATGGTTAGAGCTGTGGCAACTGTCTTAATAGACCTGAGAGTAAAGTAGTGTGGAAAGGTGGAGACCTAATTCCAAAACCGTCTGGGACTGCAGTGGTTGGTGTGTAAGATCATTAAATGTCTCTATTGCTTGTGCCACTGTTGCTCATGTGCTGCTATCTGCCACCAAGTGCACGCTTAGCTGGTCCTCCCCACACCCACCTTCCGTTCCCACATGCTCTACCTCCCCTTTATGTTTAATTCCTGCTCATCCTTAGACTTCAGCAAAGACATGATTTCTTCTAGAATGCCTTCCTTTATCTTCCAAGACTGGGCTGAGCATGTGTCCTGTACCTAACCCCACAGTAGCCTTTCTAATTGCTAAACTCTCATAATACACTTTTCCCCTTGGTCTAAATGTCTGGTTACTATTTTGCTGCCTATACTTAAACTTTTTTTTTCAATGTATGTAGAGAAAAGTTTTATGGAATCAGTGCTTCAAAGCTGCAGGGTACAGTTTTCAGTAGTCTAAGCCAGGGTTCAGGAAGTAGAGGGAAGAATTGTCCCTTATAATAGCCAGCAGGTTTCCTTCCAGTCTTGCAATTTTACTGTAACTCAGGGTTGGCCTTTTCACAATAGATCTCCAGGCCCAGTTCCTGGTAGCTTATGAGTGGAAGGGTCAAGGGGCCTTTGTGATGATTTTGTGATTTCTGGAAGCACCCAAAGATGTGTTCCTTGGGAAGACCCAGACATGCTGGTTTCCCTACAGGGACTCAGGATTGGTTCACAAGTGAGAGGAGGGGGAAGATAATTGGCATTTTTAAATGTACCTGGGATTTGTTTTAATGGGATATAAGACATACAGATATGGAAATGATCGTCATGAGGGAAGTTTCTATACTCACAGACCCATCCATAGAAGCAGGAGCATTGGCATGTCATGCCCCTTGGGGCCATGTGGGGAAGCACCAGGGTAGGCCAGGAGGGAATGCATGCACACGAGTCTTTATTGTGGTTTCATGGGCAGGAATGGGTGAGGCGAGGTGAGCAGGTTTAGGATTGGCTAGTTTGAATAATTTCATTAGGTTCTGGAACATAGGAGCTGTTCCTAGTTGTTTGGTATCTGGCCCTGGGATGATTAGGACAGAGGAATATTGCCTCCTAGAACATGAGAGCTAGATGGAGGAGGCAGTTTGGAGTATGGGCTCTGGATTGGTTAGTCTATATGAAAGTCGTTTCCTATCTGTAAGAATTATCTAGCCCTGGGAGAGGCAGTGTCTCCTTGGTCAGAGAGGCAACAGATGGCAGAGTATCAAAAATACAGAAAATAAGGGACTCCTGGGTGGCTCAGTCGGTTGAGCGGCCAACACTTGATTTCAGCTCAGGTCATGATCCCAGGGTCGTGGACTGAGCCTCACATCAGTCCGCACTGAGCATGGAGTTAATATAATCAGCGATACAAAATTTAACAGCCTTGAAAGCTAGCCCAAAACATTTAGCAAAACCATTTGAATAGTTGTTGCTCCATTTACTCTGCAGTACCTGGTGCCAGTGCCCTGATTTTGGTCATCGTGGATACTAATTCAATGTTATTATTTTGCAAAGCCATAGATTATATCCTTTTAGGCTTTTGCGCCATTCTGAAATTACACGTCCTTGGGCAAAAACAGCATGTGTGTCTAAGTGAAGTCCATTCTCTCATAAATACTGGGTCTAAAAGCTTCCCTCACCCCACTCAACAAAGGATGTTTAGCTCTGTCATTAACTGAATGGTCTTGGGCAAGTCACTGAGCCCGTCTACATCTATTTCCTCTGCCTCCCCTCCCCTTCCTCCAGCAAAGTGAGGAGCTGCTCTGGAATTCTCCAAATGTGGGGAGACCATGAGTAGACCATCCACCAGGAAACAATGATAAGTTCTTAAAATTCCATGGAATTCCCCTTGCATTTGTCCAGAAAGAGGCTTGTTGCTATAAGCTGCTGGACTGGTAGGCCAGGCCTAGCCTCCCTTGGGAGATTGAGTGTTAAGTCCTAAAGAATGCTAGAAGAAACGTGGCAAGTGCCTAAGTGTTATGCATAATAGGCTCTGTGCCAGGTTATCTTGTTTAAACTTCACATTCCTAAGAGGCAGATACTGTTATTATTCCTCATTTAGTAGTTGAGAAAACAGGAGGTGAGATAGGTTAAGTTGCCCATGGTCTCACTGCATGAGAAAGAAAGAAAGTGGAACTCATATTTATCTGACTTCAAAGTATAAGAATTAGACTTACTTTATGTAATTACAGAGGTGAAGAGTAGATCAAAATGAAGGCAGAATACAGGGAGACATTTTGGTTCAATATTATTTTGAACCATGAATGTCAGTCAAAACTGCAACGGGCTGCCTTTTTATCCTCACTGGAAGGGTTCAGGTACAAGTTGGGTTACCATTTTTTCAGGGATGTTATAGAGGGGAATCTCCAATTGGCTAAGAGTTGGACTAGACACCCTCTGAATATCCCTTTGAACCCTAATATTCCGATATGTGTAATTCTAAGATTTTATGATTTGTTGTCCCCCAGAAAATTCACACAATGCCATTGGAGACCCCACCGCCAGAGGGCAGTGTCTCCATGTTTGATCCACTTGCACAGAAGGAACTAAGTGGTTCGCTCTGGAGCTGTCTAGAGAAAGCCAGCACTGAAATGGGCCAATGTGAAGAGAGAGAGGGAGTCACCCACGGAATGTTAACATCCCTTCCTTTACCAGCTGAATAATGATTTCCGTAGGCCAGGGGACTGGAGAGAGGTCAGAGTGGTGAAAGTCAAGGGAAGACACCATTTCCAGAGAGTTGGAGAGGGGTGCCTTCTGAGGGCTGTGCACTGGCAGGGAGCCCTCCTGGTGCGGTCTCTTCCAATCCTGCATTCCAAAGACTAGGAAAGTGAGGGGAGGAACAGGGTCGAGGATGTTAAAAGGTGACAGTGGAAACCCTCTCACACTTGAGAACGTTGAAGGACCCAGGTATATTCAGCCTGGAGAAGAGAAATCTTGGAGGGACTGTGGGAACTGTCTTCCTCTGAGGTTGTTATGCAGGGTCTTAGGTATCAAAACCAGTGTTAAAAACAAAACAAAAAAAAGATACCACTAGGGGGCAGGTCTCGGCTTGATTTAAGGAAGAACTTGCCCATGTCTGAACATCCTGGGAGATGCCTAGGTAGAGCATGTGGGGGCCTTGTGGCAAGTCACTGGATGGATGGATCCCTGGCAAGTCCCTGGATGGATCTTAACATCCCTTCAGGGATTCTGTAGCTTTCTCGGCTTTACGAGACCTAGTTAGTCTTCATATGTCAGAACACCTTTTCACCAAGACTGCATAGTTTTCATGGTTTCCAATAGAAGTAAGCCTGTGAGTTAGGATATAGGGATAAAACAGAACTCTGACATACTGAAAAATTGCCTTTGGGTTTGGAAGCCTTAGAAAAATAAAATTTCTTCACTTACAAACAATCCCTAGTCTATTTTTCATGTTTCTTTTATTTAAACTGCATTGGGACAGGGCATTACAATTGTCCACATGAGGAATTATTTCAAGAAACAGCCAGGTCACACAGTTACATATTCCGTCTTTGACATGAACATGTAGGATCTCAACTAAAACAGACCCACTGTTACTGTTATCCAAGTGCTTGCACATCTTGATACAGTCTCAGAGAAGCCACACTAATTTTAGTTCCTCTGATGCCTGGGTGTTTACATCCCCAAACCCTTTCCCCCCACAGCTATCTTTATTCTGTAGCACCTCTTCCTGGCTTATACTTTCCTTTGCATAGTAAACATTCTCAGGATACCCAGTTTCCTGTTTTCATGTATTTTCCCTCTCAGTGGTCTGCTGTTGAGATCCGTATCACCCTGCAAGAAAAAAGAGAGAGAGGCTGAGAAAATCCTTGTGGACCAGAGCCAGGAGTTCTGACATCTCTGCCTCCTTCTTAATAGAAAGACAGTGTCCCCAGGATGCTTCCTTCCTCATAATGGACACCATCATTGGGTCATAGCTGGTTCATTCTGCCTGAGGTTGTGAAGGTTTAGACATCTTTGGGCTTGGGGTGCCCAACGGGGCCTGGACTCTATACAGGCCATCGAGAAGGCTGGAGTGCCATCCCCTGGGACAGAGTGCCCACCACGAGCCTGCCTGTGGTGTCTCATGAGGGGCCAGCAGGCTTGTTTTGCCATTGTGATATGTCTTCCCAAGAAGGAAAAGCTACTGCTCATCACATCCCACACGTGGATTTCCAAAATTAGCAAGATTTCCTTATGGAAATTATGGAACACTCGTACCCAACGGGGCCCTTCCCAGCCTCACACATGGCAGTGCTTCTAGCTTCATCTCTCACCCCATTTCTCTCCCCTCTTCCTGAGCTCCTCTTCTCTAGCTATGCTGTTCCCTTGTATGAATCCAGCTTCGGCACTTTTGGCATATGAATTCCATCTGGAATTCTCTTCTTTCCTTCTCTATCTGGTGAGCAATCAATTTTACTTATTCTTTTTAATTTCCATTAAACATTTTGTTCTTTCTCATTTATTTTAATTAATACCAGAAGCTAATACTTTTATTTTATTTTATTTTATTATTATTTTTTTTATTTTTTTTCAACGTTTATTTATTTTTTGGGACAGAGAGAGACAGAGCATGAACGGGGGAGGGGCAGAGAGAGAGGGAGACACAGAATCGGAAACAGGCTCCAGGCTCTGAGCCATTAGCCCAGAGCCTGACGCGGGGCTCGAACTCCGGGACCGCGAGATCGTGACCTGGCTGAAGTCGGACGCTTAACCGACTGCGCCACCCAGGCGCCCCCAGAAGCTAATACTTTTATAAAATACATTGATCATGCACTTGGATGTCATAGCAGTATCAATTGTTATAAAAATTTCTAAAAGCTTCCTCTCAGTTTCTGTACTTTTGTTGTCTTGGGCAGGTGACAAACAGGGACCACTCGTGGAGTGGCACCGCCTTAGGCTTTTCTACGGGTCACATCCTCCGTGAAGGTGCTCCACCCAGCCACCTCAGGTTAAACCAGTCACTCCTCCCCTGTGATCCTCCCCGGTGAGATGCAAACACAGCATCACAGAACATTTGCTCACAGCCCTGTGGTGATGTGTGCTTCTTCCTCTCCACCAGATTCCAAGCTCTGCCAGGGAGGGTGTCCTTTCTTATTGATTATTCATCTCTGTGTCTCAGAGTCCAGACCTAGGCCCTGTTCAGAGCCTGGTTAGTATTTGTGCCACTGAATATAAAGCCACTTTGGAAAACTAAACTCTTGTGGGGTCTTGGCTCAGTGTTGACTCATGTACTGGTTTGCTTATGGCATCTCAGGGCTACGGATGGCATATCTAGCCCTGTGACCAGCTAGGGGAGATGGGATAAAAGAGCCTCATCACCTCTGGGTGCTTGTTGGCAGGACTGTGGCCTCATGGTGTGGAGACAGAGCAGTTGGACCAGGACCAGCAAGCCCCAGCAATTAACAGTCCCCAGGCCAGGGCAGAGAATCTGTTTTACAAGATGGCTAATACCGGAGACTAAGACTTTGCAGGTGGAAGGACTCTAATACCTCCTGAGTCTGGGTGGTGAGTAGTAACCCCCACCAAGTGAGAGTTCAACAGAAGGGACCCCTTTTGGGTTTTTGCCCTGAAAGGAGATGGCTATACATTAATTGTAGGACTTGTCCAGAGGCAAGCCTCTGGTTTCCTTAACTTCCTGAGCTAACCATTATTTAAGAATTAGAGAATTAAGAAAAATATTTTTTCCTATCTTTTGTTCCCTCCCTAAGCACGTGGTAAGAAAAGGCTCAGCTTGAATTCAGAGGCCAATGGGGTTATCACTTTTGGCTAAAACCCAAACTGACCCAGTACTGAGAAAGAGCTGTGAGTGAGTGGGGAACCTTACCCTCACTGGGGGGCTGATTCACCCACATGTTTGAACACAAGGCCAGAAGAAAATTCCCATAATCCATGGGGGTTGAACCATCGGTACACAGAAACTTCAGTCCCCTTCCCTCCTGACCTAAACCAGGTCCTTGATCTTGAGTTGTCCTGGTTAATCCTAAACAGAGGGCAGCCTTATCAATCTCCAGAGTAATTAAAATAAAAGACAGTTTGCCTTTCCGTAGCATAGGGCTCGTATGACCATGAGCAGGTCACTGAACTTCTCTGAACTCATTTTCCTCACCTGACAGATGGAGATATCTATATATCTCCTTATCATAGGGTAAATAAGATAGTGAAAACTACTACCATGTGCCTGGTTCTGATAAAAGGAGGAGAAACATCTGTTCCCTAGCTCTGCGTTTCTGTAAGGGGAGATTTCTGCTACAGTGTTGGTTTTAGCACACGTAATCATACATGTGATTACTGTAGGGGTGATTAAACCACAGACACTGGGCCCACCTCTGTAGCTTCTGACTCAGTAAATCTGAAGTGAAGCATAAGAATTTGCATTTCTAACAACTTCTCAGGTGATGCTGATATTGCTACTGGTCAAAAGGACCACGTTTTGGGGGAACCACTGCTCTAGAATCATGTTCTTTGCCTCTCTCCTCATCTTTCCCTTGCTCCTCTCATGGAGGAGGAATGATTTATTCTGTGTTTGGAAGACGGGGTCAACATGTACCCCATCTGGCCTCTCCTTTTGGGTCTGCCTGTAGGGTTGATGAATCCTGGTCATCTGTCTCCTTGGAGTAAGGGTTGGTCTTTATGGAGCAGGGCTGTGGTTGATCAGTTCTGCAGGTACCTTTAATTCTGGGGTAAAACACAAGGATGCCCAGGTTGGACACCCATTAAATTCTCAATCTAGAATTGTAACATAGTAAAACTTGCATTTTGACTTTTATATATTTGCCTCCTATACTTTTTTTTTTTCCCTCGGTTGATTCTGAATTAAAGAACATAAGAAAGGACTACTTTACGTTGTCCCCCTGGGGGACAATAATAATTATTACTTCCTTAATATTAGAAACCTAAATTCAACCAGTATTGATGAAATCCTCAGGAATAATGATATTGTGGGGATGTGAAGGATGAACACATACTGCCCGTAGGCTTGCAAATGTCCCTGTGGTTCTCCACTGAAACAAGCATTGGCACCTGTCTGCCAGGCCTAGTGTCAAGTGGCATTAGACATTATCTCCAAGGAGCTTCCACCCAGACAGAGGAGTGTCATGACCGCTGGCACCTGTATCACAGGTGGAGCTCACACGCTCGAGGGCTTTGAGAATCCAGAGAGGGAGAGGGAAGTGTTGCAGCTGAAGGGACAGGGGAGGTTTGGAGTTGGCACTGCATGAGGCCAGGGCCTGGCAGACAGGAAAGCAGAGAAGTCGGAAGGAGCAAAGCGGGAGCAGGGAAGGTAAGCTTGGAGCATGGGCATCGAGAGTGGAGTCCATACCTACCGGCCGTGGGCTGGAACATGGAGAATCTCACTCCTCAGAAAGGGTTTTGGAGGAGCCTGTCTTGGACACCTGGATGATCTCCACGGAGGTGATGCCCTTGCCGGCCACGCGGTGTCTGGTGCGCAGCTTGTTCAGGGCGGTCTCTGCCATGCCAGCCCGCTCCTCAGCGTCGTCCAGCTCATGCACCGTCTTTCTGTAGCGAGCCAAGGTCTGGTTGGCCTGCTCCTCCTGTGGCAAAAGCACGGTGGAAAATAGGGCGTAAACCTGGGTTCTCCTGGTTAAATGTGCATCGTTATGGGTTGGTTCCACATGGACACGTGAGAGTCCAGTCTTTCAGGACTTTTAGCTGATTCTTTTTTGGCCTTGACATCCATATTTCTAAATAAACTGCTGTGTTGATGCTTCTATAATTTGTAGTTTTAGCCATTAGCTACTGGTGCCCCACTATGAAAGGTGTGGATTTAGCATTTTTCCCCAGCCCCCACTGCACAGCTCCCATCCCCTTATCTTCCCAGTAGAATCACAGTGCTATTTCGGTTAGAACCATATGAACTGTAAGCCTGATCTTTATCGAGCCATTTGGGAAAGGCGCTGGTTGTGTGGGTGGCTGATGGATTCAGCGTAGTAGCCCCAGAACTGGCAGCAAACAATGGCAGCGTCCAAGTTCTATGTCAAGGTGGGGGTGGGGGCGTGCTGGTGCCGGTAGGCAGACGTATGGTATAGGGTTGAGGCTTGAAGCCATCATTTGCTAACCATTTGACTTTGATTTTGACATTTGCTAACATGACATAAATATCCCACTCTGGGCTATGTCCTCACCTGTGAAACAGACTAAGAAGATCAGTGTTCCTGCCTTGTATTCGGAGGATTAAAGAAGGGAAGGGTCTTGTGTTTAACGGTCTGAGCAGGAGAGAGAAGTTATCCTGGCAGAGGCCACCAGGGGCAGTGGAAGCAGGACAAAGGCAGCAAAGACTTTCCCTGGTTTTAGATCACACCTTACAGGTGTTCTTGGGGGATATTTTCATTTTCTACGTGTTCTTATCTCCAGTGTGTGGTGTCCAGTCCACCTATGAAGTACCATGGGCACGAAGCTCACAGGGGCCATCTTTTGGCAGGGCTCGATTCCTTTCCTGTGGTTAATCCCAACCAGGTGCTGAGACCTGGACTGGGAAGGGAGGGCACGTTAGGGACACTTGTTAGGGCGAGCACCCACCGCCTCTTCAATCTGCCGCTTGTAGATCTTCAGCTTGTTCTGCAGCTTCTCCACCAGCTCCTGCATGCGCTGGTTGGTCTTGTGGTCCTCCTCCGTCTGGAAGACCAGCTCTTTGAGGCGGCGCTCATTCTTCCGCAGCGTCTTCACTGTTTCCACGTGCTGTTTCTGCTCACCGTCCAGCTCTGTCTCTAGTTCCTTGATCTGAGGGAGGAAGAGAGGGACATGGCTGTGAGAACACAGGGTCTTGAACTTGAGAGCTCAGTGGCCTTGAGTGGGGGCATCATGGTGACAATGTCCATCCACCTCTTCCCCACAGGAGAGCAGGCAAACCCTGGACAGGAGGGTCACACAGGTTCTGCCCCTCATGGGTCTGCTGTGGTAGTCAGATGGGTACCTTTCCCTGAGACTCACATTTCCTTCTCTGGGAAGTGGGGGAGGGAGGGGCCTGACAGGGTCGCCCCTCTAGCTCTGACACCCCATGGGTGAAGACCAAGGCTGGTTTTAAGGAAGTTGTAAGGGAGGAACAGTGTTGGAAACAGAGACTGGGAACAGACAGAGGAAGAATCCTGGGAGCTCCCCTGCTTGGGGGCACAGTCTGGGGGAAAGGTGACAGCAGAAGAAGGAAGAGGAGAGGAAACCTATGTACAAATAAATTACAGCTCTCCTCTCATTTTCCTTTCCCTTCCTAGCATCTGAATAATCCAGTTCCTCATTAAGCACTGGGTGCTTTGGGAAGCTTTGGGAAAAGGCCCCTGCCCAGCCATGTCTCCCTTCTCTCCCTCCTGGCCCACCTTGGGGTCGCCCTCACCCTGGCTTCCAGTTTCATGATCGTGCGCTTCCCTCCCTTCAGAGCCAGCTGCTCAGCCTCCTCCATCTTGGCCTGCAAGTCTTTGATGGTGATCTCGTAGTTCTTCTTGATTTTCTCCAGGTGCATGCAGTGGTCCTGCTCTTGCCGGAGCTCCTCCGCCATGCGGGCGGCCTGCCGGAGGGGAGCAGAGTGGGGACTGGAGCTGGGTTCCCATGCTATTGAGAGATGAGGGACCTTGGCCTCTGGAGACCAGAGGACCAAGTGGTTGACAAGGAGAACCTTGCTGATGTGCTGCTGGGTTTTGGTGGAGCGGGTGCCCCATGCTCCTGTGTCTCTCCCAGTGACAGGGAGGAGGCAGGCTCATGCACTCACCACCAGGGCCCCCAGTCCCACAGACTCCCACCAGCTTGGGGCTCTCCAGCCACTCTTTGCTGCCTCCTCCATCAGGGGCATAGCACAGAGGGTGGGCATAGCACAGATCTGGAGGAGGAAGACGAAAGTCTTGCATGTAGCTCCTGTGTGGCCTTCAGCAAGTCACTTTACCCTCTTGTTCTTGCATTCATTCCACAAGTATTCATGGAAGATCTGCATGCTGGGTATGGGTCTGTTCTCTCAAGACCCAGCACCAAATGAGACCTGCAATGGTCCTGAGCTGGCATTTCAAGCAAGTGCAACAAGCCTGGCGATAGCATCTGTATTCCTTCATCTTTAAAGTGGGTGCATGGTATCTGCCGATCAAGGTCGTGTGAGTCCCCAAAGAGAAGTGGAGCAAGACCACTGGCAGCACGTCCTGCTGAATCTGCCCCTGAGCACCTGGGCATGGCTCCCATCTTCCTTTCACTAATGCTTCTCCTCAGGCTGCTTTAATGCTCCTCTTTGCCAAAAGACCTGCCCAGGAAAGCCCACTTTCGATGGCTTCTTTGACCCATGTCCCCAGGCCTCAAGCTCTGATCTCTCACATGGTCGTGTATAGCTTGTAATTATTCCTTACTTGTATGTGTTTGGCTTTTCAGAAAGGCCTCCAGACTCCTTAGGACAAGGACCACAGCCCTACTGGCAGGGTGCTGGCGCTGCACAGTGACCTTTGAGGGGAGGAAGTGGCCTTCCCTGCTGAGGGTGGCCTGGTCCTCCACAGGCGGCCCAGGCCGGGCCCCCCTCCCACCAGCACCAGGCAGCGTGCACACTTACATCAGTCATGGCTTTCTTGGCCCTCTCGTCGGCAGAGCGGAACTCACTGATGAGCTCCTCGTGCTCGTTGGAGATGCGCTGGACATCCGACTCCAGCTTGCGCTTGACCACGAGGAGGCTTTGGTTCTGGAAGAGAAAATAAAGACATTGCCATGAGGCAGAAGTCTGCACAGCCCTTCCTGTGTCCAGGAAAGAGAAACAACTCTCTCACAGACATACTTGCCAAACCCCCCAATAGGAAATGGCCCTGGACCCCCTGCTTGAGGTAAGCGTCTCTCCCTGCATTTTTCTCTGTGTTTTAGAGCAGAACATGTATCACAAGGAGTCCAGGAATAACGTCATTTTGGCCTGGGATGGGTGGGAACTCTAGAACAATCCTGAACTCAGAGCTGGGAAAACCCAGGTTCAACCCTGGTACTTCTACCTATGTGGATAAATTCTTTACCTCTAGGCTTCGGTCTTATTTCTAAAATGGGGTTGTGATCCCTATATGTCCCATGCACATTTTTTCTTTTGGTGAATTCACATGAGATGCTAAGTAGGAATTAAGTTTGTGCTGGCAAAGTATTGCACTGTAAGCAGTATTGGTGTTACCGCTGGTAGATAAGGGTCCCCTTTTTTGACCACACATAAGCCACTCAACTCTCTGGGTCATGGTTTTTCATTTGTAAAATGAATGTCAGACTTTGTTTTTATTTACTGATTTTTTTTTTTTTAAGTAGGCTCCATGCCCAGCAGGGAGCCCAGTGCATGGCTTGAACTCACAACTCCGAGATCAAGACCTGACTGGAGATTAAGAGTCAGGCTTAATTTAACTGACTGAGCCACCCAGGTGCTCCTAGACTTTGGAATATTCTAGATCCCTTCTAGTTCTGAAGTTCTATCCTCAGTGACACTGAAGGTAATGGCAGTCCTTAAAATTGGCTAAATCATCAGAATCTCCTGAGGAGTTTAGATCCAAAAGTTTAAATTTCTGGAGTCCCGCCACAGACCAGATTCTGGATCACAGTCTCCAAGGGAGAGAGTCTAGGAGCCTGTCTTTGAAAGCTCTGCACAACAATGTGCATGTAGTTCACACACTGTGTGTGCACTAAAAATGGTTAAGAATGGTACATTTTATGTTACGGGGGTTTTTGCCATAACAAAAGAAGTCTCTGCAGGTGAGTTCTGAGGATTTCCCAAGTGGGGACACCATCTGCCTTTGAGTTTTGAGGGGAGCCCACAGGGTTTGGGCACCATCCTGGCCCTGCCCCCACACGCCAAGTGTGAGTCTGCATAGACGCCCCCCCCACTCCCAGGAAGCCGCCATCCTACCTGGATGTTGACCTCGTTGTGCCGCTCGGTGATCTCTACCACCTCCTGCTCCAGCAGCTTGCGGGAGCGCTCGCTGCCCTCCAGGCCCGCGCGCACCTCCTCCAGCTCCGTCTGCAGCAGGCTCAGGCGCCGCTCCTGCAGGTTGTACTGCTCCCGCAGCTCCTCGTGCTGTCGGGCATCCTCGTCCATCTGCATCTGCAGGTCCTGGGGGTGGCCAGAGGACCCGGCCTGAGCCCATCTCCCGGACCCTGGCATGGTCTGGGCTCAGCAGGGAGCTGGGGTCTGGCTGGGGAGTTCGAGGCCACAGAGGAGGAGAGTGGAAGGTATCGATCTGCGCTGGGGGAGTTCCTAGTCTGGTTGCGGCCTAGCTGGCCAGGGCCCAAGTGCCCCCAGAATTTGTCCAGTGAGAGGTAACCATAAGGTCAAGGCTTTTCTGAGGACAGAGCACCTTGAGTCTCCAGCAGGCCCTTCTCACCGAGGCCTTCCTCAGTGATCTTGACCATTACACCCCCACTGGCTAACCCACATCTCCCTTCTCCTATCTGGTTGTTTCTCTGTAGCACGTATCGCCGTTTTTAATACTACAGTTTTATTTATGTGTTGTTTATTGTCTATCTTCAGGGATGTCTGTTTATTATATACATTCTTGTACCCCTAGCACCTAATACAGTGCCTACGCTGGGCAGGTCTCTAATAAAATGTATGTTGAATGCATGGATCCAGCTACAGATGCTTTAAAGACCAATGATAGCAATAAAGGAAGACTTCAATTCTATTTGTGTTTTTTTCTTAAGATGAGTGGTGGGCATCTAAGTATTTACTATGTTCTTTATTTTTCTGTCCTGAATTCACTTATAATAAGTCAAATGACTTTAGGAACCAAGACAGGCCCAACTTTCTGTTTTCCTTCTTTCTTCCCTCTTTTTAGTGGTCCAGGGTATGGACTTAGGTGGTTGGGGCGTCTCATATAGATAGTCCCCAAGTGTCC
The DNA here is from genome assembly GCF_014898765.1 of Herpailurus yagouaroundi. Classification (NCBI taxonomy): domain Eukaryota; kingdom Metazoa; phylum Chordata; class Mammalia; order Carnivora; family Felidae; genus Herpailurus; species Herpailurus yagouaroundi. The sequence continues at coordinate 6,280,148 of NW_024412447.1, read as the reverse complement.
TGCTCCCTAGACTTCCAGCCACCCCATGCTGCCACTTCCATGCTTTTCTCCTAGCTGCAGACATGCATGAAGTTAGCTTCCTGGACCTGCAAGCTTGGGGATGGCTTACTTTGTGATTAGGTCCCAGATTGCTACCTTGATTTGCTGTTGCAGCCTTTTCAGGGTCTTTACAAGTTCGCTGTTGTTCTTGTTGGCATGGTCCAGCTGGATTTCCATCTCATTCAGGTCCGTCTCCATCTTCTTCTTGAGCCGAAGTGCCTCTGCCCGGCCCTTGGCCTCTGCCTCCAGGCTGGCCTGCAAGGACTCGATTGCCCGCTGGTGGTTCTTCCTGCACGTGCAATCAGAGAAGACCCTGGCATACTGGGCCCGCTGGTCAGGCTGTGCTAAACCTCCCTAGTTAAGAGGTCTGTGAGCATCAACATGCATATGGCCACCATATTTGAAATTAGAGTGTATCTTCCCTTAAAGCATTTAAGTGGGCTTTGGGAAAGGACACAGAAGGTCAATGTTTACCTCATATCTTTTGTGATCTCAATTCATTCAACATGCAGAATAGCCCTGCAAGGAAACTGAGGCTCCAAGATGATGAAAAACATGCCAAAGGTTTAGCCCATGACAGAGACAGGATTCAAACCCAAATGCTAGCTGTTTTGTTTTTGTTTTTTTAATTAGAAAATGTGAGCTTTGGCTATACAAGCCAAAGCTTGTCTCTCTGTAAAACAGCAGTTATTGGTTGATTGTATTTAATATATTTAGTTATATTGTAATCAGTATAGTGAGCATTTTCATAAAACCCTCCATAGAAGGAGACTAGAGGAGGCAATTTACATGTTCAAAAAATATTTGTTTCATTGAGGGAAATAAATGGCTAGCATGAAAAGATCCTGTCACCTGCCCCTTGTCTGTGGTGTTCACCTCTGCTCTACCCCTGCACACCTTCTATTGTGTAGGCACATTGCTGGATTTATAGCACTCTGAGATGTATTCAATTTCTAGACATGGGAGAAGGTATCATGACATTCTCAAAAGTGAACAGAATTTTTATTCAATTTGACTTAAAAAATAAATACAAGAAAAAAACTATAAAACGTTGAAAAAAATAAAGGTCTAAATAAATGGAAGGACATTCATGTTCATGGATTGGAAGACATAATGTTGTGAAGGTGGAATTCGGTGCAGTCAGTATCAAAATGCCAGCTGATTTCTTTGCAGAAATTAACAGGCTGATCCTAAAATTTATATAGAAATGCAAGGGACCCAGAATAACCAAAATAATCTAGAAAAAGAACACCAAGGTGGAGGACTCACACTTCCCAATTTCAAAGCCACAGTAATCAAGACATTGTGGTCATGGCATAAGGATAGACTTTTAGATGAATGGAATAGAATTGGGAATCCAGAAATAAACCCAAGCCAATTCATTTTCAACAAGATGCTAAGACCATTCAATAGGGAGAGAGCAGTCTTTCCAGAAAGTAGTTCTGGGACAACTGGATATCCACATGCAAAAGAATGAAGTTGGACCCCTACCTCATACCTTATACAAAAATTAACTCAAAATGGACCGAAGACCTAAATGTAAGAGCTAAAACTGTAAAACTCTGATCTCATCTAGGAAAAATAGGCAAGAATCTTTGTGACTAAATTAGGGAAAGAGTTTTTTACATATGACACCTAAAATACAGGCTACCAAAGAAAAAAACAGATACATGGACTTCATCAAATTTAAAAACATTTGTGCTTCAGAGGGTATTATTAAGAAACTGAAAAGGCAACTCACAGAATGGGTGAAAATATTTGCAAATTACATATCTGATAAAGGATGGGTCTAGTATTCAGAATATTTAAAGAACTCTTACAACTCAACAGTAGAAAGACAACCTAGTTTTTAAAATGGGCCAAGGATTAGAATAGACATTTTTCCAGGCAATATAGAGAAGTGGCCAATAAGCACATCAAAGATGCTTAGCAGGAGCAGCTGGGTGGCTCAGTTGGTTAAGCATCCAACTCTTGATTTCAGCTCAGGTCACGATCTGATGGTTCGTAGGTTTGAGCCCTGCATCAGGCTCTGTGCTGATGCGTGCTCTCTCTTTCTCTCTCAAAGAAACTTAAAAAAAAAAAACAACTTAAAAAGGTGCTCAGCATCATTAGCTATAATGGAAATACAGTTCTAAACCACAGTGAGATACTACCTCCCATACACTAGGTTGGCTAGGATAAAAAAAGGTAATGATAAAATGTTAGAGAAGATCTGGAGACCCTACAGCCCTTATAACCCTGAGAATGTAAAATAGTACAACTGCTTTGGAGAAGAATCTGACCATTCTGCAAAAAGTTAAACACAGGGTGAACATATTACTGGAACTTCTAGTCCTAGGTACATACCCAAGAGAAATGTAAACCTCTATCTACACAAAAACTTGTATATGGATGCTCATAGTGGCGTTATCCATAGTGGCCAAAAGGTGAAAACAACCCAAATGTCCATCAACTGATGAATAGATGAATAGATAAATAGATAAAATAGATAAACAAAATGGGATCTGTCCAAACTATGGCATAGTATTCAGGAATAAAAAGGAAGGAAATACTTACACTTGCTCCAACATGGATGAAGCTTGAAAACATGATGCCAAGTGAAAGAAGCCAGTCACAAAGGACCACATATTGTAGGATTCCATTTATATGGGATGTCCAGGATAGGCAAATCCAGAGAAAGTTGTTGGCTAGATTAGTTGTTGCCTAGGTCTGGGAGTGGGGGTGGTGGGGAGAAATGGGGCAACACTGCAAAAGGATATGGGGTTTCTTTGGGGGAGTGATGAAAATGTTCTAAAATTGCAGTGATAATTGCACAACTGAAAACCATTGAATTTTTCCCTTGTCATGGGCAAACTATGTAAATTATATCTCCAATCTGTTGCAAACTCTCTCTCCTCCCCTCCCCCGCCACGCCACATAGTGGCATATAGCTAGATATTTAGGGTTTATTCTAATGGCTGCGGAGTCATGGGGCTTCTCCCTCCAGTGGCTCTGCCTACAGCTTTGTTAGGGGTGATTGTGGGGGATGTTGTAAACTCAGGAAGCAATAGTGCAGGAAGATTTCAGGCAGGCAGTTTAGGCAAGATGCCAATGTGGACAGTTGCAAATGTGTTGATCTTCTCAGAATCACAACAAATCATATTTCTGTAAACAAAAACTTAGTGCTGAGTCCAAAACTTACTGGAACCTCAGGCAGCAACAGTGGACACTGAATTAAAAAGAAATCTCCAAATCCAGCACCCAGCAGATCAGTTCTTTTCCATGACGTGGTGGATGTTTTCTGAGGGTTCATGAATGTTCATAGTAATTTATATCTGTGTGGCTTTGCAGGTTATGGAGTACTTTCATATTTATCATCTCAGTTAATCTTCACCACCCCTGAAAGGGGTGACAAGAAGCTGTCGTCATTCACATCTGTCAGATGGGGCAACTGCATCCATCTCACAGAGGGCTTTCTGATTTTTTTATTGTGGGAAAATACGCATTACGTAAAATGTCCTCTGTTACCCATTTTGAAGTGTGCGTTTCCGTGGTATTAAACACATACATCATGCTGTGCTTCTACTGGCACCGCCTGTCTCCAGAACTCTTTTCATCTGATAAAACTAAACCATGTCCCCATGAAACACTAACTCCCCAATATCCCTCTTTCCCCTGGCCCCTGGCAACTACTATTCTGCTTTCTGTTTCTGTGATTGTGACTGGTCTAAGTACTTCCTCTTGTAGGTAGAACCATGCAGTATCTGTCTTTTTGTGACTGGCTTTTTTTCACTCAGTTATAATGTCCTCAAAGTTCACCCATGTTGTAGCAGGTGTCTGAATTTCCTTGCTTGTGAAGGCTGGATAAATTTGCGCTGTGTGTAGAGACCACATTTTGTTTATCCATTCCTTTGTCAGTGGACTTGGGTTGCTTTCATGCCACAGCTCTTCTGAATAATGCTATGAACATGGTATACAAGTATCTCTCCAAGACCCTGCTTTCAGTTCTTTTGGGTAAATATTCAGAAGTAGAATTGCTGGATCATATGGTAATTCTATTTTAAATTTTTTGAGGAACCTCTATTATGGCTTTCACATCGGCTGTACCATTTTACATTCCCACCAACAGTGCACAAACGTTCCAGTTTCTCTACATCCTCACCAACACTTGTTATTTCTTGCGTTTTGGATGGCAGCCATCCTAATGGGTGTGAGGTGGTATCTCCTTGTAGTTTTGACTTGCATTTCCCTCATGACTAGTGGTAGTGAGCATCTTCCCATGTGCTTATTGGCCATTTGTATATCTTCCTTGGAGAAATATCTGTTAAAGTCCTTTGCCCATTTTTGGATGATGATGATGATGATGATGATGATGATGATGGTGATGATTAATTATCCCATGGTGTTTTGTGATCACTGAAGTACTATGTTTCAGAGTATTCACCTAAATTGCCCAAGGTCAGATGACTAGTAGGTGGCAGAGGCCCGTCAATGCTACCCAAAGTCAGCCTCCCATCACCTCAGCCCCATACCTCGTAGCTTCAAATTCCTCTTCTTTCTCGTGGATTCTCCGGTCGATGTCAGCTTTAACCTGAGCCAGTTCCAGCTGAATTCGAATCACCTTGCTCTCTTCAACCTGCCAGGAATATAAACATCAGTCTTTCTGGCCAAGTAGGTGCATAGTCCCTGGCCAAGGGTCCAGCCTCCAAGGTGATGGCCACATGGTTACCTCCAGGGAAGATTCCGCTTCCTCCAGGGCCACCTGGAGTTCTTCTTTCTCAATCTCCAATTTTTTCTTCAACTTCTGCAGCTCATGCACACTCCGTCCTCCCTCACCCAGCTGATCAATCAGTTCCTTTATCTCCTCTGAGAAAGGAATATTCTCGTTAATAAGGCACACGAGGACCACCAGCTTCCCAGGGCCATGTCATGTGACACAGACATTCTTACATCAGGGCAGAAGCAGGCACTCCTAGCCTCACTGTATCCAAAGAGAAGCAACATACTCCAAGTCGTAGACTCATGGAGCATCAGGGCTTGGGCATTGGAGAACAGTGAGTTCAAGCTCCTCATTTTACAGATGAGAGGCTGAGGCCCACAAAAGAATGGGTAAGCACTGAACAGCTTGGGGGGCCAGTGCCCAGGACTCCCCAGGCCCATTAGGCCTAAACTCCAGGCCTTCCTTTCTCAGACCCTTTCTCCCCCTCTGCATCCCCCCACCAGGTCTGAAAACCAAGAAAAGGTGGGAGGAGTAGAGCCTTTCTGATCTCCTTCCTCAGTTGGGAGACCTGTTGCCCACCCAGAGGAGCTCCCAGGGACCCACCCAGCACCTTGGAGCAGCCATAAATATCAGCCGCAACCAGAGGTGTCCAAGAAATGTGACTACCTTGACTAATCCATGACCAAACTCCATTCCTACATCAAGCCTCCCTGAGTTCAGAGAAATCTCATTTAATCCAATATCTTCCTGCTTGGGTTTCTAAGTTCCAGGTAGAGTGGAAAGCACTGGGGGCATCATCTAAGTCTCAGCTGTTGGGGTCCATCTGTGCTGATGTCACAGACTCACTCGTAGCCCACATGGCTTCCCGTCGCCTGTCCTGGACATAGTGGCTGTTTCCAGAACATTCTCTACTGCACTGCTCTGGGACTGTGAGGAATGCTGTGATGCTGCCTCACACCCTCTCAGCCCAAGTAAGCTGCTTTGGCCATTCTCCTCCATGGCTCCCACCAGGCTGGGGCTACTTTACTTAATTTCTTTTTAATTTTTTAAAAATTTATTTTTTGAGGGGGAGAGAGAGAGGGAGACACAGAAATCCAAAACAGGCTCCAAGCTCTGAGCTCTCAGCCCAGAGCCCAACACAGGGCCTGAAGTCATGAGCCACAAGATCATGATCTGAGCTGAAGTTGGATGCTTAACTGACTGAGCCACCCAGGTGCCCCTGACTGGGGCTACTTTACAAGGTTTGTTCCCACCTATGCTTCACCGGCCAGGTGAAGTGCGTATTCCTCTGCTCTTAACTCCCAGGTTACTGGGGAGCTTTCTCACCTGCACCAGGAGTTGGAGGTGGGATGGGGGTTAAGGGAGGAGGCAGGACCCTGGGACCTTTAGCAGAACCTAATCAGCAACCGCCTCCTATTTTCTGTCCTCTCCTAGTCCAGGCAACCTTGATCTGGGTGTTCTGGTTGTTTCTCCCCTATCTTAACTCAGGTATTTATATTTAAGACCTTTAGTATTCACACTTTTGAGACTACAGAAGCAGAGCCTTCATACCTCACATGCTGGGCTCTTGAGATTATCCCCTGTGAGCCGACAACTCCCCAGGGAGGGACTCATAGGACCTTGGGCAGGTTTGGGGGACAATCAGGGACCATCTGCCTCTACCCTCCATTGCAGTGACCCTACATCAGGCACCTAACCTGAATTGAGGAAACCCTGTGTTGACTGAGATTTTTGCTGCTCAGCAGAACAGTTCTTGAAAACAAAAAAACAAAACAACAACAAAAAACCCTGACCTATCTTACACAACTGATTTTGTGGTTAGAAATGTGTACCTGCCATAAAAACTCATTAATGCAGTCAAATCCCCATATAGCAAAACATTCTTCAACAGATAGGCACCAATTTTCAAACAACATCCAACAGAACGGAATTCCAGCATGAGACTCCTATGCATAAGAAATCTTGCATGGGTGTATGTTGTGTGCATAGGACAGATGTAAGGGCTCAATACATAAAATCTGTTGAGCCCTCATTTCTGCCAGCTACTCTACTCAGTGAAGATTTTACACACTTTATCTTATTCCAACTGTCTCAACCTTACAAGGAAGACATTATTATTTCCCCAATTTACAGATGAGGAAACTGAGGCACAGAAAGGTTAAGTAACTCACCTGCTCGAAGTCATGTTGCTGAGTGCCCAAGTGCTTCTACAAATTGCTTGCCAGGCAGTTGGCATTTATTGTGTGTACCTACTATGTGCCAGGTACTCAAACATGTGATGCGCTCAGGAGGAGGGAGACCCTGCCTGGGTCTTTGTCCCTGCCCTCAGACTCACCCTGCAGAGTCTTGTTCTCCTTCTTCACCGACTCAAGGTGCTCCAGGGACTCCTCATAGGCGGTCTTGATCTTGAAGCTCTCGGTCATGTACATGCGGCACTCCTTCTGCGCACTGTCCACTTCCACCTGCAGCTCTTCGCACTTCTGCTGCCACTCGGCCAGCATCTTGTCAAAGACCCGCTGCTTCTTGTCCAGGGCAGCAGCCGCAGCATTGGCCTGGGGAGAGGTGGGGATGATGGTCTCCGGGGATTCTGACTCTCCAGCCCCTTCCTCTGCTTCTGCCCTCCTCCCTGCCTTCCCCAGCCCTCCCTAGTAACTCTGGTGACCACAGATTTCTTGGGGATTGGGATATAATTCAACATTTATAGCGCAAGCACAGGGCAAGGAGCCTGGAAAGAGTTACCCTCCAGTTCTAAAACTCCTACTACTAGATATGTGACCTTGGGCAGTCCATTTTATCTTCCCAGGCTAGGATTTTCTTAGGTGTATGATGAGGGATCTGGGCCACAGTGGCCTTCCCAGATTTATAACATTCACCCAACCCCCAGTAACATTTTTCTCTATGACTTACTAATACCTGTTACATGTCATTGTCCAACTCAGAGATGGGTTTGGTGTTATTTTTCTTGTGAATCAAAGCTGATTATTTTCAGACCTTATTTTTCATAGACCTTTCCTCCTTTTCATAAGTGTCCAGCAACTATGTATTTATTTTTTAATGTTTATTTTTTGAGAGAGAGAGAGACAGAGCGTAAGCTGGGGAGGGGCAGAGAGTGAGAGAGAGTGAGAGAGACACAGAATCTGAAGCAGGCTCCAGGCTCTGAGCTGTCAGCCAGAGCCCTATGTGGGGCTCCAACTCACGAACTGTGACATGACCTGTGCCGAAGTTGGATGCTTAACCGACTGAGCCACCCAGGCACTCCAGCAACTATGTATTTATTGCTGTGCAATACTGGATTTTGTAAATTTCTGCTTCATTTCTTAATTTTGGAGGAGCAAAACCTTTTCAGGTTTTGGGGCTATTTTCCTGAAGCCTCTCACATGGATATGCCCCTCTGCCCCTCACCACTGGCATGAAGCAGTTGCCCTGAAACACCAAGACCAGGTTCCTGTGTACCAGTTGAAATCTTAATTTGGCTGAAGTCTGGCAAATCAGTCTGAACCAGGGATGCAAACAGGAATATTTAGCCACACAAAGTGTGTGTTATGTGGTTTGTGTGAGGAAAAGGGGAACAGAGACGATAGGTTGCATGACTTCCTGGGACTGTTTTGTCCTCACCACAGAGCTATTTGAATAGCGACCTGTTGGGTGTTAAGATTGCAGAATTATGAGTATATAAACACATTTGCAGGCAAGAGCCTGTGTTCGGTGGGCCTGAATACAGACCCTGTGCTCCATCCTGTTGGGCCACCTGTTTTTTTCTTGGTAAGCCCAGACATGTGACGGTTTCCAACAGTTCCCTGGGGTCCCTTGGACCCAGCAAATAGGCAGCCTTCGAACATTTTGACCCCCTGACCTTCTCCAAGTCGATGGTGAGGTCCTCGATTTCTGCCTGGAGTCGCTGTTTATTTTTCTCAAGGGAGGCAGCCCTGGCCTGGGCGGCTTCGGCTGTCTCTTCTGCTTCCTGGAGTCTGGCGGCCAGTTTCCTCCTGTGGGTGAGGGCAAGAGAGGCCATCAAGGAAACATAGAAGCCCATGGGCTAGGGGGCTGTGTTTGTGGTCCTGAGCTCTGGGGTCACAGTGGAGAAGATGCAGACAAAATGGAGAGTATTAGAGGAAAGCAACCACTGTCTGTCCGTCCATCCATCCATCCAACAATTATGTATTGTTTCTACTCTATCAGGTATTGTTACAGGCGTTCGAAAAACAGCACTGAATAAAAACAGACTAAGACTCCTGCCTTCACAAAACATCTGTTCTAGACGAGGGATAGACCTAGAGACAGAAGCACCATGGAGAAAGTAAAGCAGGGAGAGGAACACATGAGCGGAGGCCGGAGGGAGAGGAGGGCAAGGACCCTGTGGGTGTCTGGGGAAGAAGGTCCAGGCAGAGAGAGGTGAGGGATTGAGATCTAGAGTGAGCTTTGGGGTGGGACCAGGCAGCTGCTGGCCACTCTCAGCAGAAAATAGAAAAGGGCCAGAGCTCAGGAGCTGGAGGCTACAGGAAGGCAGATTTAGGCTCAATGTATGAAGAAGACCTTCTGATAAGAGATTTACGTCAGCTGGAGGGCTCTGTGCTTATCCCTGTCATGTCACCACAAATTTCCAGGGGGCGAGCAAGACAGGCAAGCAGGCTGGGGTACCCTCCCTGCCGGGTGCCTGGTGGCTCACATGCAGGGCTTCCCATGGGCAAGCAAGCCAGCCTGTTCTACAAGACGGTGGCTCTGAGCCACATTCACGTGTCCACTCTTACTTCCTCAGGCCCAGAAGGCAGAATGTCCACCACTCTAGTTTGCAAATGAGGAAGAAGGCTTGCAAGCTTTGAGGGCATTCAGCACAGAGCTGGGGAACCAGCAGAGTGAGGACCTTCGGGAATGTGGTCTGAGCCCTCCCAACATCACCCAGAGGCCCCGCCACAGACCTAGCAGACCTGTGGAAGCTTCCTGAGCACTTTAAGGGCAGAGAAACCCTGCCTGGAGGTGGAGGCCCTGTTCTTGACTTCCTTGCAGAAGCCTGAGCACTTTCATGCTGACATGTAGAAATCCTTGAGGATGGAACCCAAAGGCTGACAGTGGCTACTTTGCTAAGGGCACAAAGTGGGCTCTCCTATCTAGACACACATCCCCTCCCGGCCCCCACTTTAAGAGGAGCCTGTGCTCAGGTCATGATGTCACAGTTCATGAGTTTGAGCCCCACATCAGGCTCTGTGCAGACAGCTTAGAGCCTGGACCCCGCATCGAGGTCTGTGTCTCCCTGTCTGCCCCTCTCCCACTCACACTCTGTTTCTCTCTCCCTCAAAAGTAAATAAACATTAAAGAAAATTTTAAGAGGGGGCGCCTGGGTGGCTCAGTCGGTTGAGAATCTGACTTTGGCTCAGGTCATGATCTTGCGGTCTGTGAGTTCGAGCCCCGCGTCGGGCTCTGTGCTGACAGCTCGGAGCCTGGAGCCTGCTTCGGATTCTGTCTCCCTCTCTCTCTGCCCCTCCCCCGCTCATGCTCTCTCTCTTTCTCTGTCAGAAATAAATAAACATTAAAAAAAATTTTTTTTTTTAAATTTTAAGAGGAGACTGTGAACTGCTTTCTCCTGGACGTGACCCTGGCCTCAGCAAGTGTCTGATGTGGTCAGACCACCAGCACCACCCACACCCCAGCCTTCCCAGCTCTCTGGCACAGGGTCACACTCACTTGGTCTCCTCCAGCTCCTCGGTCCTCTGGATGGCATCCGTCTCATACTTGGTCCTCCAGGTGGTCACCTCAGTGTTGAGCTTGGACACGAGGCGCTGCAGCTCTGACTTGCCTCCCTGCTCCTCCTCCAGCTGCTCCTTCACCAGGTCCAGGTCATGCTTCGTGTTGGCAAGACTCACCATGGCCGTGCTGCGAGACTGTGGGGACCAGCGGAGGCCATCAGAGGCCCCGCTGGTCTCTGTGGACCCCAGGGCCATTGCTTAGACATCCGCAGCATTGGATTGACAGTGCAGCAAGTAAAGGGGGAAAGGACACTGATTCTACAACCCAGGCCATCAGGGTTTATTTTCCTCATTTTGTTCCAATTACTGTCCACGAGGATATGGGAGTTCATCACTTTCATTTAGTCATACACGTAGCATATTACAGTTTTGTAGTTGACTTAAAAAAATTTTTTTAATGCTTTTATTCATTTTTGAAAGAGAGCCAGCGAGAGAGAGCAAGCATGAGCCAGGGAGGGGCAGAGAAAGAGGGGGACAGAGGATCTGAAGCAGTCTCTGCACCGACAGCAGTGAGCCTAATGTAGGGCTCAAACTCACAAACGCGAGATAATAGCCTGAGCTGAAGTCAGGTGCTCAACCAACTGAGCCACCTAGGCACCACTTTTCTTTAAAAAAAAAAAAAAAAATTTTTTTTTAATTATTATTTTTTAATGTTTTTTATTTATTTTTGAGACAGAGAGAGACAGAGCATGAGCAGGAGAGGGGCAGAGAGAGAAGGAGACACAGAATCCAAAGCAGGCTCCAGGCTCCGAGCTGTCAGCACAGAGCCTGACGTGGGGCTCGAGGTCACAAACCACGAGATCACGACCTGAGCCGAAGTCGGACGCTTAACCGACTGAGCCACCCAGGTGCCCCTAGGTACCACTTTTCATGTTCCTTCTACATCTTCATAACCTGTAACTTTCTTCAGGAAGGTAGCTCTGTCGCCCCCACCCCATCACCAAACAAACCTTGGATTCTTCATCCAGCTGCCTCTTGTAATCGTCCACCTGCGACGTCAGTGATGTCTTTATCCGCAGGATTTGATTGAGCCGGCTCTGTGATTCTTCATACTCCCGGCTCAGTTCACCATTTTCAGCTGGGCAGGAAGGGGAATGGGAGAAATAGTGGATGAAAAACTGGCTCCCCAGCCAGATCCTAAGCTATCCCAGTGCATCGTTCTCAAAGTACCCAATAAATATGATGACTTGGCCAAGTGGGCTGGAAGGGGGAGCAATGGCGAACCGTTGCCGGCCGCCTAAAGTAAGCGAGCCCAGGAGGGGAGCAGTTGTCCAAACATTGCTGACATCCAGGTGTCTTGCATGAGGTACAGGGCTCCAGATAACGAAGTCCCAGCCCCGGCACGAGATCCCGCAAGGAAGTTTGAAGGAAACAGTGGGGCAGAGAGCCTTTACTTTGAAAATGTAATTGTCAGGGTCCCAGAACGTATGCTCCTGTCATCTGTGAACTGATTGTGGGGGCTGGAGGCCAGGAAGACGTGCGTGAGCCGGAGAGCACGAGCGAGCTTGAGTCCTGCCCTGTAAGTCATTCTGGTTTTGTGGCGTTACCTCGTCCCGCTGAGCTTCACTTTTCTTATCCATCAAAGGGAATATTGATTTTAGAAAGTATTCAGGATGAGGGAAATAAGGCCAAAGGATGCCAGCGGGTTCTCTGGGGTCACACTGCAACGTGGTCTAACTGGCCTGAGGAGTGTTTACTTCTCTCAGGGAGTATGTGTCTGTGAGGGCCCAGCCTCTGCAAGGTTAGGTGTTAAGTGAATAGTGATAAGTCACAAATTATTTTTGTCCTAGGATGCAAAGGATTTCTTCTGGTAAGAAACAAAACAAAACCAAGAGGCTGCAGTATTACTGTGTGGTAGGACATTAACCTGTTCTGCCTCTAACTTAGCAAAGTTATTGAAGCTTCCCTTCCCCCAAATGACTGTAAATCTCTGTCCTTCAAATGCCCCTTGAGGGCAAGTTCACCATTTTCTGGCTCCCTTACTGGTGACACATGTTTGCTCTTAATATGTGGATCATGTTTTAAAATGTTTAAAAACTGAATTTTGTCTACTGCCCCTCCTGCTGATCTCGCAGGGTGGTTGAGACAACTGATAGGGAAATGCTTTGAATAGTGTCACTTGTTTTATGTTGCAAAGATGCTGCTTGGGGCACTCCATGGGTGGAATCAGATCTCCTGTCTCATCACAGCGGGTGTGAAGTTTCCAAGGCCGAGAAAGCTCCGGGAAGAGGACATGGGTACTCTTTCGGTTTCCTTGAGCATCCCTGTTCTGTTCCACACACTGTTCCTCGGGAAGCTGCAGGGAGAGGCATGCTCACCTTGCAGGCGGGTCCTGATGGCATTGATTTCTGCCTGGTTTCGCTCCAGCTCAGCCACCTTGGCGTTGGCTTCTGCTAAACTGTCTTCCAGCTTTCGGATGTGGGCCTCGGCATTCATCTGCTCAAGGAAGATGTACCCAGTGGGGAAATGGAGAAGCCAGGCCAAACCCTCCCTGCTTTCCACCTGGGTTCCCCTAGTGCAGCCTCCTAGACTACCTCCCTCGTCCTTCTAGAACGTGCCTATCTCAGAACCATCTCCCCCGATCCCCCTCGCCCTGCCCCACCTTATCATTTCTATACATAAACTTAGAGTCTTTGGGTTGGCACACAGACCCTCACTCTCTGGCCCATCCCCCTTTTCTAACCACTCTGGACCCCTGAGGACTTCACCCAGTAAGAAAATGCAATGCGCCAATTTAAGAAAAAAATACTAGCCTTAGTTCCAGGGTGTGCAGATAAAATGGGAACTGTGAAGATGCCTCATGAGTGTCTGAAGTTTGGAGATACTGGTTGGCTGAGCCAGGGACCCCAAAGCATCATCCTTGCTCACCCTTGGAGCCCCCTTTCCCTCATGTCACAAGAAGGCTTTTTCTGTGGCAGCTGCTTGATAAATGCGTGTTGAATGGCTTACTCGCTTTTCCTTCTTGCCATGTATCACTTTTTCATTATGGTGATGCATGCATTTCTGTTGTCACTCTTCCTAGTCTGTCACGTTTATTGATCTTTTCTTATGTGCCAGGAACTGTTGAAGCCCTCACAACAGCTCTGTGATGCAGGGATTATTATTGTCTCCATTTTACAGAAGAGCACAGTTAGATTATGAACTTGGCCAAGGTTATACACCTTCCTGTGGGATCTGTGACGGGCTCATCTCGATTCCCTTCACAACATCTAGAACATGCCCCGGGCTTGCTGGGGGCTTGGGGAATATGTGTGAAGCAGCCAGATGCTGGGGCACGTCCCTGTGACTCGGGGGGGGGGTCTCCCCACCTCACCTTGGACTTCTGCACCGTCTCCATGCTGGCGTTGAGGTCGTCGATCTCAGCCTTCATGACTTGCTTGTCCTTCTCCAGCTTGGCCTTGACCCTCTGCAGGTTCTCCACGTGCTCCGTCAGCTCAGCCATGGAGTCCGTGTGCTTCTTGCGCAGTGTGGAGGCCGCTGCCTCACTCTGCAGGGCCGCCTCCTCCAGCTCCCGCCTCAGCTTTAGCAGCTCTGCCTCCCGCTTGCGGTTCTGCTCAATCTGGGAGAGAGAAGCAGGGCTTTAGCAGAACTGACCGGCACTGGTCTCCTTAGGGCAGACGCTGCCCGCCTGCTCAGTGGTGCCCCGATATTTCTGCGCCCCTGTAATAGGATGTCTTGATTGAGATGTCAGTCCCGAGCCTCTGGGTGGATTGCCCATAGGATTTGTTTAGATGGTGTTGTGTGTCCAATTGTGCCCCCCGAGAAGATATGTTCAGTTCTTAACCCCAGATACCTGTGGATGGAAACAGGGTCTTTGCAGATGTAAACAAGGTAAAATGTCATACTGAACTAGGGAGGCCCCTAACCCAATGGCTGGTTGCCCTTATAAGGGGAGAGATTTGGATCCAGGGAGACCCATAAGAAGGCCATGTGACCATGAAGGCGGAGGTTGGGGTGATTCAGCTACAAGCAAGGAACACCAAGGATTGCCAGCAACCCACCAGAAGGCAGGGGAGAGTCCTGGGACAGATTTCCCCCTGGGCTTCCAGAAGGAGCCTGCCAGGTAGGCCCTGCTCCAAGGCTCCCAATGTCACAGCCCCATGACCCTGCTTCCTCCCATCCCTCTGGTGCCCTACATCTGTCCCGTCGTCTTCACTTTCCCTGCATTGCTGGATGTAGTCCTTTCTTGATGCCTCTCACTCAAACCACCTGGGATGATTTTGTTTCCTCCCAGGACCCTGACCATAGCCGCATACCAGCTTTGGTTCTCAGCACTCCCCCCTACAACAAGCAGCCTGAGGCCAGGATGGTGAGGGAGTGGGGTGTGCAGTCCAGGGAGCCTCGGGAAAGGATGCCTAGCCTTCCAGTGCTAAGGGACCCCATCCACTTTCCTTCTCTCAGCCCTGACCCAGGGGCCACATTTGTAAGCGACCTGACTATCCAGAATTAGAAGGAGAATTTCAAGCTTCTGTCAGTCTCCGTGATGCCTTTATGTGAGTTGGAGGAAGAGGCATTCCACACCAGAGGCCCAACTTGGATTCCGGCCCTGGCAGTATGGGGTCACCCCTCTGTATTAACCATGTCTTTATTTTCTGTATTCTTATGCCTTGTCCTCTTGGGGTTTTGCTGACCCTGGACAACAGCCCCCTCCCAGGGTAAGCTAACTCCTAGAGATAGCAAACAGCTAGATTTCCAGTGCAAAGCAACCAGTCTAGAGCCCACACCTCCAGCTCCTCCTCTCTGGGGTGCTCATACTCTCAGCCACTGCCCCCTGCTCTCATTACCCCCATGGTCAGGTACCAACTGGGCTCAGCCCCGGTGCCCCAGAGCCGTGAAATTATCCAAACTAACCAGTCCTAAGCCTGCTTCCTCTGCCTTATCCGTTCCTTCCTCAGAAACCACAATAAAGGCTCTTGCCTGTAATTCTCCCCTGCCTCTGCCGCTACTGACCCTGCTGCTTCCCGTGTGGCCCTGCATGGCACGCCCCGTCTTAGGAACTGCGACAGACTGTCTGCACAGTGGCAGTCCTTCCCCTAATCGGCTGGCATTACCTCAGCTCACATTTTCTGAAAGACACGTTATATCTTACAACGTCTGCCCTCTGCATTCAGTCCCGTTCCCCGTCTGTCCTCACCACTGAGCTAAGGATCCCCAGGAGAGAGGGGACCAAACCAGCCCCTCTCTGGCCTCTTCTTTATTATTAATTGTTCTCTCCTCAAGTTAGCCCCAGGAATTCAGCAGCAACTAACTGACTGGTCCTATTCTCACTGCTTCTCATCCAGCAGTTTTTTTTTTTTTTCTCCCTGAAGGCAGGCAGGAACTGGGGTCCCTGGGCCCGTCCCCTCCACAAGGATGGTACCTGAGCAGACGTGGCTCCCCCAGCCTCTTCCAGCCTGTCACTGAGGTCTTCAAGATCCCGGGACAGGTCGCTGCGTTGTTTCTCCACCTGGGGGTGGGGAGGTTGGGTGACCGTGATGGGGAGCCATGTGGGAGCCCCTCCCTCTGGTGAAGACTGCAGTGACCGCATGGTGTCTGTGGGGCTGGGGGCCCGCACTTTGGGAGCTCTGCACTCTGCCTGCCACCCCACACACTCGGTGAAGGATGTCTCTGTCCTCCTCCCTGCACTGGGTGGGTCTCCCTGCCCATCCTACCTCCGGCCCCCATTTGGCTGAATCTGGAGTTTAGGTGCGTGACGATTCCTCTCCCACTGGCTCTCTGGCCTCATCCTCATCTAAAGCCTCCTTCCACTCTTTGCTGGTCCTTTAACATCTTTGTACCTGTGCAGGGAGGTGCCGTCTCATTCCCTCCGTCTAGACATTCTTTCCCTCGTCAGCCTGTTGAGTTCAGTTCTCCGAGTTCCCAGGCTCATGTTGTCTCCTCTGCCTGCGCTAGGTGGGGCCACGCCACGAATCGTATCTTTACGCCTTACGTCCTAATTAATACTGCACCTGTAGCACAGTGCCTGATGCACGGTAGGGGCTCAGGAAACAGCGAGGGCCTTTTCAGTTGGAAACCTGCCCCTCCCCTCTGGTGCTTTCCTGAGTGGAGTGTCTACTTATGGTTGGATCGTGGCTGGCACTGGGTCCTTAGACTCAAGTTCATTTACCTTGGCTCTCATTGCCCTCTCAGCTTCCAGTTCTTCCTCCAGCTCCTCAATTCGGGCCTAGCAGACAAATCGGTGGGGGTGGAGGGGTGGGATTTATCTCTTCTGTGTGAAGTTACAGACTTACCCACTTGACCTTTTAGTAGGGAAGTGATGGAAAGGGGCTGAGCATGTGATGGACACTGTCAAAAGCAGAGGGAAACAGGGCACCGAGAGTATGTGCAATGGTCCTGAGGCAGGGGAGAGGCTGGGGTATGAGACCCCTCAAGGAGCCAGCATGGCTAGGGAGTGGGGGGCAGGGACGCTGGGTGACAAGGTCAGGGAGGGGGCAGGGGCAGATGGTGGAGGGCCTTGTCCTCATAGTGGGGGCGTTGACTTTAAGCCTGCATGAGGCGAATGTGGATCAGTGTCAAGGACTCTGGGGCAGCCTTGCTCCTCAGGAAACCCGGGCGGCCAAGCAGCTGATGGGGGCCAAGGTGCCTGGAAGGGCGTTTCAAAAGGAGAGTTGCGCCTTCTCGGTCCTGAACACACCTGATGCTCCTTCAGTTTCCGCTGGAGTGTGGAATTCAGAGACTGCTCATCCTCGTACTTGGAGTTGACAGAATTGATTTCCATATCCCTCCTGCAAGAGAAGGTGTGATCTGAGGAGGAGCTCTGAGGGGATACCAGCCAGCTGGTGAGGGAACAGAACCTGGGCTACCGGAGGAGGCCTTGAACCTGCTGAAACCCATTCATCCCCTAACCCCCTGACCCTCTGCGGTGACAGCCCAGAAGGTCTCGCCCTACAAAAGCCCTCAGAATCTGCTGCACAGGCCTCCCACTCACTCATGCATTTGTTAATCTGGCACACGTTTATTGACTATCTACTATTGCCGGATGCTGTTTGGGGCTCCAGGGACACATCCGTGAGTAAACCAGACAGAAATCGCTGCCCTGGTGAGCTTACATTCTAGGGGCTCCAGAATCACATGGGCGCTTTGCCTTTTTAGGGAAAATTTTCTTCCAAAAACTTTCCATAAAAGGCTGTCTCCTTCTGATATGTAGGTTGCACGTGTCAAGGAGCCATGTGTGAGAACTAAGACACCAGACCAAGTAGGTGAGCAGGATGGTCAAGGTCACATGCAGCTTCTGGGTGTGCCACAGAAGAAATGAGCCGCGATGCGGCATTAGCCACACGCGTCTCACAGCAGCTGGTGGAGCTGTCAAACTGCCTTGGTAAAATGTACTTCAAAGTTGTGTCGTCCAAATTCTGCCCCCTGAAAGCTTGTCCATCTCCTAATCTCCATCCCCTCAGCCTCTTGCTTTAGTTCAGGTTTATACCTGGACTATTGCAGTAGCCTTCCGGTTGCCTTCCTGCTTCCAGTTTTTCTCCGCTCCACCTGTCCCCCATAGTTACTGCCGCAGTGATATTGAAATACCCCTCGACTCCTTGTGATCTTTGAAAGCCCAGCTTACAGGTTTCTGCCAAGACTCCCTGCCTATTGGGGAGGGGCATTGCTCAGTACCAGCCCCCTTTCTGGCGCCCAGCTGGCCCTGTGTGAGGCTAGGAGCTCCCTGTGGATGGGCAGTGCCTACTGTCCCCTCCCTATGTGCTCTGTAGCAGGCACCGTGCCTGGCACATAGCGGGTATTAGGGATGTGCGTTAATACATGCGAAGCCCTCAGCGCGGTGCCTGGCACCTGGTACCACACAGAAAGTGCTAATGTTATGGATGAAATGAATGACAGCATGGGCGTACTTTTTCACCACTTCCTCGAGGTCCAGCTTGGACCGCTCCATCTCGTTGAGGTTGTCAATGGTTATCTTCAGGTCACTCTCAGCCTTCCGACGGGCCTTCTCCACCTCCGCCCGGATTTTCTTTTCTTGTTCCCAGTTATCCTCCAGCTGCAGAAACAAGAAGAGCGAGAGAAAACGAGTGTGTTGAGGGGAGCGGGGTGAGTCTGAGGCCAGAATGCAATTGAGGAACCAGACTGGGCCTGGTTCCTTAGCTGTGGCAACAGAAAGGCCCTCATTTCCTCATGGGGGACATGTCAGTCCAATTCCCCAAATGTATCTGAGGACCCTGGGCCCCATGACAGACCTGGCCCTTGAGCTATAGAACTGGCCCCAGCAACAGGGCATTACCTCATGGATCTGGGTGCTGAGCTTGCTGTTGGTCTTGGTCAGGTGGTTCACCTTGTCCTCCTCAGCTTGCAGGTCGTCTAGGGTTTTCTGGAAGGAAAGATCTTGTATGTCCCACGAGACATGCAGAAGCAGCTGAACAGACCTAGTTCTCTGCCATCACTTCTGAGCTGGGTTGAGTTGACTTCAGGGAACAGCTACTGAGTCCCTGGCCCTGGTGCCAGGTGAGGCAGGGGAAGACCTGAGCACCCGTTAGCTGTAGGTGGGCCCTCAATGGTCAGTGGGGCTCTGGCTCTCCATGGGGCATACAGGAGGTCTGTCGGGGGGCTTTTGTTCACCACCATGATTGGGGGCCCCACTGGCACTTAGTGGTTCCAGGGATGCTGGACATGCCTCGCTCTGGACAATCCGGTACCGTGAAGCATAATTCTGTAGTCTGCACACTTGATGCCCCACCCGGGCATTCATGTACGTAAAACAACAGTTCTATTCTTCTAAACCCAGCAGCCAGGACCACTGGACACATAACTCAACTTTTTTTTTTCGTTTAGTATACACTATATTTTTAAAGAATGATCTACCATGAAAACTGAGAGATTTGTTATTGTCAAAATCTCCCTGAGAGTTCTTCACCATTTTGTAAACCCGCATCACTGATGGCAGCCACACTTTGCCGTCAATGTCACCAACACACCCTCTGTGCCCGTCTGTCTTCGGCCACCTAGGCAGGCTCGGGTGTTCAGCCGACTACTCACGACGTCTTCTAGTGGATCTGCCTGAGCGCTTACACACGGACAGCCCCGTTATTTATTATAAATTACATTCCGTTCATTTCCCCCTTAAAAAGAAGGGCACTCTATTGATTTTTTTGAAGGTATGTATTAGCTATAATAATGTTTATTTTACGATAGTAAAGAGAGGCTTCCAAAATGCAGTCTGCCCTCATTATTTGTGGATTATCTATTTTCCAATTTACCTATGAGCTAAAATTTATGTGTAATCCCAAATCAATACTTGTGGTGTGTTCATGGCCATTTGCAGACATGCGCAGAGCAGCGAAAAGTTTGCGTCTTCTGGAGCGCACATTCCCAGCTGACGTCAAATAAGATGATGCCCCGCCTTCTTGTTTCAGCTCATACTGCAAACAGGTGGCTTTTTCATAGTCTATTTAGCGCCATGTTTTTTTACATTTTTTGTGCTTTTGTCTTGGTGAGTTTGGCTCATAAAATGGTGCACCAAGCACACTGGTACTGTGCTATCTAGTGTTCCCAAGCACAAGAAAGCTGTGCTGTGCCTCACAGAGGAAATTTGTGTGTTAGATAAGCTTTGTTCAGGCATGAGATACAGGGTTGTTGACCGTGAGTTCATTGTTCAGGAATGGACAGTGTGTACCAAGTAGTGTCTTACACAGAAACACACATAAAACAAAGTAATGTATTGATTGATTGACGAAAACGTGACCAGAGGCTTGCAGGAACCTAACCTTCTATTTCCCCTTAAAACCAAGGTTCAGTATTGGTGCGCCTGGGTGGCTCAGTCAGTTGGGCATCTGACTTTGGCTCAGGTCATGATCTTGAGGTCTGTGGGTTTGAACCTCATGTTGGGCTCTGTGTTGACAGCTCAGAGCCTGGAGCCTGCTTCGGATTCTGTGTCTCCCTCTCTCTCTGCCCTTCCCCTGCTCGCTCTCTGTCTCTCAAAATTGAATAAATGTTAAAAAAAATTTAAAAACAAAAACGGGGGTCCAGCATTTGTTTATTCAGTGTTTGTGGTGACTTTATGGAACATAACTACCTGGGATAATGAGAATCGACTGTATTTGTTATAAAAGGGGGCTCTGAGTTTGAAATGGTTGAGGGTTACAGTCTAAGGGGAAGTATTTCCAGAGGCAGCAGAGAGAGGCACTAAAGGGGATGTGCTGTGGGTTCATGGTGTCAGCAAACATGGTGACGGGGGTCTGCTGTCCGGTTCTGGGCTTCAACTTGCTCTCTGCACCTGTGTCTTCAGAGTTAGGAAGTGGTCTGTGCCAAGGTCAGCACTGGTGGCTGATCAGAGCTGGCTCTGCCTCCAGGAGCCTGAGCCCATAACGGTCAAACGGGTCTCCTCACAAGAGCTCATGCCCTTTGTCGCCAAGATGTATTGGGGTTCACTGGTGCTTTAGCACCGGCAGGGCACTCATCCTGATAAGTCTGGGGACCCTAGCTTCCAGTGCACCTGGGATCATCTCCTCATGCCCGCTGCCCCTCTTTCACTCTCAGACTAGTCTGGGTGATAAATTATATGGTCGCCCCACTTACAATAAACTTGGGAGGAGAACAACAAGACATGACAGTGCCCGCTTCTCTGATGAGGAAATTGAGATTTAGGAAGACTGACTTCCCTATAGGCCCCAGCTGAGGGGCAGCAAAACCGGGGTCTCCGAGCTCCACCTGCTGTGCCAAGTAGAAGCCTGTGGTGCCTACCTGGTGCAGCTCCTCCAGGGCCCTCTTCTCCTTCTGGAGCTTGGCGATGGAGTCTTCACGGAGCGAGAGGTCCCCGGTTAGGGTGCGGACCTTGTGATCCAGGGCCTGGAAACAGGGGCAGGAGAGGGACAGGCCTTTAAGGCTGGGAACAGCCTTGGAGGGGGAACAAAGAGGGAGGCGCTTGCTCCGAGAGAGGGGCTCTTCAGCTTGGCTGCGGTCCAGAGTCACTTGGGAGCCTGAGAAATGCTAGTGCCCAGGGCACACCCCAGGCAGGTCAGAATCTGAGGGTGAGGGCAGCAGTGAGAACCACCAGTCAGGCCTTGGCTCTTCAAAGCCCGGCCCTCAGACGTCAGCGGTGTCTGAGACACGTGGACCCTCGGGTCCCAGCAGACTTGCTGATGCAGAACCGGCATGTTATCAAGATGCCAGCACTTTGTGTGCACATCAGAGCTGAAGAGGCACGGGCTTAGGCAGCATACACCTTCCCCTGCTCTGGATCCCCCCCGCCAACTTGTGAGGGTAAGAAGGGGGCTTCAGGGCCAAGGGCCCACCAGATGGTATCAGGAGTCAGGGGCTCCCCCTGGAGCCGACTGGAAGGGCAGCAGCTGCTTGTTTGGGCAGAGATCCAACAGCTAGTGGTGGCCCCACGCTAGAGAGAGGGTTGTCTCTTCCGGGAAGAGGGCAGAAGGCAGATGTAGTGAAGAAGAACGTTCTGTGAGGGGCCCAGGGACGCTGAGTCTGAGTGGGCCACAGGCTAGCACAGACACCTGGGTTTCACGGGCACGAGGAGAACCAGTCAGTCCTGAGCCTGGATGTCACCATGAGGGAAAGAGCCCTCATCCCTCTAGCTACTTTGTCCCGACGGAACTTTCTGCAGCAACAGCCAAGTTCTCAGTTCAATGCGGTAGCACTAGCCTGGTGTGGCTATTGAGCACTCGAAATGCTGCTAGGTCAACAGAGGAGTCACGTTTTCCATGGCGCTGAGTTAAGTTAAACTAGCCCCATGTGGCTGGTGGCTAGGGTCCTGGGCGGTGCTGCTGAGGGGACTCCAGGTGGGACCCCCACAGGGTTTCCTGTTCCCGAGGGGGGTGTAGTGAGGCCCCAGGGCCTCCTCACCTGCTTCTCCTTCTCCATCTTGGCCAGTGTGGTCTCCAGACTCTCCAGGTCCCGCTTCAGGTCACTCATCTCGCCCTCCAGCTTGCGCTTGGTGGCGCTCAGGGAGGCCGCCGTGCCCTCCTCCTCCTCCAACCGCTCCCGCATGTCCGAGATCTGGCTCTCCAGCTCCATTTTCATCTTCATCATCTGGGTCAGGCGCTCCTCGGCATCTATCAGGTTCTCTTGCTCCTGGTGGAAGAAAGAGCGCCGGTCAGAGGGGGTCCCACAGGGGTCTGGGCACTGGCTCCGAGCTCCTTGTGATGCGTGTGACAGAACAGAGTCTCGCAGTGCCGTCCCCAGGCCACCAGCTGCATCACTCGTGAGCTGGTTAGGACGCAAGAGCTCAGGCTCCACCCGAGACCTGCTGTGTTGAAATCTGCCTTTGAACAGATCCCAGGTGGTCAGGTGCACCTGAAGGATGTAGCCAGTGGTCCAGGACAAGTCGAGGACACATAGGCTGCACACCGCCGGTAGGTGGAGCTGAGCCCGGGAGTGCCTGTGCTTCCGTCTGCCAATGGGGAGTGACTATCTGCCCAAATGACTCCCAGCATCGATTTAGCACCTTTGTGTTAACGAACCATTTCCCACCCACAGTTCCTCCTTATAACGACCCCAAGAAGCAAACGAGGCAGATGTCACTGTAAGCGACGGTTTAGAGATGAGGGGGGACCTGATATTCGGAGGAGGTGGGGTCGTCAAAGGTCAAACGGACAGTACATGGCAGAAGAGGGACACCCTGGGTGTCCACTGGGGTCTCCCCAAGATGGGGTCAGTGGCGTAAACAGCAACCGGCCACAGACTCAAACCAGACCATCTGTGTGACTTTCGGTTTGTGGCATAACATTACTGAAATTCAGGTCTTTGAAAAATAAGGGAAATCATCACTGTGAGGCATTAAGGGGTGGGGCCCATATATAGGTGCTCCCATAAGCAGGTGATTCTTTTATTACGGGGGTCTCTCTCGTATGCTGATTCTCAGAAGGCTCACCCCCCACCTGCCTCCCTGGGTCTGGCTTAGTGGCCCCGGGGATCCTGGTAGTTGCCAGGGCCCCCAGCTCCCGCCCTCCCTCCAGGGCCCCACATACGGCCTGTAGCTGGATGGTGAGGTCATTCTTCTCCTGGCTGAGCGTGGCCATCTTCTCCTCCAGCTCCTTTACCCTGCTTATCAGCTCCTGTGTCTTGCACATGGCGTTCCTCAGCTCCTCCTCCTTGGCCTTCATCTCCTCCTCTTGCCGAGCCACATTCAGGAGCGGCTTGACCTGAGTGGCGGGCGACACCCTATGGCGTTAGGGGGATGGGCCGCGGGGGCTCGGCGGTGGGCTGTGGGCTCTCCCTCAGACAGGACCTCACACCCCCATCGGGGCGGAAAGCAGCCATGAGGGAGTCCCTCTTCACAGATGCCAGGAAGTATCTGTCGCCTCCACAGAGAAGGCCCGTCCTTGCCTAGGACCAATCCTCAGGGGTCTCTGCGATCTTGACAGACGCAGTTAGGTGTTCCTCGGCGTCTAGCCCCATTCAGGGCTCACACCGTTCTCTAAGCTGTGTGTGCTTGGCCGAGTTCAAGCTCCGGTTTCCCTTGCCTTTCTCCCTTACGGGGTCCTCCTCCTTGCTGTCTCTCTCTCTTCCTGTCTCCCTATCTCTGTCTCTCTCCCTGTTTCTGTGTCTCCGTCTCTCTGTCTGTGGGGACCTGGGATACTGCAGAGGCAAGTTCACATAAACGCACAACTACATGACATTTTTATTCAGTGAAAGCCTACCGGAACGTGTTGGGTTTTTTTTCCCACTGACTCATCCTATCTGGCTTAGATAAGACTAGAGAGTAGTTAAAAACTAAGAGTAAAGGATTTTTATTTTATTTTACTTTTTTTACTCATTGGAACAGGACCTTGCTCTGCCATGTTCAATTAGTAAAGTGTTGCTTTCTAGTAAAGAACAGAGAAGTTTCCAGGCTTTGTCTCCTCATCTTCTCTGACCACTGGTGTCCTGCTTGGGAGGAATCTTAAAGGCTGTTGGTCTGGGGCTTCCCAGAGGGCAACACAAATACCGAGGGGGCAAGTGAGATAGATTTAAGCCTTGCATAGAAATGCTTTGATTTTCATTGTTACACAGTTACTTTAAAAGTAACTTTTTTAAATTTAAAATTGTCTCATGATTATATATTTTGAGAAAGAGAGAGTGAGCTTGAGCACAAGCGGGAGAAGGGGGGAGAGAGAGAGAGAGAGAGAGAGAGAGAGAGAGAGAGAGAGAGAGAAAATCCCAAGCAGGCTCCACACTGTCAGCACAGAGCCCCATGTGAGGCTTGATCTATAACTGTGAGATCATGACCTGAGCTGAGATCAAGAGTCGGACACTTAACCGACTGAACCACCCAGGCACCCCTAAATTTCTTATTTTTTAAATTTATTTTTAGGGGTGTCTGGATGGCTCAGTAGGTTAAGTGTCTGACTCCTGATCTCGGCTCGGGTCATGATCTCACAGTTCATGGGTCTAAGACTCGCGTGGGACTCTGCACTGACAGTCTGGAACCTGCTTGGGATTCTCTGTCTCCCTCTCTCTCTGCCCCCCCCCCTCGAATGAACTCTGTCTGTCTCTCTCAAAATAAATAAACAAACTTAAAATATATACAAATAAAAAGTAAAATAAAAATTTCAAAATAAAAAAGTAGCTGGCATCAGGAAAGCTCAGTCATGGAACAGGTGGGGGAAGGACTGGCAACTACCGAACTTTGAGAAATGCTCATCTGGACTGCTCTGGGATCTCAGGCCCTCGAAAGGGCTGGCCTGTGTGGGAGAGCCTTTGGGGAGGCAGAACTTACTATCCCTGCTTTGAATCTGTGGTCAGCACTGAGTGTTAGAAAGCGCTTTCCCATGGGGAGGGGAAGGAAGCTTCCACACGAGCCGTGGGGGCCTCAGGGCCACCAGAGATGACCTAGAGCCTGATCCACCCTCCGCATGGCTGTCCCTCCGACTCCTGAATGCAGCCCTGCATCTGGCCTCTGCTGGTGCCCAGCAGCATGTTCCCTTTGAATGGAGGCCCGAGGTGGGGACCCCATCACCCAGTATGATTCCACCTGCACCAGGAGGAAGGCTCCCCGCCTGCTGCGTTGGTTAAGGGCTGACTCACTGCCCTCTCAGCTGTCTCGGAAGGACCTGGGAAATAGGCCGGATCCCACGATTTCCTGAGCTCGCTCCAGCTCTGAAGCTGAGGACCTCACTGAAGGAGCTGGAGATGCCTCAACATGTGCAGGGGGAGGGGCTGACGACCAAGCCCCCTTTTTGTACTGAGGGGCTTTCCATCCTAAGGGGATGTTATTTGGAAGGATGACATGAGGCGGGAAGGTCCTCTGTGGTTTTTCTCAGGGAGGAATTAGCCCCTGACCGGAAGGGGACTAGATTCCTCATTTGTCTCCCAGGCACCCTCATTTGTGGACTGTCCCTGCTGCATCCTGTGGCCTCCCACCCCCAAGAGGCACCTCCCCCCCCAGGATTTCCCCCCTCCCCTCCCCCAGACACACACAACGAACTGGTAGCTGCAGCCCAGCTAGCCTGGCCCCTCAGCCCTACCTTGTTGTATAGCTTCCACCAGCCCCAGAAACGCAGCTCCAGGAACTTGCGTGTGTTCCGCTGGATGACTTTCAGGCCAATTCTGCAAAAAAAGGAAGCTGGGGTTCCCTGGATGAAAGTGCAGGTGTCAGGGCCTGGCCTCCCTGATGGAACGGTTCCACGCAGACAGCACAAGGCTGAGACAGACCACTCATTTCTTCTTACATTTCCTTCCTTCCTCTCCCTCACGGGAAATCACCCATTACTCTCTGAGTCCTATCCATTCTGCAGTCTCTGGAACCCACCCCCCCTTGTCCCCTCCAGCTTCACTGGACTGTCATTTACCGAGGACCTCCTGCATGCCAAGGCCCTGCTGTCCTACACTCAGCCCCTAACTTGTGTCGCTGCCTTCAGTCACGGTCCCAGGGAGGGGGTGGGGGGGCAGTGGATATCAGGACCTCATTATTGTTATTTGCTCATTACTGTTATTATTACTAATACTATGCCCACAAGGAACCAGAGTCAACCACAGGTCAGCCAGGGTAGCCTGAGTTATTTTCTGATGATCATTTTAGAAAGATGGCTGGAAAACACAATTCAGAGGGCAAGGATTTGGAGTGAGGACTTCTGGATTCCAGTCTTGACTCTTTCTGCCTGGATCTGGGCCGGTTCCTTCACCCTTCTGACCTCAGTTTCCACATCTGCGAAGCAGGGGTGCCAGCCCTGCCACCTCCCTCTGACAGTGTCATCACATGGATCAATAAGGGAAAGTCTGGGAAAGTGACTTGTAGGCTTTAAGAGAAGGGTCTGTATTAGGTGGTCCCTCTTATGGGTTGAATTGTGTCCCCTCCCAAAAGATCTGCTGAAGTCTTAACCCCCAGTGCCTGTGAATGTGACCTTATTTGGAAATAAGGTCTTTGCAGGTGTCATTACTTAGGTTAAGATGAGGTCATACTGGAGAAAGGTGGACCCCTGACCCGAGATGGCAGGTGTCCATATAAGAAGAAGGAAGGCCGTGTGGAGACACAGACAGAGAGAAGGTCTTGTGAAAACAGGCAGAAACTGGACTGATGTGGCCATAAGCCAAGGAACGCCTGAGGCCACCAAGACTACAAGAAGCAAGAAAGGATCCTCCTTTAGAGCGTTCAGGGGGAGTGCAGCCTGCAATATTCCTTGATTTCAGACTCCTGGCCTCCAGAGCTATGAGAATTGCCATTGTTTTAAGACACCCAGGTTGTGCTGCTCTGTTCCAGCAGCCACAGGAAGCGAATACAGACCCCAAACAGGGTTCTCTGGGCCAGTGGAGATGTCGCCGCCCTCCCCTCATCTCACGGCCCCGAGTCGTTACTGGAGCTGACCGCTGGGTGTGTGGACGGGTCCCCGGTCATTCTGCGTGGATGCTTCAGTGGCCCCGCCCCACCCGTGTTTGTGAGTGCTACCTTCGCTCCAGCATCTTCTTGAACTCGATCCTCATGAGGAAGCCCCGCAGGCGACACTGCAGCATTGTCATGATCTTGGCCAGACGCTCGTCCCGCATGTCCTCAAGCTTAGCCAGGATGCCCGCTCGGAAGAATACCTGTGGGAAAGGCACACTCCTCTGCACGAGGCCCAGCTGTTGCCGATGGCGGCCACTTGTGAGGCAAGCCCCAGAGGTTCAGAAAGGGCCTTGAAAGTTAAGAGACCCAGTCTGGTGCTGGTGTTTGAGGCCCCTTGGGAACAGCTGGCCCTGGCCTGGACATCCCCAATAGCGGGGCCACTGCCAGCCTCTGTGTCTGTTTCCTCTCAGCCTCCTATGAGTTCCAGCTCTGGCCTTGCACTCGCCGGCTGGGTCACCTTGGACGCGTCTCCTCACATCTCAGGGCCTCAGTTCCCCATTTGTGAAATGGGGATGTTGATCCCTCCCTGACAGGGCTGCTATAAGGAGTAAATAGAGATAACTGGGTGGGAAAGTCTCACGTAAACTGTGAAGTGGTAAGTAAAATATGATAGGTTGGGGCACCTGGCAGCTCAAGCATCTGACTCTCCATCTCACGGGTTCATGGGATCGAGCCCCACATTGGGCTCTGCGCTGACAGCTCGGAGACTGTTTAGGAGTCTCTCTCTCCCTCTCTCTCTGTGCCCCTGCCCTGCTCACACTCCCTTTCTCTCAAAATAAATAAACATTTTTTAAAAATGTGTTAGATCGTTATAATCCTCACTGCTGTGGTGACTGCCCAGCACGACGGTGGCAAGGGGCCTCCTTTAACTGCTATGCAAACGGCCAGTAGACAGTCACGGTCTCCTAGGATCTGGGAGTGGGAAGAGGGGGTGGTGTTGGGCGGGGGAGAGGTTGACTTTGTAGAAGGATACAGAGCTTTACCAGTGCTGCACAGTTTCAGGCACCCAGCTCTGGTGTGTGTGAGAAAGCTTTGCAGTGGGTTAGAAAGATCAGGAAATACCCAACTTTGCAGTGTGTTACATCAGGAAACACCAGATTTCCAGCAAATACAGATTAAGGTTGCAAGGTAACATTCACTCCTCCCTCCACCTGTGACTTTTAAGACTTTTCGAGAGCACGGGTGTTGGCACGGTTGTGGATCAGGGGAGGGTAGATTGGTACAACAGTTTTGGAAAAAGGGTTGGCATTCCCTCATCAAGTTAGTTGTTTGCATACCCTGAAACAGTCAACTGTCCTCTGCCGTGTTAGTACATCTCAACCCCGGCTGCACATCTCTCCTACCTAGAGGGTTGGAAAGATACCGATGCCTGCACAGTGATTTCAAACAATTTCTGGAGTGAGGCTCAGGCATTGGTATTTTTATCCCTCCCCAAAGTGATTCTAATGTATAGCCAAGGTTGAGAATTTCGTTCTGGAGAAACCTCTACACGGGATCATGTGCAAAGATACTCAAAGCAGCATTTGTTGATAACTGCAGAGGGAAAAAAAAAATCAATTTCCAAGGGCAGGAGAAAGGATAATTGTTATGTGGCTGTCTGAGGCAGCATGATACGGTGGTGACAATGAGTGAATGTCCTATACTGACCAACAAGGATGAATCTTGGAAACATGAATGAGTGTTAGAAGCATGCTACAGAAGATTATATCGAGTGTGGTACTTTCATGTGCGTATGTGACAAAACTATTTTTTAAAAGGCAGGGGGATGGTTAGCATTCGGAGCAAGGGGTTACTCCTGGGGGTGGGGAGGAAGGGGAGGAAAGAGATGAGAAGAGATTCTGGATTTTTAAGTGGGCCCATGGGTGGTGACTTTATTATCAGTTATGTTTCTTAATGTAACATCTTTTTATAGTCTTCCAATAGGACATGATAGAAACTTCTAGAGGGATAGAAGGAGCCAGGAGACCTGTACCTGGCCTCAGCCTCCTTGGATGTGCTATGTGACCCTAGCCAAGCCACTCCCTCTTGGGAGGCCTCTAACTCCCCTCCTGTTCAATGGGAGTGCAGGACCCTGAGTCCTCCCAGCTCTAAGACTCTGTAACTCCACACCTTGAGGCCAGGAGCAGAGCTCTTGATTAAATCCTTTATGCGGATGCTATGGATACCAACAGGAAAAGAATGGAAAAGAATGCTCCCTCCACCTGCCTTCCTCCCCCACAAAAACCCAAAGAGCTAGCTAGCCATGATGGGGTAGAGACATTGGGCTTGATTTCATAAAATGTTTCTTGATATTTCAAAATGAATTGTCATTGAGTTGTGTCCTTTTAGGAGCAGTGAGGTGAGCATGTGGCTGGGTGTGGGGACACAGTTTACAGGCAAAATCATCCTGTTCTCTGCTCTGCCTCTGCCACCAGAGCCTGCCTGGTCCTTGTCCCCAAGCATGATATGGCAGGGACAATGACTGAATGTCATGTACCAACCAACACGGTTGAATCTTGGAAACTTGGGTGAAGCTTGGAAAGCTATCCCCAGGATCCCCAGGACTCTACCTGGACCTGAGGTGCCCAATGCAACATTGAACAACAGCAAAATGCAGTCCATTTGCCCAGCCAGTAACTGCATCAAATGTTGGCAACAGCAGCCCCATCCCCTTTCCCATGACCCAGTGTCATGCGGCCTGGGGCCTGCTCCATTCTGCCTAGTACTGTGGAATTGGGCACATCACCTCCACGACCCTCTCCAGGCTTCCTCAAGGTTCCGCTCCTTCAAAGGTGGGGGTGGGGAAAAGAACTGGTCTCTGAGGTTCTCTCCCACTCAAGTATTCAGCGACTCTATGACAAAACCTGCAGTGTTCCTATAAGTCAATTTAGCTATACACAGCATTTCTCAATTGTGAAGGAGGCCAGAGCTCGCAGTTCTGGAGGATTCCAGAGCAGCATTACAATTCTGCTAATGCTCACTACCATGAAGCAAGCTCTAGGGGCTTAGGAACTCTTCCTGTTCTGTTCACTGGTGTATTCCTAGAGCCTTGAACCATGCTTGGCACACGGAGGTGCTCTATGAGCATTTGCAAAGTGTCCGCGTCCTCTACCAAGCCTGTAGGGAAGCCATGTTGCCTGTGGCATCCATGAGACTTGGAGAGGTAGTTCATCTGTCCTGGGCTACACAGAACTAGGCTTTGAGCCTGATGCTCCTGAATGTAAAGCTAGTACCCCTCCTGGGTCGCCCTGCTTGTCATGTTGGGTGCAGTCTGGTTGGGCAGCTATAGATGGACACCTTGCACCATTAGCCTGGCTGGCCCTTACAGTCCCGACAAGACTCTGCAGGGCCAGGAAGTGGGACAGACACACGGCAGCCCAGGCCCTGTGAGTCAAGATCAGGCAGCCTCTCTGAGTCACCCCCAACTCACCTGCCAGCTCAGGGCTGGAGCTTTCGGTGTGGGTGGGCTGGGATTATGGTGCTTTGCTCTCAGACCTCACCCCCACACACATACCTCCATGCCCCAGTAAAATCCAGGACCTTGATTCTGATTGGGGCTCATACAGTACTAGGAAATAACCTGCCATTTATTATGTACCTGTCCGAGCTGGGTTCTCACCCACGTTATCACTAATCACCCCCGAATCCCATGAGATCAGCTGTATCAGCCCTACTTTTGCAGAGGAGGAAACTGAGGCTCTCAGCAGCCGTGGGGCTTGCCTAAGGCAGGCAACTGGTCAGCGGCCAAGCTGGAATTCACACCCTGAAGCCCACCTTCTTGGGACGAGGCTGAGTGGTGGAGGGAGGGAGTATCACCAGAAGCCCCTACCTTGGTATGCCCAATTTTGTATTCATTCATATCCAGGTCAATGGACCCGAGCAGCAGCTCTGAGGCCTTCTTGTTGTCTACAAACCCCTGAGGAATCACATTGGGGTTCAGCACTTGGTACCTGTTGGGAGAGAGATGATGACAGCCACCATCACGCCCGAGCTGGCAGTTCAGGAAGTACATCCATGTAGTTGACCCATCCATTGGTCTTTGTGATGGCCTTGGAATCATGGTTAGACCTGTTCTGCAGATGCCCGAGGCAGGCACTGGGGTGGGACTGGCAGGAGACATTGGGGAGTGAATGTCTGTGTGGGTCAGGAGTTCAAAGGGCTGGTGCTCCTAGAAATGAAAACACTAAAAATTTTCCTTCCTGATCCTTTCTTCCAGACATAGGAAAAGCACTTATTTTTCTGGCCTGCAAGCAGCCCCCTTTGTGATTTAGACAAGTCCTTCCCTGTGTAAAGCCTTCAGAGGGCTTGGACAGGATGACCTCTAATGACTTGTCCATCAACCTATGGTCCTATGTTCTAGTATGTAGGGAGTGGGTAGAAGGGAAATAATCCCTAAGGTGGAGGTGTTACTTTGGGTTCCCCCAGAAGCAGACCCTGGGACAAGGTATCCAAATGCAAATAGTTTACTTGGGGGATGGCAGAGTTGGGGAGGGGGACAGGGCAGTCAATAAGAGGCATGTTATCAGGTCAGTTATCAGAATGGGCAGCTGGGGATTAATGTTGCTAGGGGGTACTGGGAACAGTGGTGTGCTGAGACCAACTCCTACCGGCCGGCAAGAGCCAATTGGGTGAATCTCTCCTCAACCCCACATTCACTGGTGTCACATCGCTTGGCTCGAAATCAGCCATGGGAGTGTTTACACCATGGAAATCTGAAGACACTACAAATCAGGGCTTTTTAATTTCTTAATTTTTATCATTTTTTAAAAACGTAACCTGGAGAACCTGTTGTTAGACATTTATCTGGGAGCCCCACTCATAGCCCACCAGAAGAGTGAGGGAATTGAAATGCTGATATGCCAGTTGTCTGTAAGTCATTGGTTATGGGCCGCTCCTGGGGAAGGCATTAATTCCTGAGACTTTCAGCCTGCCAAGTAACAAAGCTGGTTCAAGAGCCAGAGAAAGCCCCTCAGGCACAGAAATGCAGGTTCTCGCAGTTGAAGGTCAGGCCAAGGTGTACTCAGGTAGTGAGCTGCCGTCATCGTACCCGCAGCATCTGCTACAACAGGACTATATTTATCAATCAGTCCATCCCTGGAAACTGAGAACTGTACTCAGGCTATCAGGAAGACATCACTCACCTCTGTTTGAACTCTGGGTACAGCATCCTGTTTGGGAAGCCCTTCCTGCAAATACGGATGCCTTCCAGGACTCCGTTGCAAGCCAGCTGGTGCATGATCAGGTGGGCGTCCACCACGCCTGCCAAGAGGGAGGGTGCAGGATGTAGTCAGTGTTCTAGGGTGGCACAGGCCACTCCTTGTCGCTGCAGAAAGCTAACTGAACGTCTGTGTTGTCAACCCCAGTCTCCTCCCGTCATTGCACGCAGGGCCCCACAATTCAGCCAAGACCAAAGGCCCTCCTGAGTATGACTTCTAGCTGGTTCTCACCCAGCCAGAACATGATTTTCACTTTACAAAACAGCTAGAATATGATTTTGGGGGATCCATTTTGGGGGATCCTTTCAGTGCCCCATTTTGTGCCCTAGTCATCCCTCGTGATTAAAAGTGAACTTAATTCAGGGCACCTGGGTGGCTCAGTCAGTTAAGTGTCCGACTTCGCCTCAGGTCATGATCTCACGGTTAGTGAGTTCAAGCCCCACATTGGGCTCTGCATTGACAGTGCAGACAGAGCCTGCTTCGAATCCTCTGTCTCTCTCTCACTCTCTCTCTCAAAAATAAAGAAACATTACAAATTTTTTAAAAAGCGGATTTCATTTATACCTGGCTCACAGTTTGTGTGCAACAAACATTAGCTATTTTTATTAACGGTTATTGTTTCATTGGGTCAAAACTGTCCCAAGTTTGAAAAATTGGTGGGAGGAGAGGTTGGTAAAGAAGAGAAACAATACATAAGGTTTCAAAAATACTAAACTGCTCTCTACGTGTTCACTATGCTAAAAACAAGAAAGGGTATGTAGTTTAAGCAAACACTTCACAGAGCCTGAGGACTTCCAGCAGGGAGACATGTCCCCATGATGTACCTGATTGCTTGAACTCGTTGGGGACAATGCAGCGGACAAAATGGGGAGCCGTGCTGTGGAGGGTGGCCATCAGCTTATTCAACTGCTCCTGGGGGTGGAGGAAAAAGGAGAAGAAAGAATGAGTTAATAAGCTCAGTGTTGGTGTTGCAGGATACCGATGCTCAGGACAGGTCTTTATTTAGATTTCAACTAATTCATGTCTTTTTTTTCAACGTTTTTTTAAATTTATTTTTGGGACAGAGAGAGACAGAGCACGAACGGGGGAGAGGCAGAGAGAGACGGAGACACAGAATCGGAAACAGGCTCCAGGCTCCGAGCCATCAGCCCAGAGTCTGACGCGGGGCTCGAACTCACGGAGTGCGAGATCGTGACGTGGCTGAAGTCGGACGCTTAACCGACTGCGCCACCCAGGCGCCCCTAATTCATGTCTTTTTAAAAATTTTTTAATGTTTATTTACTTTTGAGAGAGAGAGAGAGCATGAGCAGGGGAGGGGCAGAGAGAGAGGGAGACACAGAACCCAAAGCAAGGCTCCAGGCCCCAAGCTGTCAGCACAGAGCCAGACACGGGGCTGGAGCCCACAAACTGTGAGATCGTGACCTGAGCTAAGATCAGATGCTTAACCGACTGAGCCACCCAGGTGCCCCTAGAGTGCAATTAATTAAGTTAAAATGTAAATTCAAATTGAGTTCTTCTGCTGCACCAGCCTCTTTTCAAGCACTCACTAGCCATGTGTGGCTAGTGGCTACCATCATGGATGGCATATTGGGCAGTGGCCGTCTGTCATCTCAGAGGGACTTGCCCAAGGTGACGTGGTTTTCAATAAGCAGGGCCCTTCTTGATTCAGCGCTGGCTCATCATAGAGTCTCGATACTAGAAGGAACCATAGTGCCTGTGAGGACGAAGCCCTGCCCGTTGTTAACCTCCC
Organism: Herpailurus yagouaroundi; assembly: GCF_014898765.1. NCBI lineage: Eukaryota > Metazoa > Chordata > Mammalia > Carnivora > Felidae > Herpailurus > Herpailurus yagouaroundi. The sequence continues at coordinate 6,245,968 of NW_024412447.1, read as the reverse complement.
TATGGAGGTTCCCTCCTCCTCTGCTTGGATTCCTCCAATGAGGTAGCCCACTCCGCTTCCAGGCGGCTAGATCCTTGGCAAATATTGAAATCTTTCTTCGGGCCACATCTCCCTATTGGCTGCCTTTCTGCATTTTGGAACGTATCCCCAGTAATGCCCCAAATCTGTGGAAGTTGTGACCGGCCCAGAGGATCTGCCAGCCAACTCTGGGGCTCAAGATCTTAGGCACTGATATCTCCAATGATGCCACTCCCTGGGTTTCAGTCCGAAATGATGTGGTTGGACTGAACCATCTCTAAGGGTCTTTTCTGCTCTGAGGTCCTGTGGTTCTGTGACCCCTTTGGAAGGAAACAGACTCCTTACATGGAAGAGGCAACCGTAGGCATAGAAATGAACTCGTCCTGTCCTGGGCTGGGAGGTGGAAGCCAGACCACCACACCATTAGAAGGGAGTGTTCAATGGAAAGGAGGGTTCACTGGATGCACAGTGGCCTCTGGGGCAGCCCCTACTTACCCTGTAGAAGTTGGAGACTGTCATGAAGGAAGACCCCCTCTTCTGCTTCTTGCTTCCAGCTGAGGAAGAAAAACACACGTTTCATGTCAAAACGCAGCATGGAGACAGGCAGCCCCATTCAGTGCTCCATGTCGAGGAGACACATTCTATGGTTTAAAAAGGCTTTTCTTAGGACTAGGTGAGGTGGGGGCCCTCACACCAGGAAAAGGACATCTACCAGGGAAGGGTTGAGTGGGATGACCATGGTCTAATGGTCAAAAGGAGCACTATGCTCTCTGGAGAGGGTGTAGCCCTTTGTGACTTAGGGCTACACATAGGGACAAACTGTTCCCATTGCCGGGGCAGGAAGAAGAGCCTGCAGACCATCTGGAGGCATTGCACGTTGGTGGTGAAAACGTCAATGAATTCAAGGAAATTTGCAGCTCTTGCCCCACTGAGTGGCAGCCACCTTGGGCAGCTCCCATCCAGGCCACTCCCTGTGGGCCACACGACCTCGATTGGGTAGGAGGCAGGGCTGGGCTTGGCCTGAGCCTCAGACAGAGGAGAGCGGGGAGCAGAAAATAAGCACACGCATTTGGGCATCCACTCTTCCAAAGCAGTATTGCTCCACCCAGAGGTGACACGGGCCCAGCGGGCAGTACAGTTGATGGAAACTCTCGCAGGATGCATGCGCACCTCTCCACTGCACTGTCATCCATGGCCTCCCTCAAGTAACTTGTCACCCATTCATCCACTTTGCAGGAGTTGAATAAGGTGAGTTTTGTTTCCTTGTTTCCATTTTGGCCACTAAAGGGCATCAGCACAGGGGGACTGGACACAACAAGGGGTCATTCGTACCTGGAGCCTCCTCTTCTTTGAAGAGAAGGGCCAGTAGCACCAAGGATGATTTCTGGAACAAGCCCACCACTGTTTCATTCAGGGGGTCTTTGTTCTTCTCCAGCCATCCTGTGATGTTGTAACCCACCTGGAGGGGACAAGCGCCAGTGGTTACCTTCCAGGTCTAGCATCCACCTTTTGGGTCCCACGGCCAGAACCTCTACCTACAGGTTCTGCCTGCTCTGGGTTCGCAAGATCAACCTCCAACCCCATCTCCTGGGGCTTCAGCTCTTGACCTGATGACTTTCCTGGAGTCCTGGGATGTCCCTGAACCACAGTAAGAGGTGGAGTCCCCATTATCTGCTTTCATGGGCATTTGCAGTTTGCCTGTTTAGGTCACCCTGTCTCCGAGCTTTCCCCACAAAACAGGACTCCCCAGCTACTTTCTGTCAGGGTGTGACCTCCTCTTGCAAGTCTGGTTCGGCTGGCTACTCTGAGCCTCCCTGACCTCCTGGCTCTTTTTCCACCCAGGTGGGTTGATCTTCTTCCAGGCTCAGCCCTTGCTCTGACTGACTGGCCTCGACCAGGGAAATCCTGAGCTACATGAAGAGCTCCCTACAAGGGTGTCTAGTCTCCCCTTGCTCAAGGGCACACATCCCTTGGCCATTGCCTGGTGGAAAGGGCCACATGGGATCCATGTGTTTAGTTAATTGGACATCCATTAATTTCTATTTCCTGTTTTGCTACGTGGCCCTAGCTGGGGAGGCAAAGAGGAAGGCGCATTTCAAATTCTTCCACTGAGCGTAGGGAACCGAGGAAAACAGATAAGAAGCAGAAACCTTTGGGCTTTCCTTCCCCTGTAGAGCATAAAGACATTTATCACCTGCGGGCCTTACTTTAGAGCCTTCTTGGAGGTGCATAGGTCCCATTAGACTTTGAATATTCCATTGCTATCAATACAGAGCCCTCTCATTTCATCGTGGGAGGTGAGGCGGAGCACTGCAGTCGGCCTCCAAAGCTGCTGTTTACTTGTTGGCATAATTCATTTTGCAAGTAATTGGCATTGTTATGGTTGATGAGGTCATAAAATCCTGGCCCCGATGCCCGATCCAAGAGCAGCTTTCCTGACAGCTCTGTGCTAAGGCTGCTGTTTCCCTGCAGTTAAACCCACAGAAGCTCAACAAACTCCAGTGGTAACAGGGAGCACGGGCGTTTACAGCAATACCGCAAATCGCAGGGAAATAAAACACATTGTCAAGAGCTGGCTGAACAAACGTGGTCTCCCCTATCAGTTATTCAAATAAGAAGCTAATTCCCTCTTCCCCAAGGACTAAGTTTGTCATGAGTGAAAAAGCCACTCCAGAGATGTCGTTTTGTTGCTTTGGTGGCCATGAGCCGTCAGAAGGATAAGTTAATCCATTGGGGGGTAATTGATAGGCTCGTGGACTTTTTTCCCTTTTTTGCATGTGTTGTAAATTCTGTCCAAGATCTAAGTGCAGCTGTGAAACCAAGGGCCGCAAACAATGGCGTGGCCCCAGCAGGTGAACTGCTGGCGGTTCCCTGGCAGGCATCCTTGGCTGGATTGCTTTGGATTTCTCAGAGGAAGAAGTGATGAGGAAGTATGACTCAGGGGTCATTTTACTGAGCTGATCACCCTGTTCTATGGCTGCTGCACCAGCTGGAGGCAGGAAGCCTCAGCAAGGTCACGGCAGGAAGGACCTACAATAGCCAGAGCCGCCTGCAGCAAGAAGATAGATGGCCACAGGAGATGCCAACAGGGTACTCACGGTGCCTGCATAGTGGACGAGCTCGAAGTGGGCCTCGGGCCCCTTGCCTTTGCCTCCCTTGGGCTTGAGGAAGTTGCTGGACTTTCCCAGGTGGTTGTCATACAGGGCCGCCTTGAAGGTGGCGTCGGTGGCCTTGGGGAAGACACACTGTTCCTCCAAGATGGAGAAGATGCCCATGGGCTAGAAGGAAGAGCGGTGGATGTTGTTAGAGGAGGCCGTAGGACCCCAACGGGGCCGCTCAGGTGTTGGCCTGGGGGTGGTGGGAGGGGTGCCTCAGACACCCGCGTGGCCAGCCAGGAAGCAGAACTCTGGGCATAGACCCCCAGGAACGGTGAAGCTGCTCCAAGGTCTGGTCTTCGAATGCCAAGGCCATTTACACTTGAAAGAGACTAGAATTCATTGAGTCTAACAGAAGGGGAGATGGAAGTCTGAAAGGGCTACTTAGCTCCCCAAATGCTAATCCCTCCCAAACAGTGGTGCCAGGCAGCCTTGGCCCTCAGGGAAATGGTGAAATCAGTGACACCCGTCCTCTCTGCATTTAATTCTCTGTTATCCGCTCCTGCCCTCCGTGACGTTCCTGGCTACCAAGAACCACATATGGTTCTTCTCAAAGAAGAGGAGAGCTCACATGGGAGCTCATAAAACTGTCAGTGACTTAATATCTATGGAGGGTCTGGATTTCTAAAAATTTCTGGAAGAGGGCAGTGCTTAACCCCAAAGCTCAAACATGAGGGACATTTCAGGCTCTGTGACAGCCGGACAGGGGGGTATTTGTTGGTGTTAGAGGACAGGTAGATTGTGTGTGCAGCCTGTTCGGGGAGACTCTTTTCCTGGGAGGTTGAGGCTGGGCTTACATCGGGGACCCCAGCCTGCTTTCTCACCCCTAGGCTGAGTCTCAGAGACAACATATATTCTTTCTCCTATCTCTTGAATTTTTACTTTTTAATAATTTTAAACTTGCAAAAGAGTGCAGAGCATTCCTACACGTCCTTCATTCAGCTTCTCCAAATGTTAATGCATGCTTGGTAACGACAATGAAAACCAGAAAATTAACATTGATACAATACTATGAACAGACTGTTCACATTTTGTCATCTGTCCTGTCAATGTCCTTTTCCTGTCCCTTTTCTGCATTTGCTTGAACAGTATATATTCTTGAATTAGGCCATTTGCTAGAACATTCCTGATGGTGTGACTACAGGGGTGGCGATTAGGTTGTCTGGGTTAGAACCTGACTGTGCCATTCACAGGGTGTATAATCTTGGACAAGTTTCTTCCCTTCTCTGTGCCTTAATGTTCCCATCTGTGAAATGGTTGTATTGTGTCACACACACACACACACACACACACACACACACACACCCTGCCATATATGTGGTAGCTTGTGATGATCCAATGAGTTGAGGCATATAACAGCCCAACTAATGGTGACCATTGCAATCACTGTTGTACCCATTTTGCAGAGAGGAAGCTAGAGGTCAGACTAACCAAGGTCCTTAGTGGTGTTGCTGGTGCCACTTCCCTGCGGGTCCCCGTGAAGTCCCCTTCTGAGGGGCAAGCCCTGATCAGGGTCCTGGCCTCTCTCTCGAAGCCCCTCCTCTGAGCAGCGAGTTACCTTTTCCAGGAGGTCAATGCAGGCCTGCAGGTCAAGGCCAAAGTCGATGAAGACCCACTCGATGCCCTCCCTCTTGTACTCCTCCTGCTCCAGCACGAACATGTGGTGGTTGAAAAACTGTTGCAGCTTCTCGTTGGTGAAGTTGATGCACAGCTGCTCAAAGCTGTTGAACTGAGGAGGGAGGGCAGAGAGCAGGGTGTCAGCCGGGACCCAGACAGAGCCTCCCGGGGGCCGGGACTGAGGGACAAGTGACAAGCAGAGCTCAAATTTGCTGAGGGCCAACTAGCGTCAGGCGCTGCCCAGATGCTTGAACACCGACCCTGGGACGGTGCTGCATCAGCCCTGCAAGAAGCCCTTCTCGGTGACCATCCCCTGCAAAGGCACAGAGCAGCTTAGCACCTGCAGAGGAGGGTGGGGGCAGAAGGGGGCAGAGGGAAGTAGGAGGGAAGGGGAGGACAGGGGGCGCCCAAACCTCGGATGCCGTCTCCTGTAGTTAATGAAAATCATTATGGAGGGGTGCCTGGGTGGTGCAGTTGGTTAAGCGTCCTACTCTTGATCTGAGCTCAGGTCATGATCTCACAGTTCGTGAGTTTGAGCCCCACATCAGGCTGTGCATTGACAGTGCGGAGCCTGTTTGAGATTCTCTCTCCCTCTCTCTGTCCCTCCCCTGCTTGGGCTCTCTCTCTCTCTGTCAGAATAAATAAACTTAAAAAAGAAAGAAAAAGAAAATCATTGCGGAATCTTTTTTTTTTTTTTTTTTCCAGGATAGAAATCATTTGAGAGGCTTTATGGATTCTGCCCTGCTGTGTGCCTTTGGACAGTTCTCTGTGTGTAGTTTTTTTAATCCTCATCTGTAGGATGAAAGGGCTTGAGGGGTTTACAAGCCTTTAACAAAAAACCAGAGAGTGCTTTCTCTTGATGAAACCCCAGGCTAAAGCAGAGGTGCCATTGTAGTCACAGAGCACACACACGTGCTAGACCCTGCACTGAGATGCCTCTGCTCAAAACCTGATGAGGCAAGAATGATTAGTGTCCCCATTAATACGTGGAGAAACAGAGGCACACGGCTTGGAAGTGGCCCAAGATGGGATTCGAACCCTGTTTGTCTATAGCACACACTTTGCTGTTGGCACATGTCATCCTCCCTTCCTCTCGTCCCTCCCCTGCTGGCTCTCAGTGGCTCCCCAGGATACCAGGGAGCACAGTCCAGAAACTCTAAGCCTCCTTCTACCTACGAAATTAAATGACTCTCTTGGAAACAGCGGCCAAATTAGCCTTTTAGAGCCTGAAAAAAATTGGGGTAATTTTTTTTTTTTTTTTTTAAATCCATCTGTGGCCAGTAGAAATTCTTAAAATAATAGGATAGTGGAGTGAAATGGACTTTATAGATCATCTCTCCCCGTTGGTTCATTTTAGACTTGAGAAAACTGAGGCTCAGAGAGGGATAGCTACTTTCCTAAGGCCACATAGCTAGTTGATGGCCAACCTGAGTCCAGAACCAGATCGACCGACCCCTAATCATGCGGCCTTCAGTTACAAAGCTAAAATATTCCTGACCCACTGCACTAGCCTGGGATGAGACCCGAGTGTCTCTTGTGTAGGAAAAAGGTGAGAGGTCACCAGTGTTGTGCTGGTACATCAGCTTGCTCACTCGCTCTCTCCCTCCCTCCCCCTCTAAATAAATAAATAAATAAATAAATAAATAAAGAGCAAATAACTGAGATTGGCCCGCCCCAGGTCCGAGATGAGAAACCAGAGAACCACGGTGAGAAAGAAGTAGCTTCTGGAAGAAAAATGGCCACCCCAAAGCAGAAACAGAATGCCAGGGCAGGCACACCTCAAAGATCTCGAAGCCAGCGATGTCCAGCACGCCGATGAAGAATTGCCTCTGCATCTTGGTGTCCAAGGTCTTGTTGATCCTGACCACCAGCCACTTGAACATCTTGTCATAGATGGCCTTGCCCAGAGCCCCGATGGAGTTGTGGCACTGTTCCATATTCTGGCCCTTCTGCACAAACTCATTGCCTACTTTGACCCGGGGCCTGGTGATGCCCTTCTGGAGCTCCCCGGAATTGAGACCCATGAGATGGGCAACTTTGTCAGCCACTGAGTAGGGACAGAAAAAGCAGGCGGGTGAAAGAAAGATGATGCCCTGCCCCGGAGAAGCCCGGCACCATCTATTGTGTTTAGGGAAGGGGGTAAGGGCAGGGTGGCAGAGACCCCGTGTTGCCAATGAGAAAACGGAGGTCTGAGATGGTTTCCACACTCGCTCAAGGTCAAGTGGCAAAGCAGAGTAAAGAAACCGAAACTATGGCTCTGACCCTCTGTCCTGTCTCTCTGATTATTATTGATGTCTGGACATCCAAGGAACGTTCTTGGTTTATAGCATGTCTCTGAAATGTTCACAAAGCCTCAGAGGTCTGTGAGCCCCCGCCACTGGTGCTGCCTCCTCCCTGAACAGCCAAACACCTACCCTCCGTGGTGTCCACTTCAGCCTGCTCCTCTCTGGGCTTCTGCTTGAACTTCATGTTGCCAAAATGCAAGATGCCCCCGGTCAGCTTATAAATGCCAATCTTTTCGTCGGCGCTGAAGCCCAGCACGTCAAAGGCAACCTGCAAGTCCACAGGGAAGAGAAAGGCAAGAAACTCCTGGCTTCTCGTTCCACAGAACAGAGGCCACGGCACTGCAGTTGTGGGCTGGCCCTGATGGGCCACGGCAAGACGGTGTGGGCTCTGGAGGTCAGACACACCCTGGCCAGAGACAGGTCTGTTTTCCTCCCAGGGGCCCAGACCAAATGCTCTGCACTATCGTCATTTGTGTTTATCTAACCTTCCTGGCCTCTGTTTATCCATCTGCAAAATGGGGATAGTAGGTGGTCATAAGGATAAACTGAAATGATGTGTAAATGTTTAGGCCATTACTTCACACACAGTGAGAATTAGATACACAATAACACATTGGAGGTGGCATTATTATTACCATCATTATTACTGTTCAGGCTTCATGCTAGGTCCTGGGAGAGGGCAAGGCCAAGATGCATCACGAATCAATTCTACCATCAAAGAGGAGAGTGGACACAAATACCCTAACAGAAGTTACAGGTGCTTGGAGTGATAAGAGGAGAGAGAGAGAGAGAGAGAGAGAGAGAGAGGGTGCGGTGGGAACTTAAGAGACTGGAGGGTCACTTCTAGCCAGGACGTGAAGCAGATGGCCCCTTAGGTTCTGTGGAATCCTAGTTCAATTCTGCTTGCTGTGACGGGCGGGAGAGAAGAGCCAGCTGCAGCCCGGGAGACCCCCGGGGGGAGAATCTGGGCCGCTGCCTGGCTGCTCTGGGTGGCCCCACCCCAATTCCAGTGGCAGCGCATGCAGGGCCCCACAGTTTCCGTCTTGGCTGTCCCTGTGGTGTGCCGGCCACGCCCACCCACTCACGTCTGTGATCTGCAGCTCTTCCCCGTCGTCCATGTTCTCCACCACTGTGACGCCCTGGCTCACCCAGTGGTACTCCTTAGGGTTGGGGACCAGCAGCAAAGTCTCTGCCAAGAGCAGGAAAGCAGATTAGCAGCTTGGTGACCTGCGGTTTTCTTCTCTTTCCTTTCTAAGCCGTATCCCCTAAATGCCTCTCATGTGCCCGGCATGATGCAGGGGGCATCATGGGGCTACAGAGCTGAATAAGATATGATCCCTACCCTCAGGGATCACCCAGAGTCATGGAGAGATTTGAAAAGGGTACATGAGGAGTTTTAGGATAGCAAGAGGGTCTCGGGAACTTGGTTGTGTCCTCCATCACTTGGCCCAGTACCTGGCACCTCCTGGGTGCCCTGTAGATATTTGGGGAATAAATTAAGTCCTATTTATTTTCCCCTTCCTCTCCCCTAGAAAAAGCCATTTACATTCTAAGGCAGAAGGTAACACAATGATTGCAGCGGGCAATAACAATCACTGGCACGTAAGAAGCGTGAAGATTGTGCTTTTACAAAGATACACACTTCGATTTTTCCTCAAATGTGTGCCCCTCTTGATCTGTCTTTGTTTTTCTGCTTTTGGAGGAGACGTTGGTGCAAGAAATACTTTCATTTTCCTTCATCTCTACTGTTGAGAAAAACTAGAGCCCAAGAAGGAAGATAAATGTGGGCGGTCACCCTGCTCAAGGGTCAGGGATGCAGTGGGGCTTGGTGGCGAGTGTGGCAACCAGGAGAGCTTGAGCCCCATCTGAAGGGGCCACCACCATCCGACTGCCTTGATTGGAGCCGTGTGGGAGGGCAGGGCCATGGCTGCTGGATCTTCTATAACTTCAGAGAAACAAGAAGTTGGTGATGTTTTTTGTTTTGTCTTGTTTTACTTATAACAGGGATTACTATCAAATTCCACTCATTGGTTCAGAGACCCTAGTGTTGTCGGTGAAAGACTTGCCCCTCATGGAGCACACTACCCACGCTTGTGAGTTTATCAACAAGCCAGTGGCCTCAAATCCAAGGGTGGTGATTTGTTTTGTTTTGTTTTATGTGAAGTCTTCCAATTTCAAAATGCCGTCCGTTAATTAAAAGGGACAGTGTGTCCAACACAAATAAAGCCCACTTGTGAGTGGGGAGAGGTCCCTAGTCTTTGGTGGGGTTAGAAGGGGTGTGTGTGTGTGTGTGTGTGTGTGTGTGTGTGTGTGTGTAAGAGTGAGTCTTCATCTCTCCCCTGACTTTATACCCTGAGCAGGTCTGCCATGAACAGTTGAGCAGGTTGGTGCCTGCACAAGAGCATCTAGGTGAGTGAGTGAGTATAGTCTGCTCTTCAGACTATGCACTCTGTGGGCTCTGTCCACCTAGAGGGGAACCTCTTGTTATTGCACGTGCAACGGTCCTGGGCTGACCTCTCTGCTCCTGTCTAGCTCTGGGCCCAGAGGCAGCAGGTGCAAGCCCCATATCTCAGGTCTGTGTCTCGGCCCTGAGTTGCAGGCATTCCAAAGCCCGTCTGTGGTATGGGCCAACAGCGGTGCTAAGTCTCATGAGGCTGTTGTGAAGAGGAGACGTGAGGAGAACCTCAGGCAAGTTCCCTGTAGCCTATGCACACAACTGTAAGAAATTCATGCAGAACCACAAGGGGTGGCACCAGACCCTCTGCATTCGGGAGTTTGTTACTGTTTGTTACTGAAACAAGAGGAGAAGCAAGTTAAGGGGCAGGTGGACAGACATCACGATCTTTACCAATAAGTTCAGGCTTCTTGTTAGAGAGAATCTGGTAGAAGACGTGGTAGCCCCTCTCAGCTGCTTGCTGGGAGATGACACGAGATTTCTCTAAGAGATCTGGAGAGGAGTAAGTACAGGAACATGAACACAGACCCATGCTGTCTGGGGTGCCGGGTGCCATCGCAGAAGGGCTCCCCTCTCTGTACAGTCCCATGCGATAGCCAGCTCAGGGGCCATTTTCTCCACCCCAGACACAGCTTCTGGGGGGCCTCACTGCCCACGGAGGGGACCCCCGGGGGGAGAAGGGCCAGCCCCCTGGGCATGAGACAGCAGGCTGCCTTCAGAAGGGCCCTGCCCCGTTTCATGTTCCTCTGTTGCTGTTTTGAAATTCTTAAAAACTTTTTTTTTAAGTTTATTTATTGTGAGAGAGAGAACTAGTTGGGGGGGGCAGAGATAGAGGGGGACAGAGGATCCAAAGTGGGCTCGATGTGGGGCTCGAACTCATAAACCGTGAGATCATGACCTGAGCCGAAGTCTGACGCTTAATCGACTGAGCCACCCAGGCACCCCAAATTCTTAAATACTTTTTAAAAAAATTTTATTTCAACATTTATTTATTTTTGGGACAGAGAGAGACAGAGCATGAACGGGGGAGGGGCAGAGAGAGAGGGAGACACAGAATCGGGAACAGGCTCCAGGCTCTGAGCCATCAGCCCAGAGCCTGACGCGGGGCTCAAACTCACGGACCGTGAGATCGTGATCTGGCTGAAGTCAGATGCTTAACCGACTGTGCCACCCAGGCGCCCCTTAAATACTTTTTTTTAAAAGGAGCCCCTCATTTTCATTTTACACCGGGCCCCACGTGCTATGTAGCTGGTCCCTCCCAGAAGAACCCTCCAAAGGGGCCTGACTCACAGCTCTCGATGTCCGCTCCAGCCAGTTTGCCTGTAGTTCCGAAGTGGATTCGGATGAACTTGCCCTGAGCATGGAGGAAAGGGCCGTGAGGGAGGACGCGTGTGGTGCTAGACCAACACGTGGGCCGGGTTTGGCCACAGTCCCCCACTGGCAGCCCCCCTGAGTTCCAAGGGCGCTGTTTGGAATGTAACTGGGCCAGACATGGCTGTACGTGGAGCCGCGGATTTCCCGTGCAGAGGAGTTAGATGGGGCTTGGAGCTAAATTTAAGGTCCGTGGGGTAACCCCACAGGGTATTTGTGGGGAGAGGAGCACCAGCAGGAGGGACTGGGATCACTGGAAAGTCAGCTTAGAGGCAGGCATGGTGAGAATTTGACCAGCGGGCGTGGGGGGCACGCTACTGAGTCTCTTTATTGAGACACTACATTCCTCTCCCTGCCCTTTGGCAGAACCACCAATAAATTCTCCTGGAAAGAGGCTTCTCTGTGTCTCCGCCTCTGCTGCTCCTGGCCCATCTGCTCACCTCTCTTCCTCACCTGCCTCCACTTCCTCCCTACCCAGCCCTGTTTACCTAGGCTCCCCGCCAGCACCCTGGTAATGAGGGGCCCCCCAGCAGGAGACTGGGAACCAGGAAGGAAGCCCCTCACATAGTGCCCCAGTAGAGGTCCCACAAGAGAGCTGAGCTGGTTCCAGAATCCACCAGGGCCCTTCGGATGGATGGCACCCTTCCTGCATCCCTCCGGCAGGGGGATGGGCAGAGTTGTCTGCAGCTGGGGGGATGGGGAGAGCTGTCCACAGCTTCCAGCCGCTGTGAATCTCTGGCTCCCCCGTCTGACTTCGCAGCCCCTCATCACCCTGTTACCAAGTCTCTGCATTCAAGCTCTTTGATTTCAATACTGATGTGGGCTATGTGTGATGTAGACCTTGACAGATAAGGCCTTAAAACTCTCTGGGAAGGAGATGCTGTGACTTGCCTCATTCCATTTGCATGCTTAAATCAGCCCCAATTTGCTTACCTGGAATAGGGTGATGGCACCTGTCCCACCACCCCCAGGGGCCACTGTTGTCGTTGTTCACACTTACAAAGCGAGAAGAGTTGTTGTTTCTGATGGTCTTGGCGTTCCCAAAAGCCTCCAGTACAGGGTTTGCCTGGATGATTTGATCCTCCAGGGACCCCTGGCCCAGAGAGAGACACACACACAAAGTTGGGTGCTGCCTGGGGATTCAGGGCTGTCAAATGACTCTGGCTTGTGAGCTGGGAACCAGGAGGGGAATGGCCTTGGGGAGGCCTGGAAATCAGGGCAGGAAGGAAGAGGGCCACCCCCTGATGACCATCCCCCTATGGCCCTGACACCGGACGGCCACCTGTCAGATGACAGGCCCTGATTCTTAGCTGGTGCTGGAGAGACTCCAGAGTGAGCCTGAAAACCCTTCCCTGGGCATCCCTGGTCTTCCTCATGAGCCTTTCCTTTGTCGGCTTTTGTAGCTGCCCCTGGCCCGGCTATTGCTCCTTGGGCCCCGGGGCCATGGGGGCCTGTGGAAGCAGCTGATTAGGAGCTGATGTCCCCCATCCTCCCCTGCCAGGCACAAATGGCTCTGCCACCTACCCCTCTGGGGACAGACATGAAGGGGGGGGCAGCAGAATACATCCTGTAGGGGGAGGCCCAGGTCTGCGGCCTCCTCCTCCCAATGTGGTCCTTCCTACCCTTCTCTCCAAGATGCCTCCTCCTCTGTAAAATGGCCCAAACCCCAGGACACCTATGAGAGTCACATGGGCTCTGCATGTGTGCTCTCCTGTGTGTGTCCCCCTGTGTGTGTCCTCCTGTGTGTGCCTCCTATGTGTGCCCTCCTGTGTGTGCTTTCCGTGTGTGCCCCCCTGTGTGTGCCTGAAGACAGGGTGGGCTGGGGTGACAGACTCTGAGTCCGCCCATCAGCCCTACCTTTCCATCCGAGGACTGTTTGCCAGTTCCCCCGACATTGGCAAAGTACTGGATGACCTTCTTCGTGTTCTCAGTCTTGCCAGCACCGGATTCTCCACTGCAAATGGGTAATAGGAGCAGAGTGAAGTGCAAGGAGGGGCTTGGCTGCAGAGAAGCAAAGCAATAAGCGGTGGAGGCTGAGTGTTGCCATGATTCATCCCTCAGCCGGGACACAAAGGTGGGGGAATGGGGACACGCCCCCCAACCTCAGTTTCACAAGTGCAGCCTTAAGGTCCTGCTAAGCCCATTCACAGCCTGCAGATTTCCATACCAAGTCCCACCAATTAATTCTAAGAAGGCTTAATTACATGTGTAAGACACAGACCTAATTATATGTATATAGACCGAGAGACAGAAGGGACACTTACGTGATTAGCATCGACTGATTTTCACGATCTGCAGGGAAGAAAGCGGCAACAGGAAGATGTAATTAGGAATCACTTAGGAACTAGACATTTGACATCGCCCTCGCCGAACAGTCTGCATCTCCCTGCATCCCACCCAGCTTGGAGGTGGGCTGCAGTGACCAGCAGAGGCCAAAGCCCCCAGATCCTGTGGAGTTCCCCTCTCTAGCATGCATGTTTGTAGAAGGGCCAAGAATTTACCAGCCACTCTTTCCACCAGCACCATCCCGTATAGATAGCTACCAAGTCATTAGCAACATAACAGAAATTGCTTCACCAGCCGCTGTGCCACATGCCAGAGTCCTACAGGGAATGGTTAAGTGTTGGCTTGAACTCTGGGCAAGTCACTTAACCTGGCATCTGTGTGTTTTGTGAAGCTTAAATGAGACGGGGTGTGAGGTAGGGCCAGTACTTGGCAAGCACCCTCACTGAGCCCTGGTACCCAGTGTTAGCATTACATGCTGCTGCTCAACACTTTAGCAAAGAACTTCAGCAGGTGGCATGGAGTCCAGGTTGGGATTGGGTAGCCTATGGTTCTCATGCATTTGGAGCCAGTGGCAAAAGAACTTTTGTTGCCCACCCCAAGAGCCCCGGCAGCCCCCAGCCCACTCACTCATGAGCATGTCATGGTACGCATTGTCAGAGATGGAGAAGAGGTGGGGTGGCATCTCTGTGCGCTTTTTGCCTTTGTACATGTTGGCCACACGGGCCCCGTAGATGGGCAGCCACTTGTAGGGGTTGACTGTCACACAGAACAAGCCTGAGTAGGTCTGGTGGGAGGGAAGGGAGACAGTTAGCTGGCCTTTCCTCCTGGTGCCCTCTTCCTTCCAGGCCCTAGCCTGCCCTGGAGCAGCCTGGCTGGAGGTCACTGCCAGCCTAGAGGGATACAATGGTGTCCCCTCTGGATGCAAAATCTATGTCTGAGCGTCTATTCAGTAAGCAAAGCCATCTTTCTCTTTCATATATATGTGTCTCATTTTATTTTGGTTTAATTATTTGGATAGATAACATAGTAATTCGTATGGACAAATAGGCAGCAGAAAGCCCGCCCCCACCCCCCCCAACACACAAAGCTCCCCTCCCCCTCCCACACACAGGTAAACATGGTGTTAATTTCTAATACTTGCCTTCTGTGGTTTCTGTTGCATATACATACAAACCCAGGGATACATTCTTATTGCTCCCTTCTTGTTTTTAAAACAAAAGATAGCTCTCTATAATACTGTTCTATATCTTGCTTTTTCCATTTAATACATCTGGGAGATTTTGCCTGAGTGTTCACAGAGAGACCTCTGTGGTGTTTTAACAGCTGCGAAGTGCTCCCTGTGTGGACACGACCCCTCCTGGCAGACAGCGGGGTTTGATCTACTCTTAAGAAGAGATGCCAGCTTCTCTTTTCATTATAAAGCAATTTTATAAGGAAATCAACCCAATGAAAAGAAAAAAAAATCAGAAAAACCAATGAGGTAGTAGAAGAAATTGTCTGAGGGGAGAATAAGTGAGGGCAGAATAAGTGAGGCCAAATCTGTGGGTCCCCATCCATGAGTCCCAAACTATCCTTCTCCTTGCTGGACACTCACATCAACCTGATACTCCTGCCCACCGCCCCCGTGCCTCTTTTCAGTTGAACTGAAATCTTCCACTTCGGCCTAGATGGGAATAAACACCCACCCTACCCCAGCTTCTTCTTAGCATAGCTGTGATATACATAATGAGTTTTAAAAGATATCTTATTACATAGAAAGTGATCCCGAGAAAGAGAAACAAAGATGAGATAGAGAGAACCCACTTAAGGAGTTGAGAGTATGACACACAGCGTGTTACCCTGGAACTCTTGGTGCTGAGTCACTCTTTCCCGCCAGCCCTGTCTCAGGGTGGGGGTAAGGCAGACAGCAGGTGGATGGATGGACGGACGGACGGACAAAGGGTGACATCTAACAAGGCTGTGTGAAGTCATCAGGGGGGTAAATGATGTTTTGATTGGAGACTTTGCAGGGGTGTGGTGGGGAGGAAGACTTCTGGATAACAACCTCAGCAAAAGGTATTTAAGCTGCCCATGAGATGGCACCGTCACGGAGACATCAAAGGCTTGGAGTAGAAGTTCTAACGTGTCAAAAGCATGGTCCCTGTTCCCTTGTCTGAGCCATACTGTGTGTTGGTTGCTGGGAAGGTAGAGGAGTAGCTGTGCCCTTCCCATCAGGAGAGGGGCAGAAGATCTGCAGTCACCCCTCATCCCCAACCCCAGCCCCAGACACTCACATAGATCCTCATGTTGGTGTAGCGTTGGCGCAGGTTGTTCAGGACGCTGGCCTCATTCAAGAAAGTCATGTCCGCCATGTCGTTGGCTTGGTAGAATTTGGGCGGGTTCATCTGCTGGACATCATCCTTCTTCACAGTGACAGTCTGGGTGAGGGGAGTGTCAAGATGCAGCAGGAATTAGGAAATAATACTGTCAACAGCCATATGGGCTTCTGGCACAACGTACCCCATACTCTCTGGTATCCTGGAAGGAGCTAGAGTCAGGTGACCATTGCGCCCAACTCCTGGTCCAGCCATCACTGGGCAGCTTGGGCTGAGGAGGGACCTCCAAGGCCATATGAGCCGTAACTGCCTCCCCTATGAAATAGGGATGACAGAAGCTTCCTCAGCTGGTTGCTGTGAGAATTATATTAACATAAGTGGGAGCATCTAAAATACCTTATGAGCTATCAAGTCCCATCCCTAAATTCAGAGCACCTCTGGGCTCTGCTTCTCTTCCCACCAAGTCCATTCTGGTAGCTGATCAGAACTTGCTCTTTGATCCCGGGGGCACTTTGCGGAGGTGTGATTCTTGGATCTCTGCCTTGGGAATTGGTGGTGGTTTCTAAACAGCAGTGAACTTTTTCATTAAAAAAAAAAAAAAAAAAGAAAAGAAAAAGACATTTCCCTGCTCCTACCAATCCACCAAGCCACTTTGAAAAATAAAATTGAGGGGTGCCTGGGTGGCACAGTCGGTGAAGCGTCCGACTTCAGCCAGGTCACGATCTCGAGGTCCTTGAGTTCGAGCCCCGCGTCGGGCTCTGGGCTGATGGCTCAGAGCCTGGAGCCTGCTTCTGATTCTGTGTCTCCCTCTCTCTCTGCCCCTCCCCCGTTCATGCTCTGTCTCTCTCTGTCCCAAAAATAAATAAACGTTGAAAAAAAAAATTTAAAGGAAAAAAAAAAGAAAGATAAAATTGAAAGCAAGCAAGCAAACAAGACAAGACCAAAAAAAAAAAAAAAAAAAAAAGACAATGAGTGCTGAGCAGTACATGTGTCAGGGTGAGGATAGCACAGGGTTGGGAGTCTGGAGCGCCTGTGCATGGCAGGCAAATCCCGTCCCCCCTCCGCGCCCCAATTTCTTAACCTGTAAATGAAAACTAGCCGCAGCTCTTAAGTTCCAGCCTCTGGGACCGAAGCTCAAGACATGTGATCCAGAAAACAAACATCTTTGAGCTGCCTACAGCCTGACGTGGGAGGCTTGAACACATACTGGGCTTTCTGGGACTTTTAATAATTTATGAGTCCAATAGGCAGATAATTTGAAACCTTGACAGTTCTGGAAAATCTACCCACTAATGGTCACCACACCCCCTAGTAAATCAAGCTGGGTTGTATTCAGAGTCCATTTCCCCGGAATTCCCAGATCTCTGGGCCTCGCCCTCAGGCAGACACTTCTCTCTCAGCTCCAGCACAGGACAGAGGCCTTTGCCTTGATCTCAGAAGCCAGGTGAGTCAGTCTTTCTGTCCCAAACCTGCGGATTCACACAGAAGTTACGTGCTGTCCTTAACGTGTATCTAGACAGGGGCCTCCGGGGCTCCACACTCTCCTTATAACACTGCAATGCTCTGCCCTGCTGAAAAGTAGGTTCTCTGGAGAAGTGAGCTGGACTTTCATGTTCCAACTCGCTTGAACCCAGCGATGGCCTCATCTCCCTCCTGCACTCCCCTAGAAGCAAAACAAAGCACGAGGCTCAGATGCCACAAGTTGTGATCACACAAGGTCTCTGGTCTCGTGTATTCCCGACCGTGACCAAAGACCGCCTCACGCTCCTGCTGCATAGCCCACCATGGAGAGGTGATGTGGTGATGTGGGGGCATAGGGGTGTTCGAGCCAGATACAGCTAGGCTTGAATCTGAGTTCATCATTTGCTGTCTTTGTGACTATGGGCAAGTTACCTAGGGTTTCCTTGATCCTTTGCAAAATAGGAACTCCTAAAATCCTACTACATAAGATTCTTGAAAGGATTAAACAAAATGTCCAGCGCTTCACTGGGAGTCTGCTGCGGGGTAGGGGTTTAATTAACCAAACTTTCCATTCTCTCAAGTCATTCCCCCAGTCAGACACAGTGAGAGACTGTGAGAGATTGTGATGTCATACACAGCAGAGAGAGCGGTATATTGGTAAACCAGCTATACAGGGGGTGGGGATGGGGAGAAATCCCTGATTTATACCATTTGTCAATTCCCATGGTGTACATACATCTGCCATGGTTGACATCAAGCTGCTAAATGTTTAATATGCAGCTGCAAAGCCCCTGGAGTTTTAGCATTGTGTCCTCACAAGCTAGGACAAACCAGCTCCAGCACACTGCCACCGTGCAGCAAGGGGATCTGAAGCCACCATCTATGCTCACACAGCTGGAGAGCCCCCGGGGCCAGCCAGGGTGTTCTGGGCCTGTCCCACACTCCTCAAGCCATCACGGGCACATAGTGCACCTGCTGATGGCTTCCCCTCACTCCTTCACTTGAAAACCGTTTGGGACTTTGAATGTAAGTAACTCCCTTGACGATCTGGTGCACGAATGGACTATTGCAACATACAAAGTACTTCCATGTGCCCTACCATGTTGGAGTCTCTACTGGGAGAGAGTCAAAGCTCAGAGAGGGGAAGTGTCTTGCCCAGGGCCACAGTCTGAGTGCAGTTGCGTCTGAACTTGTACCCGGCACAGAGGACCCAGAGGCATCTACTCTTCTTTCTACTTTGCCTCTTGAGCAGAAGCATGGACGGCAGCACCTGGGTGTCTGCCACTCCCAGTTTCATCCTTGGAGATTATTCCTCACTCACCTGGTTGTTGACAGTCTTCACGGTGACCTGGTCACCCTGTTCAGACTGGATCTCCCCAGCGATGAAGCCCTCCTTCTCGTCTTTGACCCAGCAGGACCTCTTGATGTCATAGGGCTTGTTCATGGCTTCTATCCTCTCCTTTTCGGGAGGTGCCAGGAAGGGCATCGGGTCCACATCGTCCCCACATTCACCTTTGTATCCACCAGGCATCGCGGCTTGGCTAAGGGAGGAGCGGGAAGGAACCGAGGGAGGGAACCAGGACTTCCCAGGGTGCTGTAGGAAAAGCAAGGACACTTTGCCAAGGCTCATGTGTAGGCTGGAACGAGTGCCCTGAGAGATGGGGCTGCTTCTCTCATGTCACTTTGGGTGTCTTGTTTTTAAATTTTTATTTATTTTTTTCATTTTGATGGGGTGCCTGGGTGGCTCAGTCAGTTAAGTGTCTGACTTCGGCTCAGGTCATGATCTCATAGCTCATGAGTTCAAGCCCCACATCTGGCTCTGTGTTGTCAGCTCAGAGCCTGGAGCCTGCTTGGGATTCTGTGTCTCCCATTCTCTCTACCCCTCCCCTGCTTGCGTTCTGTCAATCTCTCTCAAAAATAAATAAATATCAAAAATTTTTTATAATGTTTATTTATTTTGAGAGAAAGAGAGTGTGATCTTGATCTCACAAACTGTGAGATTGTGACATGAGCCAAAAGCAAGAGTCAGACGCCTAACCGACTGAGCCACCCAGGGGCCCTGGTGCCATTAAGTCTTAATAATTGAGAGTAAGAAATGAGGTAATAACTCCACAGAGTTGCTTACCCCCCACCAACCACAAAACACTTCTGTATCTGCCTCTCTCATATGCCCCTCACACCGGGGCTGTGAGGTAGGGATCAGGAAGCTCGTTTTATGGAGAAGATGAGAGCCTTAAAAATTTTAAAGTAAGGATTTGAACCATGAAATTGGGACAGGAAAACAATAACTACTTGGTTTCCGTTTTCCCTTAAGGTATGAGCAGAGGCCACAAGCCACATTAGTACCACAGTCACACAGTTTCTGTTGGGTTTGTCCCCAACAGAAAGCACAGCTAGTCTCCTTTCATTTTAGCGTGGTTGCAGACATCTCAAAATAGTATTTACCCTCATTTCAACTTTGAAATTATGGTTTTATTAGACCCTTGGTTAGTTGCTATTTAAGTCTACTTATGCAGAAGTGTACTTTTAATTACTATATCACAAATTGACTTTTAAATATTTTGATAACTGTATTTTAATACAATTGGGTTTCCTTTGTAACCCTATGTAGTTTTTTTTTTTTCTAAATGTATTTTAAAACACTAATGTGAGCTGAAGTCTACAGGCTTCACCAGATGCTAAGCAAACACTCGGTTCAGAATAATTGCCCAGATTCAATGATTACCTCTCTTAAGACAAGGCCAGCCTAGGGTCAAGTGGGGGCCTCTTGGTCTCCAAATCTAGACAATTTCACCAAACCATCAGGAGGGAGGAGAACTGGGGACTCCTGGTAGCAAAGAGAGAAGTCAGGGCATCCCAATTTGTCTTGAAGGGCAAGAACCTTCTTGAAAGTTTGGGAAGGGGTGTGGTTCTGACAGGCAACACTGTTCTCCAGGCTGAGTATGGCCTCCAGCTCTAAATAAACCGGTTGGAGATGGAAGGGTCTCAGGACCGTGCCTCCCAGGCCCCTGCTGCACAGAGCTCTCCTCCAGGCAGCTCCAGCTTTTCCTGTCTGGGGCCCTGGTGTTTCCAAAAGAGGCTGACCCAGGATAGGCAAGAGGTGGCGGTGAAGCCAGATACTTCCTCCTAGTCTCACCTCTCTGTGGGCCCAGCTTAGAGAGTTCTGCTTGCAGCCTGGGTTCCCCAAGCCCAAAGTGGGTCCCTTTCACAGGAAATAATGAGGCCAGCAGGGTGGGCCTCCTGTGCCAGACGGTGATGTCTGTGTTCCCACTGGACACACTTTTAAATTCAGGTAGTAAAATGCATAGGGTCACCAAGGAAACAAACGGTATGAGAATATAATTAGCAAAATAGTAAACAACGCGTGATACGGCAATCCACGTAATCCTTCACTAATGCATCAAATTACACGATCTGACCACAGCTCTGACAACCACTGTATTTCTGAAGCAACAATGGAAACTGACAGTCGTTCGAGCTCTCTGCATCAATTGTACCGCGATATGAAAATAGCAGTGATTTCCATTGCCGACAAAGTCACAGGTGTGGGTGACTGAGATTATAAAGGGGAGGGGATGATACATTCCAGTCAAAGGATGTGAAAATCAGGATGGAATTGTTCTCCCGCTGAAAATCCCTGAGCCTAGGGAGAGAGCCTGCCTAACCCGTCCTGAGTCCCATCCAGGGGAGCACTGGGCTGAGAGTCCTCTGTGTCCCTGATATCTTCCAGCAGTTTGTCCAGCACCCAAGACACTTGGGTCCCCCTGGGCTCTGCCACAAGTCACCTTGCGCAGTTCAGTGGCTGCCTTGGGCCTCCCCCACCCCCTTTCTGGAAGAGAGGATTGTGCGACATAGACTTCCATTTGTTATTTATTGTCCCCGATGGCTCAATTGCTTTGTCTTTTTGCTGCCTCATTTTCCTGCTTCTGTTTAACACAGATGGAAGTCACCAGGGAAATGAGACCAAAATCCACATGAAAAGAAAATGCAAGTATCAGCAAAGTCAGATTAAAATTCATTAGACTTGTTGTTAAAACAGAACCACTTTTAAGACTAGGACTGGGTGCCTTTTAAAATTGCTCTAATGTGGGAGGAAGGGCCAGAAATTCTTTGTTTATTCCAGTGAGGCTGTGTGTGTGTGTGTGTGTGTGTGTGTGTGTGTGCGTGCGCATGCGCGTGTGCGTGTGTGTATACTTCATGGTTTTGCCATGAACCACAAGCTGAGATATCGTGGCTATTGTCCTGGCCTGGTGGCCCGGGGCACAGACCCCTGGAACCAGGCACTGCCCCAAGGACTATACAGGTCTTGGACACCACTCACCCCCTCAGTGGCCACCAGCCTCTTGCTCAGTTGTGAACTCACCTCCCAGGCACCCCCTGCACATTCAAGCTACTCCTGTCCCCCCAGACAACAGCTCTTTCCAGGCATCCTTGATAACTAATCCCACTTTTTCTGTCTTTTTTTTTTTAATTAAAAAAATTTTTTTAGGTTTTTTTTTTATTTTTTAAGTAATTTCTACACCCAATGTGAGGCTCGAACTCACAACCCCAAGATCAAGAGTTGCATGCTCTTCTGACTGAGCCAACCTGATGCCCCTAAGACCCATTTTTTAAAATCATGAAGCACATAGAAAACACTTAGGTCAAGGAATGCAGAGGCTGAAAGGGTCCTAGAGGGGAGAGGGGGAGCAGAGATGCATTACAGAGGGTGGGAAGGACAGAAGGACAGGGCTGGGGTTGAGCCCGACATGAACCCAGCACCTTCTTCCTCCCCCACCCCCGAGCAGGGAAGGCAGGTGGTACAGTGAATGGGACTGATCCGGGTTCAAATCCCGATGGCTCCTGTCTCGCTGTGGAATGTGGCACAAGCCCCCCGGCAGCTGCCTCCTCACCCTCACGTCCCCTGGAACACTGAATGAGGTGCTCCCTCTGCAGCCCCTGGGGCAGACCGGTGCTCAAAAAATGCTCATCTCCTGATCCCCCTTTGCCAGTCTCTCATCATTACACCTACTTTCCTCAGGTGGCCCCTCCGCAGCCCCCACCTCCCCCTTTCCCATCTCCCCCCGCATCCCCCATGGTACCCACCTGAGACAGCACTGGAAGAGACTGGGTGCCCAGCAGAGGCTGGCCATTCCCTTTTATACCTGCCCAACAGGTCTGAGCCAGCAAAACCTTAAAAAAGAAAAGAACCCCCTCAGGGCTCTGGTGGCTCAGCTGGCTTCACCTTCCAGCGTTTGACTGGATGCTCCCGGGTCCCTCAGGGGGGATCAGTGAATGCTGTAATTTTAGGACATCCTCCTTCCTCCCATTGCCCTTGTGGGGAAACTGATGACCTCAGCCCAGGGGTGCGGGCGGTGGGCAGAAATAGAACAGCTGGCTAATGTGTTTTCCACTTAAAGCTGGGAATCTGCTCATGGAGGGAGTCGACTCTCAAGGAGGAAGACCCGGGTTGAGTCATCTGAAGCCTTTGGCATGGATGAGCCCAGATAACCAACTGGTTGATGATTAGCCTGGAAGGCCAGCGTGAACTTGGACTTCACTCATTTGCTCACGGCCACAGGCCCCCTCCAGCCCACCATGGCCAGCAGAGATACCATGATGTGACTCCAGCTTTGAGTCCTAAGGCCCGGTGGTCCCCAGTTCCTCCGTGGCTTCTCATGCACTTAGTGACCTTGAGCAGGTCATTGCCCTCACTGGGCTTGCCTTTCCCACCTGTAAAGTGGGAAGGATGGACTCTAAGTGACTTTTGTACCCTTCTCCAGGTCAGAGATGGTCTCTGAGTCTGGAAGCAACATGCGTCTGGAGGTCTTTCTTCCTGGCATCTGCCATCACCCTTCTCTCCACCCCCAGTCACTGTTTTTTGAATTAAGAAAAATTAATAGAACATAAAAGTAACCATTTTAGGGGCGCCTGGGTGGTGCAGTCGGTTAAGCGTCCGACTTCAGCCAGGTCACAATCTCGCGGTCCGTGAGTTCGAGCCCCGCGTCGGGCTCTGGGCTGATGGCTCAGAGCCTGGAGCCTGCTTCCGATTCTGTGTCTCCCTCTCTCTCTGCCCCTCCCCCGTTCATGCTCTGTCTCTCTCTGTCCCAAAAATAAATAAACGTTGAAAAAAAAATTAAAAAAAAAAGTAACCATTTTAAGGGAGTAACTCAATGGCATTGAGTACATTCACCATGTTGTGCAACCGCCACCTCTGTCTAGTTTCAAAACATTTTCATCAGCCCCAAAGGAAACCTGGGAGCCTTTAAACAGCCTCTCCCCAACCCTGGCAACCACCAGGCTGTTTTCTGTCTTTGTGGTTTCACCTATTCTCGGTTATTTCATGTGAATGGAATCATGCGGCATGTGACCTCTTGGGCTTAGCTTCTTTCATTTAGCATCATGTTTTCAAAGTTCACCCTCCTCGTTGCAGACATTAGTCCTTGACTCCTTTCTGTGGCCGAACAGTATTCCATTGTATGCCTCTGCCATACTTTATCCGTTCACCCATTGGTGGACATTTGGGTTGTTCTCACCTTTTGGCTATTGTGAATTGTGCTGCTATGAACATAGTTACATTTATTTGTCTGAGTGCCTGTTTTCAGTTTTTAAAAAATATATCTATCTAGGAGCCACTCGGGTGGCTAAGTAGGTTAAGCGTCTGACTCTTGATTTCGGCGCAGGTTCATGAGATTGAGCCCCTTTTCGGACTCTACGCTGAGTGCAGAGCCTGGTTGGGATTCTCTCCCTCTCTCTCTGCCCTTTCCTCTCCCTCCCTCCCTCTCTCTCTCTCAGAAATAAACTAATTAAAAACATTAAATACATATTTACCTAGGAATAGAATTGCTGGATTGTTGGGTAATTCTGTGTTCAGTTTTTTGAGGAACCACCTGTTTCCACAGCGACTGAATCATTTTACCTTCTCTGTATCCTCACCAACACTTGTTATTTTCCTTTGTTGTTGCTGTTGTTGTTTGTTTGTTTTGTTTTGTTTTGTTTTGTTTTTAATTATGGTCATCTTAGTGGGTGTGAAGTGGTATCTCACTGTGGTTTTTATCTACATTTCCCTAATGACCAATGACGTTGAGCATCTTTTCATGTGCTTTTTGGTCATTTGCATATCTTTGGAAAAATGTCTATTCAAGTCCTTTGCCCATTTTTTAATTGGGTTATTTGTCTTATCTGTCGTTGAGTCATAAGAGCTCTTTATATATTTTTAGATACTAGATCTTTATCAAACATATGATTTGCAAATATTTTCTCCCATTCTGTAGGCTTGATCAATGTCTTGACAATGCCCTTTGATGTACAAAAGCTAATTTTAACAAAGTCCAATTTATCTATTTTTTTTCTTTTGTTGAGTGTGCTTCTGGCCTCATATTTAAGAAGCTACTGCCAAATTCAAGGTTATGAAGATTTGCCCCTACGTTTTCTTCTAAGAGTTGTATGGTTTTACAGTTTATATTTAGGTTGTGGATGCCTTAATTCACTCTTAAAGAAAAAAGGAACCCACTTGAGCACAGAACTGATTTCCTTTTTTGTTTCTCTGGGTTTGGGCCTGTGAAGAAGCTACATTACTGTGGTAATCAAAGAACTTTTATTTTCAATGTTTTTAATGTTTATTTATTTTTGAGAGAGAGAAGGGGGGGAGGGGCAGAGAGAGAGGAAGACACAGAATTGGAAGTGGGCTCGAGGCTCTGAGCTGTCAGCACAGAGCCCGACGTGGGGCCCGAACCCACGAACTGTGAGATCATGACCTGAGCTGAAGTAGGACACCCAAATGACTGAGCCACCCAAGTGCCCCGGTAATCAAATAACTTAATGTAGCACATTTTAACGTTTTGCAGACACTTCCCTTTTATCAGCTGATTCCTGTGGCGTTGTTATTGTGTTCTGAAAACTAGAATCCATCAATGAAGAATTGTATTAATAAGCAATTATGACATGGAAACTTTATTAGCACCTGCTCTGCCCGAATACTTGACACATTACTCCCATGCTGGGCCTCAGTTTCCCCAAAGGTAAAATAAAAGTTTGGCTGAGACACCTCCAAGCATGGCTGTTATTGATGTTGCTGAGGTGCCATTCCAATCAAATTCTGACCACCTGACAGAGTTGTTTTCAATTTCTTTAGAACTTTGATTTTTAAGTTTATTTATTTGAAGAGACAGAGACAGTGCAAGTGGGGGAGGGGCAGAGAGAGGAGAGAGAGAGAGAGAGAGAGAGAGAGAGAGAGAGAATGAATTCCAAGCAGGCTCTGCACTGGCTGGAACCCACGAAGCTGTGGGATCATGACCTGAGCCGACACCAAGAGTCTGACGCTCAACTGACTAAGCTACCCGGGTGCCCAGTGGCAGAACTTTGAATTGGCAGATCTTTGTACAGAAGTCTGGTTTGTCAACATATGTAAGTGGACCATCTTTGGGTGGAGCAAGGGATGAGGCCTCCCCATGTCCCACCCTCCCCCGGGGCCTTTGAAGATAGTTATCCAGGAGAGGCTGCGAGGGGCTGGTGGTGGGGGGCTGGTGGCGGGGAGCCGGGGCCTGGAGCGCATCCTTGGAATGCCCCAACCAAAGCAGGGATGCTTCCAGCTTATTCCTACAGTCTCTTACTGTTCAGTCCAGGCCCCAGCAGGAGAGAGCACACTGCACACTCAGCCTGGGGTTTAATAGAGAGACTACTGGCTAAGGTGGGCCAGGGTTAAGGGGAACTGATAGTGGGTAGAGAGACATCGAGAAAGCCACCACCCCCCAGATATGGTTGTGGGAAAAGTGAGGTCCTCAGAGGCCCGGCTACTGCTCAACCAGACCCACCCAACCAGAAGCCAGAGAGCGGGGACTTGGGGAAGCAGCCGGGGGAGGTCAGCCTCCTGCAACATGAGGCAAGGTGGCAAACGGATCTGGAGCAACCATAGGGTATCTAGCACCTGCCCCTTGGTCTCACATGGTTTGAGCTTCTCACTGGGGACTTTTTTAGTGGTCGGTGTTCCAGAAAGTTCCATTTCAGTAAGAGTGCTTGGTTGGGGGAGGGCCCTCGAAGCAACTGTCAGGTGACTAGTACCTCCCAAGAGTAGGTGGGGACACGCGATGCTCTCTGCTTTTAGAAATACAGTAAGAATAGCACTGGACTTGGAATTATCTGGCTCATAAAGATATATGGGGGAAGTTTGGTTATGCCTTTCTATAGAAAGCGAGCTGACTTAGATCCCGTAGGGGAAAAAATTTCCCTGGAGTCATGGGTTGTTATCGATTCAATTAAGACAAAGGGCTCCTGTGTCCATTAGCTCATTTGGATCTTTCCAAAGACCTGGGTAGGTGGGTGGGGCAGATGAGTAAGGTCCTGCTTTTAGCAGATGAAAAAGACAGAGGCTCAGAGAGGTGAGGCAATTTGCCCAAAGACACACAGTGAGTCAGCGTCTGAGACATGGCTTTATTTTTCTTTCTAGCACTTATCACTCTCAAGAGGGCATTTTGGATCCATTAGATGATTTCTGGGCTCTTTCCCTCATAGAATGTAAGCGTGGTGAGGGCAGAGACTTGGCCTGGAAGGCAGTAGAGTATGTTGGTCAAAAACAGGACTCTAAAACCAGATTTTCTGAGAGTGCCCCTTACTAGCTCTGTGACCTCTCCAAGCCTCCATTTTCTTGTCTGTAAAATGGGGATGGTAGTGGCACTTACTAAAGAGGTTTGTTCTAAGAATTAAGTGAGTTCATAGATGTACAGTACCTGGCATCTATGAGATGATCGATAAATATTTGTTGTATGAATGAAAGCTGGAACCATATGGTGGGAACAATGACTCGAAGCACAATACTGTGTTCGGGTGGCAGTTGAGATAGGAATTATTCTTGGCATCTACATCCAGAAACCCTTGGACTTAGACACACAAAGAGCTGGGCCCTGCCCCCAAAGGGCTGGCTTAGGAAATAGGGCCGTTGGCCCTTATGCGTCAACCTCTCCCCGCCTTCCTTCCTTCTGCCAGTTCTGTGAGCTCTTGGCTAAGTTCTTTGCTCTACCCTAGCAATGAGAGACAATTAGTTAGATACTTTCTCTGCCTTCGAGGGCTTTGCACTGTTGCCCCTTGGCCTCTGGTGCGAAAACACTGTACTAAGTGCTATAATGGGAGACGGACTGGGGAGGGCAGAGGAGATACAGCAGATAAAGGTGGAAGAATGGCACCTGATCAATCCTGTGCCCACTGTTCCTTCTGCCTGAGGACCCCCAACCTCGGTGCCCTATGAGGCCTCCCCGCTGCTGCCCCCAGTGCCAGGACCAGGACCCAGAAACTCAGGTGCAACTGAGTTCTCAGTCAAGGTATGTTGAAGAAAATCAGACCCTTGTCCAGATCCAGGACCAGGAAGTCAAAGCTACAGATTTCCTCCCGTGTGTGCCAGGCCCTGGGCTTGGAACCAACTGCTCCTGGAACAGGTCCCCTTTCTATGAAGCAAAGAGCCAGCTGTGGAAGGTCCGCATGGTAGGTGTTCCAGCCTAAGAGAGGCTGTGCTATTGGACATTCAACAGTCACTTGCTCCATATGTTCCCAGGCACCCAGAGGGGAAGGCCCTGTTCTAAGTCCTACTTAGGCTTACAAGGTCAGCCTGTCTATGCATGAAGGTGGGGGGTATGTGGGTCTGACATGGTCTTCTCTCCCTGCTTGAAATGAAAAGTGTGACCTTATCCAATCAGATACTAAGTGCTTGCTTCTAGAACATTCTTAGATCGCAGAAACCTCCCAAGTGGAAAGAGTTCCATGGCTTTGAGTCTCAGTTCTGTCCTTGGGCAAGTCACTTAAGCTCCATGAGCCATTATTTTTTCCACTATGAGATGGGAATAATAATAATAATAATAATAATGACTATTAATCTCACAGAATTGATGAAATGATCAAGTGGGATTATGGACTTGAAAATGCTTTCTTAAACTTTTAACTAATCATCACCAATGAATGGTGTTGAGCATATTTTCTGTCTTTTTTTTTAGTGTTTATTTTTGAGAGAGAGAATGTGGAGAGGGGCAGAGAGAGAGAGAGAGAGAGAGGGAGACAGAAAATCCGAAGCAGGCTTTGCATTGACAGCAGAGACCCCGATGTGGGGCTCAAACTCACAAATGGTAAGATCATGATCTGAGCTGAAGTTAGTCACTTAACCAACGGAGCCACCTAGGTGCCCCTGATGTTGAACATATTTTCACATGCTTATTTCCTACCCACATATCTTCTTTGGTGAGGTATCCATTCAGATCTTTTGCCCATGTTTTGTTTGTTTGTTTTAGATTGAATTTTAAGAATTCTTTATATATTGAGGTGCCTGGGTGGCTTAGTTGAGCATCCAACTTCGGCTCAGGTCATGATCTCATGGTTCATGGGTTCAAGCCCCGTGTCAGGCTCTGTGCTGACAGCTCAGAGCCTGGAGCCTGCTTCAGATTCTGTGTCTCCCTTTCTCTCTGCCCCTCCCCTGCTGGTGCTCTGTCTGTCTGTCTGTCTCTCTCTCTCTCAAATAAATAAACATTAAAAAAGAAGAATTCTTTATATATTCTAGATACAAAAGCATTGTTGGATATGTATTCTGTAAATATTTTCTCTTAGCCTCTGGCTTGTCTTGAAAATGCTTTCAAGTGGGAATACACTACCTACCTATCAAGGGTCTCCCCAAATGACACAGGATGGAGACGCCAAGAGATTCTACTTCCATCTAATTCTGCTTATCTCCTGTGATGCTTCCATGGAGGATGTTGGGCTCCTCTGAGCAAGGTCAAGGGTTGGAGCCGGGAGTTCTGATAGCCTGGTTTGTGGCTGGAGTTGGGAGGAGACGGAACGGAACTGGAATATATTTATAATGCCTCCGTGTTCCTCAGCCTGCTTCTGCAGGTATCTGCAGGGTTTGTATCCTTAGCAGCCTGATCCCTGCCCCCCTAGGGGGTGCATCTCATTGCCATCTCTTGGTTCCAGCTCCACATTCTGCACAGTTTGAGTGTGTGGTTATTGTTAGGCTGATGGGGCTGGACCCACAGCCCTAGAGTAATTCAGGCTCTGGAACCCTCTGATCTGGAAAAGCCACTGATACAGGCCTGAGGCTTCTGGCATTTACCTCCAGCCTTAGGCCCAGAGCTGCCTCTCCTCAGGCACCGCCCAGCCCCAGGCTCCTGCCTCAGCCCTCTTTAGAAGCTCAAGGGTCATCCTTCCTTCTTCCCTCCCTTCTCCCTTCCTCCTTTCCTCCTCCCCCTCCCCCCTTCCTCAGGCAGCTCTGAGCTGGCTTTCCACAAAACGTTGGAAACAACTTAAATGTCCATCCATAGGGGATTAGTTAATAAAGTGAACACAAGTAATAATATAAATTATGTACATGTAAGTAAAGTTAAATTAAGGTACAATGAATGTTCTTTTTTTAAGTAGGCTCCATGACCCGCATGGAGTCCA
Organism: Herpailurus yagouaroundi; assembly: GCF_014898765.1. NCBI lineage: Eukaryota > Metazoa > Chordata > Mammalia > Carnivora > Felidae > Herpailurus > Herpailurus yagouaroundi. The sequence continues at coordinate 6,216,612 of NW_024412447.1, read as the reverse complement.
ACGTGGGGCTTGAACTCACAACCCTGAGACCAAGACCTGAGCTGAGATCCAGAGTACAACGCTTAACCAACTGAGCCACCCAGGCACCTTACAATAAATATTTTTTAAACTGACAATGTAAATTCATATTCATTGGCATTCAACAAAGCCCACTGCATACTGTTGGGTTTGTTGTTTTGTTTTTTTTTTTTTAAAGAAAGATTATAGAATAGCTTGAAGCCATTTTTGCAAAATGGCACCTGTGTGAACAGATGCACCAAGAGTTTATTTGAAAGGATGTTTAGCCAGACGATCATGCCGGTTAGCCCTGGGAGGCAGAATTTCAGGTGATTTTTTTGGTTAAACCTTCTTTAAACGTATCAGTGTTGCCTGGAGTTTTTTCAATGAAGACTATTTTTAGGATCTCAAATTATTTTTTAGGGGGAAAAAAAAAGAAACAAATGTCAGTCGATGTGTCTCAAGAGGCTCCCTTCGTTTTTCTGCCCCAGGGCAGTGGTTGGAGGGTCCTTCCTGGTAAGGGCCAGAAGCTGCATTCTCAGCTGTTGTTTGCCGCCTTGGAGGAAAGGGGCCCAGTGTCCTCCCAGGAGGGCTGCGGGGAGAAGTCTTGGCAGGTGGAGGAAAGTTCACAGTGTGCTTCTTGAAGACCAAACATGGACACAGAGCCTGGGCCCAGAAATAGCCCCTCGCCCCAGAGACCCTTGGAATCCTGCAGGGTCATGTCAGGGAAGGGTGAGCCCCAGCAGGCCACTGCTGGAATCTTCCTTGCAGGCTCTGAAACAAAAGGGAGGGCCTAAGACAGGCTTTTCTGAACACAGCGCTTTGCAGTTGGGACAGAGACAAGCTGGAACCTGGACAAAAAGTTCTCCAAAGTCAGCCCAGCCTAAAAAGTCTCTGATTCCAAGCCAACTGGAGATTTCCTAATTAATGGTGAATTTTATGGTATCCCAGAAATATGGTGGTCAAGGCTGCTGAAGATCAATTTCTCCCACTGCACACTTTTTTTTTTTCTCATACTACACTGAGACTTATATCTCAATTTGATTTTTTTTGGCACCGAAGTGCCATTTTCATATCATTATTTAAAAAATATCTAAAAATATTTCCAACTTTTCATCCCCCAGGGAATCATTCCTCTTTGTCAGGAAGTATTTATTCTTATTTTTCCATAGGAGTCTCTCTACTTTCTATAAATCTCCCAAGGTTGAATAAAGTCCAGTGTCTGGAAAGCCCAGGGGAACTCAAACCCCAACTCAGCTGGGTAATCTTTCATCCATTCTTCTCTCATCCATCACCCATTCGTTCATCCGTTCATCCGTTCATCCATCATCTATCCATCCATCATTCCTCCATCATCCATTCCTCCATCATCCATCCATCATCCATCATCCACTCATCCATATCCATCCGTCATCAATCATCTGTCCACTCATCATCCATTCACCGATCATCCATCCATCCATCCATCCATCCATTCATCCATCCATCCATTATCCATTCATGCACCATCCACCCATCCATCCATCCATCATCTATTCATTTATCACTCATCTGTCGTCCATCATCCACTCATTCATCCATCCATCCATCAGCTACTCATCCATCATGCATCACCCTTCCATCCATCATTCCTCCATCATCCGTTCATCCATCCATTCATCCATTATTTACCCACCATTCTTCCATAATCCATCATCCATTAATCCATCATCTTTTCATCCATCATCAATCCATCATCCATTCATCCATCACTCATTCATCCATCAACCATCCCTCCATCATCCATCCATCCATCCATCCATCCATCATCCATCATCCTTGCATCCATCTATCCATTCAATCACCCATCTGTCCATTCAGCGGGCACCCTCTCTGGAGCCAGGGACTGGGTTGGAGTGAACTTTGGCCTTATTTTCCTGCACTCTGTGAAGACAGCATATCCTCCACAGAGCCATCACAGGGAGTAGGAGCATTATGCTGGACATACAGTGCTGTCATTGAATACCTACCCCACTTAGTTATCTGGGATGATAATAATATCTATCTTACCAAGTTGTAAGGTGAGGTGCTAGGTGAGGTGCATAGGTGAGGTGCTAATGACAGAGGGAAAGGTCTTGTGTGATTATTAGAGTCCAGGTGCTCAAGTGATGGCAGGTGAGTTCTAAGTTCCTTGGCAGCAGGGACTCTGATTCACTCCTGCACCTTGCAGAGCCAGCATAGGGTGGGTGTCCAGTAGCTGGTCTCTGTGGAGCCTTGTCCACAGCCCAGCTCCTGGGTCACATGGTGTCTGATGAAAGCCACACATGACCCTGGACTCTGGGCATGATCTGTGCCTCTGCTAATCAGAGGTCCCAGAGAGAAGAAACTTCTTTTTTTTTTTTTTTTTAATGTGTATTTATTTATTTTTTGAGGGAGAGAGAGAGCAAGCCAGGGAGAGGCAGAGAGAGAGGGAGTGAAAAATCCCAAGCAGACTCCATGTTGTCAGCGCAGAGCCCAGGTCGGGTCCCAAACTCACGAACCGTGAGATCATGACCTGAGCTGAAACCAAGAGTCAGACGCTTAACCGACTGAGCCACCCCGGTGCCCTGAAAGAAGAAACTTGGGTAGACTGCCCCCACGTTCCCAGAAAAGAAAATGCTTAGGGTAATCAGGTGGATGAGGAAACTTGGGAGCAGTGATGCTGGACCAGGCCGTTAAACAGAACACACTCTTAGGAAATAGCTACTGTATTGAGGAATTCGGGTTCTGATTTTACCAGAGAGCCTGCAGACCTGATGAAGAATCAGCCTTTGGTTTCCTTTTCCGGTATCCCACCCTGCCTGCCTTGTTCTTTCCTTAAGATCCCCTCATTTTCCTCATCTCCTGCTTCTAGGCCAAATAGCACCTACGGGGAATCTAAACTTAGCTCCTAAGGGTCATCACCCTGGAGGGTTAAATTTCCCTAGACCCTGGGGGATTTTCTGACACGTGTGTGTGGACACACACGCATATACACACACACTCACACACGCAGAGGCCAAGGATGTTGACAGCTGCGTTTGTCAGGAGCAGCGGATTCCCAAAGACTGACTTCCATCACAGAACTTTTCCTAAATCCCCTGAGGAATTGTTACATCAATTCTCCAATTCCGGAGTTCTTTTTTCTGAAACTCCTTTTATATTATAATATGATGACTAGAAATTTATAAATAACCAGTGAATGACCACGCCGGGAGGGTGGGGAGAGCAGTTGGCCAGGAACACGGGCAACAAGGCGATGCATTGACCATAGAGGATTCGAGACAACGATGAGCACTAACTAGAAATCCGTCTGCTTTTATTACCCGCCCCTGCATTGGCCATTATAAGAGATGTGACCTCAGTGATAAATACTCCTTCCTGTCTGGGAGGACGTCTGCCCCACACCGCCCGCCCTTGGGATGCCAGTAAAAAAAGTATGTTCCTAAAGACAAAAAACAAAACCCCCCCCAAAACGTGTTCCTGTTTCAAAGAAAGAAGTCGGAAGGAAATTCTGCCACATGCTAAAACATGGATGGACCTTGAGGACGTTATGCTAAGTGTAATGAAGCCAGTAACAAAAAGACAAATATTGTGCGATTCCACTTACATGAGGTCCCTGGGGGAGTCGAACTCTTAGAGACAGAAAGTAGAAGGTCAGGTGTCCAGCGCTGGGGGAGGGGGCTGTGGAATTAGGGTTTGATGGGGACACACTTTCAGTCTGGGAAGATGAAAAGGTTCTGGGGATGGAGGGCAGTGATGGTTGCACAGCAGTGTGAGTGTACTTCATACACGAACTGTATACTCAAAAGTGGTTAAAATGGTCGATTTTTTTTTTTAAGAAATTAGGAAACATATGCCAGGTATTTCTTTTTTTTTTTAAACATTTATTTATTGATTTTTGAGAGAGAAAAAGAGAGAGAGAGAGGCAGAGAGGGAGGGAGAGAGAATCCCAAGCAGGCTCCATGCTTAGCACAGAGCCTGATATGGGGCTCAATCCTGCGAACTGTGAGATCATGACAAGCTGAAGTCAAGAGCCAGACACTCAACCGAGCTACCCAAGAGCCCCCAAACGGTGGATTTTTTAAAAAAAATTTTAATGTTTTAAATTTATTTTTGAGAGAGAGAGAGAGAGAGAGAGAGAGAGAGAGAGAGAGAGATGTGGAGAGCAAACGGGGGAGGGGCAGAGAAAGAGGGAGACACAGAATCCAAAGCAGGCTCCAGGCTCCGAACTGTCAGCACAGAGCCCAACGCGGGGCTTAAACTCACAAACTGCGAGATGATGACCTGAGCTAAAGTCGGATGCTTAACTGACTGAGCCACCCCGGCGCCCCCAAAATGGTCGATTCTATGTTATGTGTATCTTACCACCATAAAAGACAGAAGAAAGAGGAAGGAAGGAAGGAAGGAGGGAGGGAAGAAGGAGGGAGGGAGGGAGGAAGGAAGGAGGCAGGGAGGGAGGAAGGAGTGAGGGAGGAAGGAAGTCAGGCACCATCCCAACACAGGTCAGAGCCCTAAGGCAAACATGGGGCCACACAGACCTGGCCTTCCCCCATCATGTAACCTCAGGCAAGTCAAGTCAATGTCAGCAGCCTCAGTTTCCTGCTCTGTGAAACCAAATTGGTAATCCCTACTACATCAGAGGAGTCAAGGCAGGTTAAACAAACCAGGTATCGGTGACTGGGTGGCTCAGTCCGTTAAGCATCTGACTTTGACTCAGGTCGTGATCTCATGGTTTGTGAGTTCGAGCCCCACGTCAGGCTCTGTGCTGACAGCTCAGAGCCTAGAGCCTGCTTTGGATTCTGTGTCTCCCTCTCTCTCTGCCCTTCTGCAACTTGCACTGTCTTTTTCTCTCAGAAATAAATAAACATTAAAGAATAATTTTTAAAAAACCACATAAATAAACCCATCTGGGTAATTCACTCTTGAAAATTTAACGTGAGAGTTTGTTGGACAGGTGTTATAGCAAAGTGTCGCCAGACCAGTGGGCAAGTGGCCCTTGATGGCCAGCAGAGCAGAGGTTGGGAGGGCCAAGGAACGGGGCTCAGTGGAGGGCGGGGCTGATGGAGGAAGGAGACGGGGAGTGGGGGGCTGATGTCAGGCTCCCAGTCTGGTGGATGATGTGGCTGTTACTCATGACTGGGGCTTAGGCGTAGGGGAGGATGAAGTGACTTCCATTTGAGGACTCGGGGTCCATCCAAACTGCTTTTCCTCCTGCTTCTCTGAGTCCTTCGCATAGCAGCTGTGGGCACCAGTGTGCACGCTGATTCCATTTATTCAAAGGACACCGGCTCGATGCCTGGCTTGGGAAGGTTACTGAGCATGCCCACTGTACATCCTGGGTACATTCTGAGTGATGGAGGAGGGACACCTGTAACACAGTGGGGGCAGGGGGAGAGCCTGGCTCTGGGACCCATATGCCCATGCATGCATTCCACAAATATAATGAGCAGTGACTCTTCCTGGCAGTGGGGATAAAGCAGCGAGTTAAACAGACAACACCCCCACCCTCATAGAGATTGCACCACCAGGCTCTGGGAGCTGGTGGCAGAGCAGGAGGTGGAAAATAAACAAGTAAATGTTCTGCATTTAAATGTTAACAAGTGCTGCTAGGGAGTCTGATGGGAATGCAGTGTTGAGGTGAAGTTTGATTTTAGACAGGGTGACCAGGAATGGTCTCTAAAAACTAAGACCTGAAGGAAGTGAGGGAGGCACAGGGAGTAGCAGGTGCAAAGGCCCTGAGGCCAGCACTGGCCAGATGCATTTGACTGGCAGTGAGGAAGCTGCGGTGGCTGAAGAGGGACAATAGTGGGAGTGAGGCCAGGAGGAGTGGAACGGGGTGGGGGGGGGAGGCAAGGCAATGCGGGGCCTCATAGGCGATCTGTATGCATGAAGGGCCTCATAGGCGATCTGTAGGCATGTTGGGGAGCACTAGTATAACCTGAGCTAAATGTTGCAGGGATCCCTCCAGCTGTGTCTGTGGAAAAGCCCAAAGGGGAAGGGGCACGGGCCAAAGCAGGGATGAGGATGTGAGGGGGATTCTGGAGCAGGGAGAGTGGTGGGTTATCTCAAATGCCTTGGGCAGAGCAAGGGGGCCTGGGACCGTCCCTCTGATAGCCTTGGATCCCACAAGTTCAGGCCTCCTGTAAATCATCCCGAATGCCCACTACTCACCAGCCACCTCGGATTGAAACTACATCAATTTATGTGTCTCTGTCATTGTCACCCACCACCACATCCAGTGGGTCACCAAGTCCCGCTCCAGCCCTGAATCGACTGGCTGCATCCGCACTTTGATGGCCTCCAGGAACCTGGGTGTGAGGGTCCAACCCTGAAGCTCCACGCTTCACTCACTCAGAATCTGGCTTCTCCCCATACTTCCCCCTCCAGGGACCAGGAGGTCTTGGAGTCAGACCCTCCCACCTTCACCTCCACCAGCCACGCCCCCATATGCCCCTCCTCCCTCTAGCCCCGCCCCCAGAAAGAGTCCTCCTCAGCTCTCCGAGGCTAGCTGAATATTCTAAAATGGCACACTAAAGGGGCGCCTGGGTGGCTCCCTCGCTTATGCGTCGAACTCTTGATTTCAGCTCAGGTCATGATCTCACGGTGTGTGGGTTCGAGCCCCATGTTGGGCTCTGTGCTGACAGCACGGAGCCTGCTTGGGATTCCCTCTCCCTCTCTCTCTGCCCCTCCCCTGCTTGTGCTCTCTCACTTTCTCTCAAAAATAAATAAATAAACTTAAATAAACTAAATTAAACTAAAAATAAAGTCCCCTTCAGACAGCACAGCCTTCACTGCCTGGACCAGAGCGGACAACCCCCAGGGAGCCCTCCCCTGCACACCAGGTCACCTTTGCCCTGGCACCTGACCCTGTCACCCCTCTGGCAATCCTGAATGGCCTCTGTTTCCAGGGGAACCATAGCCATTTTTTTTTGCCTCAGTGCCTTTTCCTATGCTGTTTCCTCTGCCTGGAGCCTTTTTCTCCCAGTGTTTTACCTGCTAACTCCTGCTTCTTCTGAGGATTTGGTTCTGGTATCACCTCCTCCAGGAAACCCTCCCTGATCTTCCTTGCCTTATGCTCCCAATTGTGGTCCTGCTCCCACTCTGCTGGGAAGGGCCCATGTCTACTTCTGATGGGAGGGTGGGAACCAGGTCATCTTGTTCACCGTTGCACTCAGGGTCTGCCACACAGTGAGGACTCAATAAATATTTGTTGAATCAACATGTGAAATTTTGTTCCCATTTCCATTTTGATGCGAAAGCCAACCCCATTCTCACCAGCACCCAATCTCCCAGTCTGATTTGGGAATAAACACTTGGTAACTGTTCCACAGCAGTGTTAAGCCTAATACTCCCATTTTAGGAGGAGGCCAATCTAGCCAGATCCCGGATACCTAAACACCCAGAATGCAAACCCCTTCCTGGAGGGAGATATCCCCACCCCACCCTGTCCCTTTTCTGTGGATACTTCATAAGGGTCTCAAAAGGCCACAGCTGCAGAGGCTGAAGGTCCATGGTGCCTCCAAGGCTCCCGTCTGTGCCTCATCCGGACATGAGAAGCAGCTGGAGTCCGGGGCCTCCTCTTAGACCAACTCCATCCGCCTCAGGGCTGGGGCCCAGGCAGCAGGCTGCTCAGAGCTCCCCATGTGGTTCCAATGCACATCCAAAGCCCAGATCCATTGACTTGAGTCAGAAACCAACCCTGTGGGGAAGGGCCAAACGCCCCGAAACACCTGCTGATTGCTGAGGGCATTTAAGGCCCACAGGGGGCTGGAGGCTGTGCTTCCTTTCTAGGTGAGTAACGACTGGGTGGGCGCTGGGGGTTCCGGGTGTGGCCGTGTCCTCCTGGAATCCTCTGTCTGGGCATCGACGGGACACTTTGCTCCTGTTTGGGGATTGGGTGAGGCTGCTGCAGCCTTGTCCCCTCTGCAAAAGCCTGCGGCCTGCGTAGAGGGACGGCTCCCAGGGAGGCTAGGCCAGGTCTCTTCCTGTTGAACTCAGCCTTGGTTTACAGAAACTGTGCTAAGTGGTGCTCGGCTTGCTCTCTGCGTGGGTGAGGAGGATGTGACCATTGTTGGGTGTCTGTTTACTCCTCAGAGCCCATGTTGGGGCTGACGGTGCATGGGGCCTGACCACACGGCAGCCCATAGATCTGTGTGCCTGTGTAACCTCTCCCTGAAATGCCCACCAAGACATGTTCACCTGTAGGAATCACTCCCAGGGTGGTTCTGCCCCCTCCCAGAGCCTTCCCAAGCCTCACAGTAGGACCACCGGGAAGAGGACCTGGTCTCCTGCCTCCTTTCTTGCTGGGCCCTCTGCTTCCCAGCCTTGGAGGCACACCTGACTGTGTGTTTCCCTGCACCAAGCTTAGTGTCTGGACACGTTTTGCCCACGTTGGTAAGCCCCTATGAGTGTCAAGTTGGGGTCCCTGTGTCTGTGGCACCCTACCCCCAGCCCTGTATGCCCCCATGGTTGCTTCTTCACCCCTATACTCCGGCCCTGCTGTGCGAGTTTTCGGACCCATGCACACTCCGTGACCCCAGCCCTTCCCGGGGAATGACCCTTGATCCAACCCCATGTGTAGTTTTAGCTTATAACAAATCCCACTGTTCAAAGAAGTGGCTGTTAGTGATGCAGTTCTGAATATACGTCAATAGATGCCCCCAGTTGGGGTGCCTGGCTGGCTCAGTCAGTAGAGCATGTGACTCTTGATCTCGGGGTTGTGAGTTCGAACCCCATGTTGGGCGTAGAGATTACTTAAAAAAAAAAAAAAGTCCACAGTATAGGCAAGTGGAGAAACATGTGGCCAAACTCTATCAAACCCCCCTTCTATAATTAGCCCCTTGGTACGCTTGTGAATTTTTAAAGGTTAACTTGGAGGAGGGGTAGGTTATGGAAGTTAATGTTCAATCCATTTCTGAGGTATTGAATTTTCTATACCATGAATGTGTGTAAAAATCTGAAAAATACTTTCTAGAAGCTGACTCTTGGATGATCTAGATCTTAATTGAAAACCGTTCTCAATTCCTGAAAGATGGTAACAGCTCGGCTGGATCTAGAAAAGTATTTAAAAAAATTTTTTTTTCAACGTTTATTTTTTTTGGGACAGAGAGAGACAGAGCATGAATGGGGGGAGGGGCAGAGAGAGAGAGGGAGACACAGAATCGGAAACAGGCTCCAGGCTCCGAGCCATCAGCCCAGAGCCCGACGCGGGGCTCGAACTCACGGACCGCGAGATCGTGACCTGGCTGAAGTCGGACGCTTAACCGACTGAGCCACCCAGGCGCCCCTAGGAAAGTATTTAAAAATTGGCCTGTAATGCCCCAACCGGAGAAAGTGACTCCGTGCCATCAACAAGACTTAGAAGTCCCCTAGTCTCCCTTTCCCCCAAAAGGAACAAAAAGTCAAGAGCAGCTTGGGAGCCTGGGAGACCATGAGGTTGGCCAGGGTCCCTTGCCACCTGCCCCTCAGGGTAGGAGTCTCCTAGTGTGTGGGGAGCAGCAGAGGTGGCCAGAGGTTGGGTCAGTAAAGCCTCTACACTGGTGATGTTTGCCTAAATAGCTAATTTGGCTTTCTTTGGATCTCAAACTCTGAGAACCGACGAAGACAGGTTCTGACTTTGATCTTGTGCCTACCTCCGAGCCTGGGCTCTTTCCTGCGACTGACTGGTAAAGTGTGGCAGGGTCATGGCTCTCTGGACGCTACAAATAGGAACGTGAGGGGAAGAGAGCACACTTGGAGCTGAGGCCAGAGGAACTTGGGAAAGCCAGAAGAATTTGCTTTGCTTTGCAGACTATCCCCAAATGAGTGGTTTGGCTAAATCCGTGACTTTCAAACTGCTCCTTCGAGATGCCCCCGCGGGTGGGGGAGGGGAAAGGACCCTGTTCCATCTGAAGTTGAACTTTTTCTGCTTGGGCATCTCTTACCGGCCTTCCGCTTGATACTTGATTTGGAAGGAAGGTGGCGATCACCTGAACCCCTGGATCTACTTCTAAGCTCCCTTGTGGCCACACGTTCCGGGCTGTGGCAGAAGGATGTGTGGTTCCCGTGGCAATAGTCCTGGAGCAGGCACTGCCTTGGGTCTCTCCCGAAACAAAAGCATTTCATCCCCTTGTACCAAACTGGCCTCATGCACATTCAGAGGGTCTCCTGGACTGAGCTGGTCGGGCCACGAACAGTGGATGAGATGGCAACGAAGTGGCCTCCCTCGCTGAAACCTACGCTTTCCTATTTTCCAGCGTCTCCCCTGTGCATTGAGTGCCACCCGTGGTAGTGACTTGTCTTCTTCCTCAGACCTCGTTACAGAGCTTAGTGATCCGAAGCACAGACGTGGGAGTCAGATCGAGGCTGAAGTCCTGGCTCTGATGTTTCACAGCTGTGGGCACTCTGGGCTTCTGTGGGGAGTGACCTCTGACACCATTTCCCCACCTGTAAAATGGGGCTGTCTCCACCTTCCTGTTAATGTTGCTTCATTTAATCCCGAGTGTCCGACATTCCTGGCATGCAGTAAATGTTTTGGCCATTGCTCCCTGAACTGAGCCCTTAATACGACTCTACTCCAGACTGATAAAATGCCACGTGCCTTCTCTCTTGGAGATGTAAGGTAAAGCTCCTTGCTCTGACACAAATCTGTTTCCAGCTGATAACTGTCTTGACCCTGGTTATTCTAGCCGACTAGCAAAACTCTTTGGAGATGGTGTTTTAAAGGGTGTCCCAGGGGTGGTTGGCTGGCTGGCTTAGTAGAGCATGTGACTCTTGATCTCAGGGTGGTAAGTTCAAGCCCTATGTTCGGTGTAGAGCCTACTTTAAAAAAAAGGATGTTCTGTTCTTTTGGTCCTTAAAAGCAACTCTTCTTTCTTATGGAGCAGAATTTGAGATTATTTAAAAGTAGATGAAAGTCTAGAACATGATTACTCTCTGGCTTGAGGCTTAGCCCGCTTGCTCTTTCAAGCTGTGGCTGGCTGGTGGCACTGTGTTTAGGGAATCGTCCTCAGTGGCCTGGTAGCTGCTGTTACAGCTTGTGCCTCAGACACTATCATTCTTTTGTTCTGACTCAAACTCTCTTTTTGCCTGGTCCCTTGCTGGTTCTTTCTTTTAGGCCCTACCAGGAATGTCATCGAGACTCTGTTCTCGTTCTGTTCTCAAACAGAGTTCATCTCTCTTCTTAAGACCTCGGTCTTGGCTCTCTACTTCTGGAATTCTACTTGCCTACACGGTCCCATCCAAACTGATGTGTCTGAATTAGTCTTTCCTGGCCAAATTATTCCCAGCTGTTGTATGCTCAAGAATAGAGGCAATAGACTCTGGTCTTCTTCTTTTTTTTTTTTTAACAACTTAAAAAATTATTCTTGAGAGAGAGAGAAGGGAAGGGACAGAGAAAGGGAAAGAGAGAGAGAATCCCAAGCAGGCTCTCCACTGTTAGCACGGAGGGCCAACTCATGAACCGTGAGATCACGACCTGAGCCAAAATCAAGAGTCTGACGCTTCACAGACTGAACCACCCAGGCACCCCAACTCTGGTCTTCTTTATCCAGTTTTCTCTCCAGTGTTGTCTGGCTCATCCTGTATTCTTGGGAACAGATGGACGTTCATTGCACACTTGTAAGAAATGTCATTCCCAGCTGCCTTGTAGAAAGTTAAAATGTGGCCTGATTTGAATAACCTCCTCTAACTGGGGACCAGCTCTCTTTGTGACCTACCACCCACCACCCTCAAAGATTTGAGTACCTACTCACTATATGTCATGCATCGTGAAAGGGCTGAGGAATCGTAGCTAGGACACATGTGACCCCATCGTGATTGGGAATAGGGAAAGGAAGATAAACAAGAAAATATTGGGTGGGTGGTAAAATCTGTGGAGATTATAGAACAGACTGAGAAGATCCTTAGATGCTTACATCGGAATTCGAAGTGTTGCTGCAGGTGAAGTGAGCTGGGGCCAGATCACGCAGGGTGGGTATCACAGGAACTGAGTTTTCTTCTAAACTCAGCAGGCAGCCAGTAGAGGGTTTTAAATCGGGGAGAATTAAATGATCAGATGCTCATCTTGAGCAGATCACATGGCTTCTGTGTATTGAACAGATTGGAATAGAGCAATGGTAGAAGCAGGGAGAACCATTGGGAGGCAGTTGCTCTAGTGTGGCTGAAAGGTGATGGTGGCCTGGTCCGGGTGGAGGCAATCTACCAGAGTTAGAACGAGCGGGTCATGCTGGAGACCATCTTGACCCAAGGGCTGGTGGATTGGGTGTGGGAGAAGAGGGCCAACCTCTTCCTGTCCTAGCCTGCTTTGGGCACCACCGGCTTGCACGTATGCTCTGTACAGAACTCCTTGGACACAGCCACATGAGACGGCTCTGTGCTTGCCTTATAGCTTACCCCAGCCACCACAGGCCAGGTTCAAGCCAAAATGCGTCTAAAAGGCATCCCTTCCTCCTGCAGCCCAGGGCTGGTCTCCTTTGTGCTTGCATGATGCTCATTGCTTGTTGACCTGGTATGGTGATGCCCGTGCAAGCTGGCCTCCTGAGTCTGCTCTCCGATTCACCGGGGGCCCCTTAGGGGCTTAGAGCAAGGATGGCCGTCACATAGGAGCCCACACACTGGGCACTGAAAATCTCCTGGTAACTGCCCTACCTACAGGTGGTTGACTGTTCCAGTCAATATGCCGACTTTGGATGCTCCAGAAGAGAGGCTGAGAAAATTTAAGTACCGAGGCAAAGATGCATCTGTGAGTACCAAGCAACTGCTTCGCCCTATGAAGCAGTAGTGCAGTAAAAATCTCACGGCTGGAATGTATCAGAAATGGAGGGGAAGATGATGTGGGGAACCCAGGTTAGATCATTTCCCCCAGGATTCTCAATAGAGTCGAGGAGTTTCTTCTGAACCAAGATAAAAGGGTCTATTTTGTTTTGTTTTTAATTTTAATCTCCCTCAGTCTGGTATCCAGGGCTGGATCAAGGCTCCAATGACCTGTAGACTGATCCCTAATGGTGGAAATGGTCAGGGACATGTGGGTCATGTCTTCAGAGGCCATAGTCCCCAGCCCTGCCTGGATCTCCAGTTGGGAGGCCCAGGCCTGCCCTTGCGGGACCAATCAGTACTGATAGAGATGTGCTCAGACTCGGGACAATGGTACACTTTGCTTGGATGGTTCTACAGCTGAGAGTCCTGGCCTGCCGAGAATGTAGACAGGCTTCCTTCACTTTGGGAAGAAAGTTAACTACTTTTCTGGATGTGGTGTTAGGAGAAAGCAGAGGAGGTAAACCGTGCTATTTACTGTGTAATATTAACTCTTCTGGACTGTTTACTGTTGTCACTGTAAAAGTGAAATCAGACGCTTTGAGGCATGTTTTAGCTAAATGGGGTGACAGCCTGACTCCCCTGCTCTAAGGGCTCTGGTTCTTTCTTTTTTCTCGTTAGATGAGGCGGCAACAGCGGATGGCAGTCAGCCTGGAGCTCCGGAAGGCCAAGAAAGATGAGCAGGCCTTAAAGAGGAGAAATATCACTAATGTCTCCTCTGACCCAGCTTCTGAACAACTAACCAAAGGGGTACGTACATTGGGAATATGGCATTCAGGACGGTGGTGTGGGAGGTCCATCCTCAGCAGGTTTCTCGGGCTTGAAAATGTTTAATACATTCGGAACTTGCAAACGCTAATCCAGGGTCTTTAAGGAGGGGGGTAGAGGTAAGCTGGTGGTGTTGGAAAGCGAAGGGCCATTATCTTTGTGTCTGTGAGTCTGGGATCTATGTTCTGAGCGACATGGGGTAGATGAAGTGCAGCTTCTAATGGAAATGAACTTACCATCCCTCGGCCAGAAATAAGAAATGAGGGGTTACATCTAGTCACTCAGCATATAAAGTCTTGCCTAGGACCCGAGTGCTGTCCTTCATCATCAGTTCCCCATCCACCCCAACCTCACTCAGTGCAAATTCTGCGTTGATGTGCAGCCTAATGCTGTCTTTCATGGGTCCTTTCCGGAATACCTTGACTGGGGAGTTTCTCTTCTTAGACTCTGATAGTCGTGGCTCTACATCCTTTTATGATCTGCCACTGTCTGTGTCCCATCTTAGCCATCCACATGCATTATTGCACCCTGCTAGGATTAGGAGTCTTACAGGGCAGAGCTAAATTCGATCTGGGCAAGTAGATCTGATGACACATTAGCAGCCATTAAACGCAATGGCTGTTAGCATTCTCTGACTTTCTGTACATGGCTTCTTTCTCTCAGCATAATGTTTTCAAGGCTTGTCTGTGTTGTAACATATGTCAATACTTGATACCTTTTTTTTTTCAAGTTTATTTATTTTGAGAGAGAGCATGTGCGTGTACACATGTGAGTAGGGGAGGGGGAGGGAGGGAGAGAGAGAGAATATGAGTGAATGAATGAATGAATCAATCAATCAATCAATCACAAGCAGGTTCCACACTGTCCGTGCAGAACCCAATTTGGCGCTCAAACTTACAAACTGTGAGATCATGACCTGAGCTGAAATCAAGTATCAGATGTTCAACTGACTGAGCCACCTAGGCGTCCCAGGACTTCATGGCTTTTATGGCTGAATAATATTTCATTGTATGGACATGCCAAGTTTTGTTTATCCATTCATTAGTCGGTGGACATTTGCATTTCCACTTTTTGGCTATAATGAATAATGGTGCTTTGTGCACAAATGTTTGTGTGGATGTGTTTTCAGTTCTCTTGGGAGCATACCTAGGAGGAGAATTGCGGGTCATATTGTCATCCGGTTTAACTCTTTGAGGCTGGAGGTAAACTGAACAGTGGCTCCCCCTCCAAATACCTCCATCTCCTAATCCCCAGGACCTATAAATGTTGCCTTGTATGGCAAAGGGGACTTTGTAGATGTGATTAAGTTAAGGGTCTTGAGATGGGGAGATTATCCTGGATTATCTGGATGGACCCAGTGTAATCACATCGGCCCTTACAGTAAGGATGAAGGACAAGTCAGAGCAGGTGATAGGACCACAGAAGGGGAGATTAGCATATTGTGCTTTGAAGATGGAGGGAGGGAGTCACAAGCCAAGGAATGCAAGTGGCCCCTCTAGAAGCTGAACAAGGCAAGGAAGCAGATTCTTTCCTCAGAGCCTCCAGGAGCAGCCAGCCCTGCCTTTAGTCCAGTGAAGCTGATTGTGAACTTCTGATGTCCAGAACTAGAAGATGATGTGGTGTATTAAGCCACTAAATTTGTGGTAATTTTTACAGAAACAATAGGAAACAAATATGTTGCCAAACTGTTTTACTAAGTAGCTGTATCATTGTACATGTTGGCTCTCTTACCAACACTTGTCCATTCTGGGATTGTAGCCATCTAGTGAGTACAAAGGGCTATATTGTTGCAATTTTGGTATGTTTTCCTAACGACTAATGATCATTTTTTGATGTGCTTATTGGCTATTTGTGTATCTTTTGGAGAAATGTGTATTCAAACCCTTTGCTCAATTTTAAGATTGAGTAATTTGTCTTTCTCTTGTGGAGTTGTAAGAGTTCTTTACACTGTCTATTCTGGATACTAGACCCTTAACCAGATACATGATGTGCAAATATTTCCTCTTATTCTGTAGATTGTCATTTTTACTTTTTTAGTAGAATCCTTGAACAAAAGTCTTAAATTTTGAAAGTGTTCAATTTATCTACTTTTTTTATTTGGTTGCTTGTGCTTTAGGTATCATATTTAAGAATCCATTGCCTTGGGTGCCTGGGTGGCTCAGTTGGTTAAGCAACTTCAGCTCAGGTCATGATCTCATGGTTCATGAGTTCAAGCCCTGCATTAGGCTCTCTGTTGTCAGCACAGAGCCTGCTTCGGATCCTCTGTCTCCCTCTCTCTTTCTCTGCCCTTCCTTCACTCATGCTGTCTGTCTAAAATAATAAACATGAAAAAAAAATCCATTGCCTGATCCAAGGTCACAGAGATTTATGTCCAAGTTTCCTTCTAAGAGTTTTATAGTTTTAGCTGTTACATTTAGACCTTTGATCCATTTTGAATAAACTTTTGTAAATGGTGTGAGTTAGGGGTCCAATTTCATCATCCCATGTGTGGATATCTTATTGTCCCAGTATCAAAAAGACCATCCTGTCCCCGTTGAATGGTCTTAAATCCCTTGTCTAACATCAGCTGACCATACATGTGAGAGTTGATTTGTAGACTTTGGATTCTCTTCCATTGATCAACATGTTTACCCTATGTCTGTGTAGCACAGACTTGATTACTGTAGCTTTGTGGTGGTTTTGATATAGGGAAGTGTCTTCCAACTTAGTTCTTCTTTTTCAAGATATTTTAGCTATTTGGAATCCCCTGCATTTCCACATGAATTTTTGAATCAACTTGCCAATTTCTTCTAGCAAGACAGCTAGGATTTAGGCAAAGCATAAGAGACTCTTAAATACAGAGAACACACTGAGGGTTGATGGGGGTAGGGGAGAAGGGAAATGGGTGATGGGCATTGAGGAGGACACTTGTTGGGATGAGCACCTGGTGTTGTATGGAAGCCAGTTTGACAATAAATTCAATTTTTTTTTTTAAAAAGACAGCTAGGATTTTAATGGAGATTATGCTGAATCTGTAGACCAGTTTATAAGAGTATTGGCATCTTAACAACATTAAGTCTTCCAATTCATGATCATGGGGTATTTTTTAATATATTAGGCCCTCTCTAATTTTTTAAAATAGTTTCAGCATGTAAGTCATGTGCTTCTTTTGCTAAATTTATTCCCAACTCTTTTATTCTTCTTGATGTTATTGTAAATAAAATTATTAATTTCAGCTTTGGAGTGTTCACTGCTACTATATAGAGATACAAGTGATTTTTGTATGTTAACCCTGCAGCCTAGCTATGTCTTGTTTGTTAGCTCTAATTTGTGTGTATGTGGGGGGATTCTTCAGGATCTTCCATATACAAGTTTTTGTCTTCTGCAGATAGAGACAATTTTACTTCTTTTTCCAATCCAGATGGCTTTGTTTTTCTTACCTAATTAATCTGTTTAGAACTTCCAATACTATGTTGAATAAGAGCAAGGAGGCATCCTTGTCTTGTTCCTGATCTTAAGGGGAAAGCTTTCCATCTTTTACCATTAATTGTGATGCGAGAGGTGGAGTTTTTTTATTTTTTATTATTTATTTATGTATTTATTTTAATATGAAATTTATTAAATTGGTTTCCATACGACACCCAATGCTCATTTCAACAGGTGCCCTCCTCAATACCCATCACCCATCCTCCCCTCCCTCGAGGGGGGATTTTTTTTTATAGAAAAAAAAAATGACCTTATGAGATTAAGGAAGTTTCCTTTTATTTCCAGCTATTCTATCATGGAAGGGTGGTTGCATTTGTCAAATGCTCTTACCCTGCATTTATCGAGATAATTTTGTGTTCCTCCCCTATTAATTCTATTAATCGAATTAATATTCTATTAATATGTCCTACTACATTGATGCTCCCATGTTGAACCACCCCTGCCTTCCCAGATTGGATCCCAGTCGATCAGGATGTATAATCCTGTTCATACGTTGATGCATTTTTGTTTCCTAGAATTCTTCTTTTCACGATTAGCTGTTTTTCTTGAATAATCTCTTTTTGGCTCAAAACAAATTGGGCTACAAGCCTTTGGTCAGTTTCTAGAGTTTGGAAGGTTGATTCTACTTGTGTTTGTTGTTGGTGGTGGTAGTGGTGGTGTTTTGGAGAAGAGAATTTTTGGAGATCCTTACTCTGTTTTTGCTGATCATAACTAGCATGTTCTTCATGGAATGAAAAGGTGCTGGGAATCCAAGTGATTATAAGAATTACCCCTTCCCCAGAGCATGGGAAGGGTCCCACAGATCTGTGTGTCCTATAAGACCACCAAATATCTCTCTCTCCCATAATGCAGACAAGCATACTGTCCAAGCCAGCTTGTTCTAATCAGATAGATGGCTAGACCAGATGACCTTCATGGTTCCTTTTCACAGAGACTCTGACCCCAAAGCATCTGTCCTTGCAGGTCAGCCTCAACCTGCAAGAAATAATCAATGGTGTGAATGCCTCAGATCCAGACCTATGTTTCCAGGCCACCCAGGCAGCCAGGTATGGCTAAACAGACTTCTGCTATTCATAGGTTCCAAGCTAGGAATAAGTTTCAGGGGCCTTCCTGGTTTTGTGGCAGTGACAAAATGCCCACGCAACATAAGAGAAGGTGAGTCCGTTCAAAAGCAAGACTAAATTGTTCCTCTACACTGTCCTTGAGAACATCTTAAGATATGCAAGTGTTGTCAGAGATGAATTGCTTAATTTAAATTGGCCTCTATAGGAATCTCTGCTCATAGATAATACCTGAAGGGAAAAATGTTGCTTCATCACTGCCAAGTGCCATGGGCTGGACTTTAGGATATTAAGTGGCTCTGGCCCAGCTGTTAGTCTTGTTTGATAGCTAGAAATGCCAAGAGCATTTATAAAGGAGGTTCTTAATATCAGACTCACATGACTTGCTTTTATTTTTTTCCCTCTGATTGCGAAGGAAAATGCTGTCCCGTGAAAGGAACCCTCCTCTAAAACTGATTGTTGAAGCCGGGCTCATTCCCAGGCTGGTGGAGTTCCTGAAGTCCTCACTTCACCCCTGCTTGCAGTTCGAGGCAGCCTGGGCTCTGACCAACATTGCTTCTGGGACTTCAGAGCAGACTCAGGCAGTTGTGGAAAGTGGGGCCATCCAACCTTTGGTTGAGCTCCTGTCTTCCCCCCACATGACTGTGTGTGAACAGGCAGTATGGGCCCTTGGTAATATAGCAGGTAAGACTCTCCTCATAAAGGGCTAGGAAACCAGTGGGTCAGGCACCTGGCCTGGCATGCTATGGGAGTTCTTTGGGTAGCATCATAGACTTGATCATCTGAGTTTAAATATCTAGAAACAGTGGGGAGGCTCTGACAGGCTTTTCCAAAATTCAGAGTCAAGTTCAGAGGCTGAAAATTAAAGCTGAAACTAGATGATGCAGTACGTACTGAAAGCTAAAGGCCGCCTAAGGCCATCTGCCAATACTGGGGTCCTACGGCCTCAGGTCTCAATGGCCTCGGGAACAGAAGACCAGTCTTTGACCCATGCACTGTGACATTTATGACACACCCATTCATAACGCAGGACCTTGAAAAAATTCTACCTCCCGTAAAAGCTGCCAAGGGAATGTAACAAAAGATAATATTTCCTCAGTTTGGGGTAAAAGTCTTCCCTGAAAATGCAATCCTAAAATGGCCTTGTGAGTTTGGGGCTTGCTGCTGTATTCCCTGCATGGGCCAGGAAAGCACGAACTGAGGAGTTAGTGCGACAGTGTTGAAAGTTCTAGCATTCCTGGCTGGATATAAATACAATACTCTTAGGGGGGATATGAACTCAATTGGGCCCCTCTGGATTTTGACAAATTAAGATCAGCCAAATGTTAGCAGTTTCAAGTTCAGAGAGTCAACAACCCACCATGACTGAATCAGCAGAAGCAAACACTGTGATGAGACCTCCAAGGACTTAGGGTATTGGGATAGCAAATGCAGACTATAAAGTAAGTCTGCGTGGTAAATGCTTGCAGAAATGAAGCACCTATTACAGAGACTTTGTCCCTCATTTTGTCTGGTTCAGTAAGGAACAGGCAAAATCGGGTGGTATAAAGTAACATATGCCTTGTCCTGGTGGTTGAAGAATTACAAACTGAGACTTCTAGGGTCTCAAATTGGTATTCTCGCTTGAGCAGCAGATAGCAGATGGCTAGCATCTACCCATCCCCCAGACTTGGTTTTGAGTTGCTTTTGGAAGCCTCTGTCCCATGTCAACATCTTCTGGGAAGACAATTTGGCCTTCATCTTCTTGAGAACCATGCTATGAAGTACCATCGGCATTTAGGGTCTCGAGGACACTTCCTGGGCTATTGGCTGGCTCCTTCATGTGTCCACAGACTGACTATGACAGTCATTGCTGTGTGGTGCCCACATCTGGTCTATCTACCCAACCAACATGATGGAGACAGAGAATCTAGTTCATGGGTATCCTAAGTATTTGCCCAACCCAGGAATGCATTTTGGCATCTCACCCTTTGCACAGGCTTTTAAAAAAGTAGTCACTTACCCCCAGGATTCTCTTTGTTCCCTGTTCAGATGTCACATTCTTATCTATTTGAAGGTGATGGCCCAGAATTCAGAGACCTGGTTATCTCGAGCAATGCCATTCCACATCTGCTGGCCCTGGTTTCATCAACCATACCTGTAAGTGTCTTTAAAGTAGAAAAGCTAGCTAGGTGACACGTTTCTGAAATTGTGGAAGTATTTTCAAGTCAGTTAGGTCATATGGGTGCTGCCTTGCCCCTTAGGACAGCACTTATAAGCAAGACCTAGGACTGAATATCACCTTGGGTAGAGGTTGATGGAAATTTGCCCCCAGGGGCCACTAGTGCTGATTTTACTTTTGGGGGGGTGGTGGCATTGGAAGAGTTCCATTAGAGTTTTTCTAAAATTATAGCCCTTCAAAAGTAGATGACTAAGCTCTCCATTCAAGGGGCACAGATGGAATTAATGGGTCTCCAGTTCTGTTCCTGGGTACTGGGTCTTGATTTGAAGCTTAGAGTCAGAGTTGATTGATGTGGCAACAATAGAGCTCCCCCACCCTGACCCCACTGGAAATAAATTTGGGTTTTAGATTTGCTTCAAACAAAAATGAAGAGAAGGTAGCTTCTAAAAGCCAAGGGAATACCCAGCCCTCAGGGTGGGAGAAAACCTGACCTAATGGAACCAGAAAAAAGCTGACATGACCAGGGAGTTCACAAGGAGAGAGCAATGTAAGAGGACAAGTAGGGCAAGGGACTTAGACTTCCTCATGCTGACAGAGGGAAGGCTTTGAAGGATCTCAAGGCAGGAAGTGAAGTGATCTGATCTTTTAGAAAGACCCTTCTGGCTGCTTGTAAAATGATAGCAAACGGAGATGGGATGCTGCCATGTTGGACATGGGAGATAGAAAGAAGCAAGGATGCCCTCCGGTTTTGGGTTAGCTTGTTATGACGGTCCTCCTAGAGAAATGGGAAGATGGAGGGAAGAAGGAATCAGAGCCTTAGTTGTACATATTAAGTTGAAGAGTGTGAGAGACACCATTGTAGCAATGTCAGGATGGATAATGTTGGTCTAGATGATTGTGCACACATCTGTCATCCAGCTGGGCAAGATCAACTAGAGCAGGGCTAGATGCTTACTTTTATAAATAAAGTTTTATTGGAGCATGGCCATCCCCATTTATTTATGCCCATATTGTCGGTTGCTTTTGTGATGTTACAAGGGCAAAGATGACTTGTTGCACCAGAGAGACCCTATGGTCCATAAAGCTGAGAGTGTTTACTATCTGGCCTTCTATAGAAAGAATTTGCCCCAACCCCTGACCTAGAGTATGAGAAGAGCCTGTGACTAAGTCTCAAGAGTTCTGACACTCCGAAGACAGGCAGAGCCCACCCCAAAGACTGAGAAGAAACAGCCCATTTGGCGATAGAAATGCAGGTTTGGGGTCATAGGTGCCAAAAAGAGCTTTTTCAAGAGGGGTACTAAATACCTCTGATAGGGATGGTAACTTTAAGACTGAAAAAGCAGCTGTTGGATTTGGTGACTTGGAAAAAGCTGATTTCATCACTAAGTAAAAAGAAGTAGGGGCAGAAATCAGACCAGAGGGGTGGAAGAACAAGTAAGAAGCTGCAAGGTAGACGCAAATATAGACACATCCTTGAGGGCTGGACTCTAAAAATAGAAGCAGGACCGTGGCTAGAGAGACGGAGGGGTCCCAGAGTGTGGGAGCGATCCAGGGCAGAAAGGTGGTCGTGGGGACAGAATCTTCAAAGGCAAAAATGGGATCCAGATGTGGAGTAGGAAGACTGACCCCTGAACAAAGATCAGAAATGTGGTTGCCACATGTTGGTAGGGTTACTAGGCAGACCAAGCAACTCCTGCTTGACCTTTGTTTTGTCGATGAGAAGTGAAAACAGGGTCATCAACTGAGTCCAGGTGGGAGGGACATTTTGAAGAATCCAAGGATCCTACATATAACATTTGAATAGGAAACCTAAACTCGTTCTCAGTCTCCCTAGTGTGCATCACTACTGAGAACAAAGTCTGCATGAAGCTCAAATTCTTTGCTTCACACTGGTCAATAATATTGATGAAATATGGCAAGGACATGTAGCCATTGGCCTTTTTCCTTCTTTGCCCCCAATGCTGGAAGCAGTCTCCTTGTTACAGATCACATTTCTGCGGAACATCACATGGACTTTGTCCAACCTTTGCCGAAACAAGAGCCCTTACCCCTGCAAGAAAGCAGTGAAGCAAATGTTGCCCGTGCTCTTCCACCTCCTGCAGCATGAAGATGGCGAGGTTCTCTCGGACACCTGTTGGGCCCTGTCCTACCTCAGTGATGGCTGTAATGAGCGCATCGGCCAAGTGGTAGACACGGGCGTCCTACCCAGGCTGGTCCAGCTCATGACCAGCTCGGAGCTCAATATCTTGGTAAATGTCCCTGGTCCTGCCTGTCTCTGTATGAACCTTCCAACTAGAATGTGGGAGTCATACTCACTTGAGTGAGACCTCTCCCACCATCAGCTCTAATACTTTACCTAGAACAAAGCTTGTGGTCTGCATTGCCCTGGTCTCTGCTACTGTCTAGCCAAGGACTTGAATGTATTTTGATCGAAAAGCCTAGTGGATGTTAAGTAACTTACTTTTTCTTAATCTGGTAACTAGAAAGTATAGAAAAGCAGCACATTGGAATTGCTTCTGGTCCCTCCACCCTTTTGTGGCCTTTCCTTCCAGTGGTCTGTGCATGTGGATGTTAACCAGTTGGCTAATGCAGGGTATGCGTGAGTGTGTGCGTGTGTGTGCTAACGTAAAGCTCATTATAACATTTAAATTTCTTACTCGAGGGTAAAAGAAAATTCCCTCTTATCCTCTCCCCAGTTTGTTATTGGACTACTGAAATAGTCTAGGTAAAAATGAAACAAAGTCAACATCAAATACTTGGCTAGGATAGGAAACATGTCACTTATAAGCTTCTTGAAGACATGCCTTAAAACATGGGTGCCCCTTTTGACTTCTATGGCTAGCCTTGTATATTTATGCAGGCTTCGCAATCATCTGTGCCTAGATTAGCATAATATTATTCAGACATCAAGGTTAGTTTGGGGGATGATATTGAGAGGAGGGAGGGTATGAAGAGAATAAGAAGAAATAAGAAGCTGTATGTCCTGGGTGTCAAGGGCCCATTTGGAACCATCCTGCCAAGGCTGTGATTGGCCTATTGCACCTCTCACTTGAGTAGCAGATACCTAGCATGAAAGGCTAGGAAAACTCTAGAACTGTTGGTGGTCTGTGCTGGGGCAGCCACTACAGTGCAGAGAAACCAAAATGAATGCACAGTCAGCCCTCAGAGGACTGTTGTCTTGAGCCCAATTGCAGACCCATCCTGGGGACCTTCAGAGTTGAGAGGGTGTTTGTGAACACATCAACAAATGCCATTGGGATCTCATTAGCTCCAATTAAATATACAGCAGGAACCTGACACTCCTGCTAAATACAAATTCAGTAGAAGTTACCACATTATAAATACTGTAATCAATTTAGCGATTTTCCCAGTGTAAGATTATGGAAAGGACAGCGTCATTTCTTAATAAAGCCATCCCTTGACCTCTGTCTCACTGAACCTGGAACTGTTGAGAGGCTAGCAAGTACCTTCAAACTATGCAAATGGCTACGGATGTGCTGAATTAATAAAGATCATGGATTTGATCATCATTCACAGGTTTCCTGAGCACCATCAACATAGCAGGACGCATATTTGGGAGTGCACATAGCTTGGTGTGACTGTCCCCTCCTGTTGTGATAAATTGGCAAAGCTTGCTTACACTTGCAGCCTTGTTCTTCCAGACCCCCTCTCTCCGCACCGTGGGGAACATCGTCACAGGAACGGATCACCAGACCCAGGTGGCCATTGACGCGGGCATCCTGAACGTGCTGCCCCAGCTCCTGATGCATCCCAGGTCCTCCATCCAGAAGGAGGCGGCTTGGGCCTTGAGCAACGTGGCTGCAGGGCCCTGCCAGCACATCCAGCAGCTGATTGCTTGTGGCACGCTGCCTCCCTTGGTGGCTCTGCTAAAAAACGTAAGTGGTGCACTCTGTGACAAAAGGCTGTTTTCCAATTGGCCCCACATTGAACCCCTTCAGGAGTTCAGACACCACCTAAGAAGCAAATTAATCAAGATCACAACAGAGCTATGAAACCTTAGTTTCCTAATTCTCCCTGGGAAAAAAAAAGGAAGAGGCATCCATTTTGGACAACCCATTAAAGACTTAGGAGACTAAACAAGCATTGTTCAATGAAAAGGTGACCCTTGCCCCCCCCGCGCCCCCCCCCCAGCTCAAATATTCAGAAAAAAATCCTGAGCTGGTAAATATTGGTTTATCTTTGGTGTTAGAAGAATGTGGCATCCACTCTACTTGTCAAGAGAGGGGGAGGTTTTGTTCTGTTTGAGGAAGAAGAACCTATTGGGTTATGGTGATATTGTACACTGGATTTTTTTCAGCGTAAAAATCACATTGATTGGAGTGGCAATATATACTGAAAATCCAGATATAAGAGTAGAAGTAAAACAAAACCTCCTTCTTCCTCCAGATTCCCACTTCCCTCCCCAGAACAACTCCTATCCGTCAGCATTTCTTTTTGTCCCCTTTGAATGGATGGGCTCAGTTTAATCATCTATAGGTGACACAAGCCAGGAGTGGTTTTGTCTGGTTGGGGGCAGGGAGGCAAGTGGAATAGGATGGGAAAGAGAAGCTGCCGGTGGTGTTCCTGTCCTGGGGTTGGATGGTGGGTTCCTAGGTGTGCAACCTGAATCAAGGCATCTTTTGATCTATTAGATGCTTCCTATCCTGTGTGCTACCATGAGTCTATATAGATTCTCATCAGAAACCTCCAGTCATGGGGGCACCTGGTGGCTCAGTCGGTTAAGTGCCCGATTTCAGCTCAGGTCATGTTCTCATGGTTCCTAAGTTCAAGCCCCACATTGGGCTCTGTGCTGACAGCTCAGAGCCTGGAGCCTGCTTGGGATTCTTTGTCTCATGTCTGTCTCTCTCTCTCTCTCTCTCTCTCTCTCTCTCTCTCTCTCTCTCTCAAAAATAAATAAACACTAAAAAAAAATTAAAAAGACATCCAGCCTTGAATCAAGAAGTAATCTTACTTCAAATTACTTTTTGAACTATAGTTGGCTTGGAGCCCGAAGTTGTTTTTGGTTATTGAGTTTCTTTTTTTTTTTCTTTCTTTCTTTCCTTTCTTTCTTTCTTTCTTTCCTTTCTTTTCTTTCTTTCTTTCCACTGAGGTCACAGTTTTCCCCAGCCATAAAATGGGAATAACTCCTTCTGCACAGGGATAGAAGGATCTATGATAAATTACTCCCAGATCTCTGGGCAAAGTGTTTCTTACAAATGCAAGGAATGCATTGAGTGATATTTCAATGGTCTTCCTCTGACACCTCTGGTCTGGCTCATTCCCTGAGATCACTTTGTGTGCTCAGTTTTGTAGCTATGGAGCTTCTTGTCCATAGTTTCCCTGCATCCGAAAGACTAAGGGCATCTGCCCTTCCCCTCCTCACGCTCTGCCTTTCTCTCTCTCAAAAGTTAAAAAATAAAATAATTCCAAGGATAATTTCTAATATATATAGATTATCTGGATTGGTTTATGTTCATTATATTATTCCCATAACCTGACTTAAGGAAATGAGTCCATTCCAACTTAGAACTTCCCTCTAAGTCCTAATGGGAGCCTGTCTGCTCCTTGGCTTCTCAAAGGTGCTATCCTCTGTTCAAGAACTAGAGGCAAATTGCTGATGTGTTCGACGTAAATTATATATACAGTCTTGGTTGTCACCAGCCTACCTAGAAATTGAACTAAGTTAGCATTGCTATATTTAAGTTCTTCAGGATCCATAAAGATTGTAAACATTGTTTCTTCAGGGAGAATTTAAAGTCCAGAAAGAGGCTGTTTGGACCGTGGCAAACTTCACAACTGGAGGCACCATAGACCAGTTGATCCAGCTTGTCCACTCTGGAGTCTTAGAGCCACTGGTGAATCTGCTTACCATCCAAGACCCCAAAATTGTTACCATCATCCTTGATGTTATCTCTCTTATCCTCAAGGTGAGCTGCTCTAAGCAGATTGGTTTTTTTGTTTTGTTTTGTTTTGTTTTGGTTTTTTTTAAGCAGGTTGGTTTTGAAATAGCAGTCTCCAAACCGAAGGCGTTTATTTTGGTTCTTAAAACCCCTATGTGGATTCTCTTTCCATTCCCCCAACCTTCCTCCTGTTCATGCATCCTATGGAAAACAAAAACAAGAGGCCTTTCAAAGAAGGCCCATCTTCATTTTTTCAAGTGAGTGACCATATGCCTAACATTGTTTCAGATGCTCAGGATACCACAGAACAAAGTCCTTGCTCTGGTAGAGCTTCTATATTAATGGGGAGAGAAACAGACCCAACAACTGGGAGTTTATGTGATGAAGGGTCAGTCGCTGATGCCTCAGAGCGGGAAGGTAATGGTGATCCCGTCAATGTAGTAGTCAGGAGAAACTTGCCTCAGGAAGAACATGCATGCAAAGACCAAAGAGAAATGAGTGAATCTTATGGATATCTGGGGAAAGAGGGCTCAAGGATGGGCGGGAGCAAAGGGATGGAAGGTGGTGGTCAGGCTCAGAGCATCCATATCACATAAGGTATGTGAAAACCTTGGCTTACTCTGAGTGAGATGGAGAAACCAATCAAATGTTTGAAGCCGGGAAAAGCAGTCCTGTACACCACATGGCTGGCTCTTCTAGAAGGCTAAAACATAGGATACACCTGAAAGAGAAGCAAGAAGTTAGCAGAGATAGATGCTGAAATTGGACTACAAAGCCTTGAATTAGAACTCCAGGAAAGTTTTATTTCTGAAATAAAGGCAAATTAAGCCAATGTTCATAAACCATTTGTGTCAGTTCTATATTGCTGCATGATCAGTTACTCCCTACTGGTCTAAAACAAATACAATAAAACCTTGGATTGTGAGTAACTTGTTCTGTGCATGTTCTACAAGACAAGCAAACATTTCTAATAAGTTTTAACCTGATAAACAATCTATGCCTTGCAATACAAGTCATACATGATGCCAAATGTCCCATGATTCACAACTGAGCCAATGGTTCTTCTCTCTCTCTTGCTACTGGATTGTGGGCGATCATCTTCCATGCTTGGATGCTCAGTTTCAGGCTGCAGTGTTTGGCAGAAATTGACGATTTTTCAGAATGTTGGAAGGTGCCCACAACTGGCACTAGTGTATTTTTTGTCACTTCAAAGCACCTGTGGACAGTCCTTTGCTTTTCCATACAAGAGTAAGCTTAGGAATTCTCCCATTCTAGGTCAGGTTGCCTGTAGATATAGACCCTTTACTCTATGCCTTATTGCTAGTTACATTAAATATAGTATATGACAAGAGTTTAATAATTACTGTAGTCAGCATCCATGCGAGCTTAGACATGGCCCCCAGGCAGAAAAAGATTGAAAAGAAAGATGGTAATAAGGAGATGACTACGGTGGAAGTGACGAAGGAAATCAAGAAGTATGAACGAGGTATGTGAGTGGCTAAAACTGCAAGATTTTAGAAGAAGTCGACGTTGACCATTTGCACAATATTAAAGAAGAAAGAAGGGGGCTGGATGCAGCAAAAGGATATCAAATATCAAAGCAATGGCCACATGTTCTGGAAGATGTAGAAAAGTTGCTTCTGTTTTAGGTAGAAGAAACTAGCAGGTGATGCTGTGCCCAAGAACTTTGTCTGCAAGAAGGCAAAGGCCTTGTACACCAACCCTGTAAGTAAACTGCCAGGTATGTCAACAGAAAATGAAGTCTTCAAAGCAAGCAGGGACTGGTTTGATAACTTTAAGAGGAGAAGTGACATCCATAGTGTTGCGAGACATGGAGAGGCTGCGCGTTCTGATGCTAAGGCAGCTAAAGCTACTGCCACCGAGTTCCAGAAACTCATGGTTTCCAAGTGTGACCTGCCAGAACAAGTTTTTAACTTGATGAGCCAGGGCTTTTTTTGGAAAAAGATACCAAAGAGGACCGACATTACAAGATAAGAGCACATAATGCCCAGTCACAAGCCCACAAAAGACCGTCTCACCCTCATGCTTGGTGCTAATGCAAGCAGGGATTTTATTTTGTTTTTAATAATTTTTTAAGTTTATTATTCAGAGAGCACAATCTGGGGAGGGGCAGAGAGAGAGACGGACAGACAGACAGACACAGAGACACAGAATCTGAAGCAGGCTCCAGGCTCTGAGCTGTCCACACAGAGTCTGACGTGGGGCTTGAGCCCATGAACCATGAGATCATGACCTGAGCCAAAGTCAGAAACTTAACTGACTGAGCCACCCAGGTGCCCCACAAGTGGGGATTTTATTTTATTTTTTTATGATTTATTTTTGAGAGAGACAGAGGGTGTGCATGTGTGTGTGTGTGAATGAGGGAAAAGGGAGAGAGGGAGACACAGAATTCTAAGCGGGCTCTGAGCTGTCCACACAGAACCTGATGTGGGGCTCAAACTCACCAACTGCAAGATTGTGACCTGAGCCGAAGTCAGCCTACTGAGCCACCTACTCGACCTACTGAGCCAGCCAGGTGCCCCGCAAGTGGGGATTTTAAAGTCAAGCCCCTGTTCGTGTATGATTCCAAGAATCCATGAGCCTTCAAGAAATGCAAGGTGCAGAAGAGCCAGTTAAACATTATGTGGAGGTCCAACAGTAAGTCTTGGGTCACTCATATCTTGTTCATTGGGTGGATCAATGAGGCCTTCAGTCCTGCAGAATTTTAGAAAAGAATTTGTCACACAAAACCTTACTGGTTATGGATAATGCTCCTGTTCACCTGCCAGGCTTTGAGAACCACTTACTGAAGGAACTTGAGTTCATTAAGGTCAAGTTCCTTCCTCCCAACACCATTCCAATTTTCTAGCCCATGGATCAGGAGGTTCATTTCGAACTTTAAAAAGCTTCATAGCAAAGCACTATTTCAGCAATGCTTCAAGGTGACTAAAGGAACAAACCTTACCCTCCGAGGGTTTTGGAAAAATCATTTGCACATCATGAACTGCCTCAAGATCATTGATAAAGCCTGGTATGGGATCACCGAGAGAACCCTTGATTTTGCTTGGAGAAAACTGTGGCCCGATTGCATTCTTGGACATGACTTAGAGGGGCTTGCTTATGAATAGGAGCCAGCAGTTGTTGATGAAATTGTGTTCTTGGAAAAGGCCATGGGACTGGAGGTGAATGAGGATGACATTCAAGAGCTGGTAGAGGAACATGGCTGGGAGCTGACCACTGACAGACTGATGGGTCTGCTTCGTGAATAACAGCAAGAGGTTTTGCAGGAGATGGCCTCTGCAGAGGAGAGAAGAAAAAGGCAGAGGAATCCCTCACTTCAAATGAGATTATGGAGATGTGTAAAATGTGGGAGATAGTGCAAAATTTTGTAGAAAAGCACCACACAAATAAGACTGTAGCAGTGTGAGCAATTAATCTGTTTAACAACAATGCAATGTTATTTCCGCAAAATCCTCAAAAGGAGCAAAAGCAATGTCATCGGATAGGCTCCTTGTTAAAGTTGCATGAAAAGAAAAAGATTCTATTGAGCCAATAGATAGCAGTGATTCCGTTAGTGATAGTGAAGTTTGTCCCACACAATAACCCTCCTCTCCCTTGTCTCCTTCACACCAGCCATAAAGATTTTCAAAGATAAGTGCAGGTTAATTAGTGTTTCTTTATACCTTGTATTTATTTTGTATTATATTACAGTATTATAATGATTTTTATATGAATATTTTGGGGTTGTGGAATGATTCATCTGAGTTCCCATTATTTCTTATGGGGAAATTAGCTTTGATAGACAAGTGTGTTGGATTACGAGCATGTTTCTGGAACGAATTATGTTCCCAAACCAAGCTTTTACTTTATTATCTCATCTAGTTTCTGGGGTTAGGAATCTGGGGATAGCTTAGCTAGATGGTTCTGGCTCAGGGTCTATTATGAGATTCAAGGTGTCAACTGGGGCTGCAGTTTCATGTGAAGGCTTGATGGAGGCTGAGGAGCAGCTTTCAAGATGGCTCATTCATATGCCTGGAAAGTTGTCACTTTCCTGGACCTGGAGCTCTTCATAGGACCATTTATGTGTATTCTCATCATGGTAGCTGGCTTCCTCTGGAACAAGCAATCTAGGAAAGCAAGGTGGACGCCCCAGTGGCTTTTATGACCTAACCTTGGAAGTCATTCCAACAACATGGAATGGATTGGTTACACAGATCAGCCCCACTCAACATGGGAGGGAACTATACAAGGGTGTGAATATCAGGAGTTAGAGATCATCTGAGGCCATCTTGAAGGCTGGCTATATTCATCTGGTTAAGGTCCTTTTATATGCGACGAAGCCGTTTGAAGAATTTCAAAGTAACACCAGGGGATTCCTTTTAAAAGCTCACTTTAATCATCCTTTTCATGTAACTGTCTTAGAAAGAACTGACCTGAGTCAAGAACAGATTTGAAATAGCACCCAATTAGACATGAAGACTGAGCAAATCACATGGATGAAGCATAGAGACTTGGCTGCCCATAGACAAAGTTGGACATAACGACATAACACATTGGTGAAAGCACACTTGTGGGCTGGAGAAATTGAACTTCATCTGTTTCATTTGAATTAAACATTTGGGATTTTTTTTTTCCTTGGAGGCATCTGGGAAAACCACATCTGATAGATCAGAGAAAGGCACTGGAATAGCAGGTTAGGAGGACAAGGTAGCAGAGAGCCTCTAATGGCTGGCAGAGTGCAGCTTGAAGTGACTTTGGGGCTGTTTGCTCTTCTGCCAACATCCAGAATCCTTCTCCAAGGCTCTGCTTGCCCTGGGTCATCCCACATCCCCCAGCTTTCTTTCTGAGGCTATGCTAGCTCATTGGTCCTGCCTTGGTTTCTTCACTGAAAGCCAAAACTCATTTTGGACCCCAGATAGGACCAAAGAGTGTCCAGCTTTAGACAAAACAGTACAGACTCTCATCAGGTAGATGGTGTGACCTAAATAAGGTTTAATTTGGACCACAGGAGGTTTTCTTATTGCTCACAAAATAAAGAGCAGAACCCTTCAGAGATGACACCAAAGCTGCTTCTTTACTTCTCTTTCCCCAAATAGGCTATTTAGCTAGCTGGATTATTCCCTCTTCTCCTAATAAGCAACACTTAACCCTTCAAAAAGTTGTCCTTGCCATTCCTTGTTTTGGGAATGCTGGGAGTTTCCTATGGTTGGCCCTGGCGCAGCACTGTTTTTCAAGAAGGTGTGTTACTTCCCAAGCCTTTTATGTACATCTTCTATAACGTAAACCACTGATCATTTACTGTGTTCTACTTTCTGTATTGCAACAATTATCTACCTGTCTGCCCCAAAAATGAGTTATGAAAAGGCCTTTTCTAAATCCCATCTTGAGCTCTAGTTTTGTAGGCCTCGCCCACAGTCTATGTACAAGTGTTTGAATGAATGAACAGCCCCAGATGACAAATCCGATGATCAGCATTGGATTAAATCCACTCATGTTATTTGTTTCCAGGGACTTGGTTATTTGCCATGGTGTTGCTCAGGGTCCCCTTAGTCTTACCTCTCAAGGCTTTACGGTGAGGGTAGGGCCAGAACACCTCTATCTAAATAGCATTACTTAGGGTGCCTGGGTGACTCAGTCGGTTGAGCATCCGACTTCGGCTCAGGTTGTAATCTCATGGTTTGTGGGTTCGAGCCCCACATTGGGCTCACTGCTGTCAGTGCAGAGCCCACTTCAGATCCTCTGTCCCCCTCTCTCTTTGCCCCTCCCCTGCTCATGCTCTCTCTCTCTCTCTCAAAAATAAAGCATTACTTGAACATTCTTTCAAACTGTATTACTATTTTTTTTTGAGAGTGAGAGGGCACAAGTGAGCAAGGGGAGAGAGACCGGGGAAGAGAGAGAATACCACGAAGGGCAGAGAAGGGGAGACAGAGAAGCAGGGCTCCCCCAAAGTGGAGTTCGAGCTCATGAGCTGTGAGATTATGACTTGAGCCAAAGTCAGATGCTTAACTGACTGAGCTACCCAGGTGCCCCCCCTCAAACTGTATTTTAAACCATTTCCATTAATTAGAAGGGAGATAGCTATTAAACAGTAATAACAATGTATTTGTGGAGGGCAGCTTACTTGGCAAAAATTGTATTTTGTGCAATTAATATAAACCTAAATATGTGTACTATAAATACCCAAAAGAGGAGTAAGATCCTGCAGTCTTAATTAGGGAAAAATAAAACTATGGCTGCCCATTCTGGAACAGGAGCCTTTGACTCTCCTGAGGCGAAGCTCCGCCTCCAAAGAACTTTTTTTCTTACATGCCCACAGGCAGCAGAGAAGCTTTCAGAGAAGGAAAACATGTGTCTCCTGATAGAAGAAATCGGTGGTGTTGATAAAATTGAGGCCTTGCAACTTCATGAGAACCCTCAGGTTGCCCTGACTGCTTTGAACATTATCGAGAACCATTTTTGTGAGGTAAGTGATTGCAGAGCGGGAAGGAGCACTCACACCTCCTGGTGAGGCACCTTAGCAGGTGATCACTGGGCAGGTGCCTGTGCTGCCCCTGGGAGGTGGGTGACCGGACAGGTGGGCTTCTCTTGTGACTTAGCTCTGAGTTTCTCCCCCCGTCCATGTTGAATGGGCTGCCTTTGAGGGGCAGCTTCCTGGCTCCTGGAAATCACTCTAGTCCCATAAAGGCTTGCCCTGCTGTCTCTGGTTTAGAATTTTGTTTTTTTTTTTTTTTTGTCTTTCCCCCTGCTTTCCTCTTGTGGTGATGAAGGGAGCAAGAGGGAGGGGCTATGATGCTGCAGTGATTTATTTTTTGTCTCTATTTAAATGTTTTTGTTTTTGAGAGAGAGACACATGAGCAGGGAAGGGGGGGAGAGAGAGAGAGTGACAGAGACACAGAATCTGAAGCAGGCTCTAGGCTCTGAGCTGTCAGCACAGAGTCTGATGTGGGGCTGGAACTTGGGAAAGGCAAGATCATGACCTGAGCCAAAGTCGAATGCTTAACCGAATGAGCCACCCAGGCACCCCTGAAATTATTATTACTATTTTTTTTTTTTTACTGAAAAACCCAACTAAGGCAGTCCCAGCTTCTGAAAAATGATTTTGCTACTTACTGCATTTTGTTTCTTTTCAGAACACAGAGTTTGGGATAAACTGCACACAAGGCTTTTAACTTTCTGCAGGAGCAGGGAATAATGATCAGACAGCATTAGACATTTCTTTATATGTGTTTTATTTAATAAAATATGTGCAACATAAAACTTAGCATTTTAACCATTTCTAAGTGTATAGTTCATGGTCATTAAAAGTACCTTCACAGGGGTACCCGGGTGGTTCAATTGGTTAAACATCCAGCTCTTGATTTTGGATCAGGTCATGGTCCTAGGATCATAAGATCAAACCTAAGTCTTAAGATTTGAGCCCCAAGTCGGCTCAGAGTGGAGTGTGGAGCTTGCTTAAGATTGTCTGTCTCTGAGGCGGCTGGGTGGCTCACTAGATTGAGTGTCTGACTTTTCAGCCCAGGTCATGATCTCGAGGTTCGTGAGTTCAAGCCCTGCACTGGGTTCTGTGCTAACAGCTCGGAGCCAGGAGCCTGCTTTGGATTCTGTGTCTCCCTTTCTCTCTGCCCCTCCCTCACTCTTATTCTGTTTCTCAAAAATGAACAAATGTTAAAAAAAAAAAAAAAAAAAGATTCTTTCTCCCTCTGTCCCTCACCTGTGTGTGCACTCTCTCTCTCAAAAAACAAAACAAAACAAACAAAAAAAACGTACACGTTGCTGGGTAGCAGTCACCACCATCCTCTCTAGAACTCTTTCATGTTTCCAAAGTGAAGCTCTGTTCCCAGTAAACATGGACTCCCCATTCTTCCTCCCCCGAAGTCCCTGACAACCACTATTTAACATTTTGTCTCCGTGAATTTGACTACTCTAAATAGCTCATGTAAGTGGAATCATACGGTATTTGTGCTTTTGTGATTGGTTCATTTTACTTGGCATAATGCCCTCAAGGTTCATCCATGTTGTAGCCAGTGTCAGAATCACCTTTATTTTTTTTTTAGGCTGAGTAATATTCCATTGTGTGTATATACTACATTTTGGTTTATCCATTCCTCATGGATCTTTACTTGGACTGTTCTTTTGACTATTGGGAATAATGTTGCTTTGAGTATGAGCAAATACCAAACAAATACCTGTTTGGAATTCCTGCTTTCAGTTCTTTTGGGTGTATATACAGAAGTGGGATTGTTGGGTCATATAGCAATTCTATTTTTAACTTTTGAGGAATTGCTATACTACTATCCACAGGGAATGCATCATTGTACATTCCGACCAGCAATGCACAAGGGTTCCCATTTTTCAACATCCTTACCAATACGTGTTGTTTTCTGGTTTTTTGATCCTAGTCATTGTAATGGGTATGAAGTTGTGGCTTATTGTGGTTTTGAGTTGCGTTTGCATTAGATAGTGTTCATTTGAAGGTGAGCTCAAAGTTCTTAAGTGGCCCGCTAAACATAGGACTGGGGTTTTACGGAATGAGTGACACTCCATTAGGCATCAAATTGGAATCGTCAGCAAAATCCAGAGCCATACAACAAATACGACCATGTTGGTGGTTTGTTGCTACCTGAAGTCAGTCAATACTGGTTTGGGACCAAGGGGGTGTTCTCAAAACAGAGAGGATCCAGAACAGCAATCAGCATCTTCTGGGTTAAGGCTCCTATAAAACTTTGTAAGTAGGAAACCCATCTCTTAAAGGAGTTTCAGATTCCTAGGACTCATCCAAGGGCTCCAGGCTAAAGACTTCTGATGTAGAAGTAACAACTACCTACACTGTGTCCTTACTCACTGTAAGGGCACTGTTCTATGTATCAAAACTGCACTTAAACATAATCCAGACACAAGAGGACAAATACCATATGATTTCACTTACATCAGGGACCTAGGAGTATCAAACTCACAGAGGCCTGCAGGAAAATGGTGGGTGCCAGGAGCTGGAAGAGAAGGAAATGAGGAGTTAGTGTTTAATAAGTACAGAGCTTGGGTTTGAAATGACAAGAAAGTTCTAGAAACGGATGGTAGTGGTTGCACAGAAATGTGAAGGAACTTAATGCCATGGAACTCTCTACTTACAAATCGTTAAAAGTGGTGAATTTTATGGCACGTATGTTTTACCACACACATAAACTATATTTAAGGTAGAGCCTGAGAAATATTTTGGTGCTTT
Source organism: Herpailurus yagouaroundi (assembly GCF_014898765.1). NCBI lineage: Eukaryota > Metazoa > Chordata > Mammalia > Carnivora > Felidae > Herpailurus > Herpailurus yagouaroundi. Next base: position 6,181,248 of record NW_024412447.1, on the reverse strand, counting down.
TCTCCTTCACCCTCTTTTCTGAGGGAGCCTTGAGGCTGATTTAGATCAAATTGTTAATCCATAGAAGATGTTAAAGAGTCACCTGTAAGGCACTAACATGCTGGGAGCCTGCAGGTATAATAGTGTCTCTTCTTCCCTGAAGGGAGAAAAAAATGGCACAATATTACCAGCCCTGGACCAAGACTGTGAATTCTTAAACCACTTAACAAAAAATTACCAAGGCCCCACGACTTCTAAACCAAGGACCACACCCTAATGGGTAACTTCTTTAAGAATCTTCTAGATCTTGGCATGCCGCAGGTGTAAAGCTTTTTAAACTGAATGTTAATAAAAGTTTCAACACATTCACCTCCATCTATCAAAAACACCGTTAAAACAATTGCGTCTTAAAGCCATGTGGAATTCATCTCCTAAGAATGTGTGGTTTAGTGGTTACCTTTAAGGATCTTAAAGGAAGACACTAAAAACAGTAAAATGGTCTATAGCTATTTAAGACAAACTTTGGCTTGTAGACTTGATTTAACCAGTAATTCGTATTTCTTTCCCCTTTCCTTTTCATGGAATGCCTGTTAGTACAGAACATTCTTCAGGGAAAGCTGTGTGGGTGATGGTCATAAGGAGAGTAGAATGGGCTGGGAAGGACCTAGGACCACAATACTAGGTAGTGTTGTGATGGATGTGGGATATGCTCTGAGGATTGGACTTGATTTATATTATTTGAGTGTAGAGATGGGATCAAATTCTATTGTGGTCTGAAGCATCACACCAAAATGTCATGCCCAAAGCATGTCTTCGCTGGTCCTTGATAAGTGAGGAGGAAAGATGTGTGGGTGTCTGTCTAAAATACTGCTGGGGGCTGGGGCACCTGGGTGGCTCAGTTAGTTGAGCGTCCGACTTCAGCTCAGGTCATGATCTTACAGTCCGTGAGTTCGAGCTCTGCGTCGGGCTCTGTGCTGACAGCTCAGAACCTGGAGCCTGCTTCGGGTTCTGTGTCTCCCTCTCTCTCTGCCCCTCCCCTGTTCATGCTCTGTCTCTCTCTGTCTCAAAAATAAATAAACGTTAAAAATTTTAAATACTGCTGGGAGGTATCTGGGTGGCTCAGTCAGTTAAGCATCTAACTCTTGATTTCGGCTCAGGTCATGACATGGGATAAAGCCCCGCATTGGGCTCTGCACAGATAGTGCAGAGCCTGCTTGGGATTCATTCTCTCTCTCTCTCTCCCTCTCTCCCTCTCTCCCTCTCTCCCTCTCTCCCTCTCTCCCT
>NW_024412447.1:6160307-6179885 GCF_014898765.1 Herpailurus yagouaroundi | reverse complement strand
AAAAAAAAAAAAGGGGGGGTGCCTGGGTGGCTCAGTTGGTTAAGAATTTGACTCTTGATTTTGGCTCAGATCATGATTCCACAGTTTCTGTATCAAACCCTGCGTCAGGCTCTGTGCTGACAGCATGGAGCCTGCTTAGGATTCTCTCTCTCCCTCCCTCTATGCCTCAGCACCCCCCCTCCAGGATATCAATAAATAAATAAGCTTAAAAAAAAAACCTTAAATACTCTTGAGAGACCATTCATGTTCTCACAAATGTCTCCTTTAGTGGTGAGAACAAAGCTACAATTTAGTGGACATTAGATCTTCCAGTGAGCATCCTCATCAACTTTTGAGGTGACTATGCCCGCTGCTGAGGGCTATGTTGGTGAGATGAGATCTTTGGTGTTTTGCTTTCCCACGTGGAAGTGGACCCAAGAGACTCCGTTTCAACTCCCTCTTTCATTCATCAGCTCAGGCCATCCTAGCTTGGCACGTCTCTGGCCAAGGACTCTGAATCTTAGACCTAGGGATTGAGCACAGAAGAAACAAATAGTTAGACAGCATTCACTCACTCCAGTGGCAGGGCCTTATGCTCAGTGGAATGGACATTTTTCTGTGGTTACCTGCTTCCTGCTTCTCCAAGGCTTCTTTGTAGTCCTCTCTGCTCTCCCATACTCTTTAGAATAGGTTCTCTTTTTTGTTTAAGTAGCCAGAGTTAGTTTGGGTTGCTTGCAACTAAAGAATCTTTAATGATACACATAGGGTGAAAACCTAAACCATAACTAGTTATTATTTAAGTCCAAAAGATTTATTAAATCCCATTCTGTTAAGACATTGTATAAAATTTGAATTTTAAGTTAAAAAATACAGTGTAAAAAATATAACCTAGGGGCGCCTGGGTGGCTCAGTCGGTTAAGCTGCCGACTTCAGCTCAGGTCATGATCTCGCGGTCTGTGAATTCAAGCCCCGCGTCGGGCTCTGTGCTGACAGCTCAGAGCCTGGAGCCTGTTTCGGATTCTGTGTCTCCCTCTCTCTGACCCTCCCCCATTTATGCTCTGTCTCTGTCTGTCTCAAAAATAAATAAACGTTAAAAAAAAATTTTTTTAAATATAACCTAAATTGTATATAAAACATTACTATATAGTTCTATATATATAATTCTATATCATATATAAATATATATATATAGCTCTATTTTATATATAAATATATATAGTTCTATATACATATAGTTCTATATTGTATATAAATATATATTTTAATTAAAAACAAAACTAAGAATGGAAAAATGATCCTACCATTCCAACACAACTATTTTGGATTGATTAATTATTTTTATTCTCAATGCTCAATGTAGAGTTTGAACTCAAGACCCTGAGGTCAAGGGTCCTATGCTTTACTGACAGAGCCAGCCAGGTGCCCCATCAACACAACTGTTTTTATGCTTGTGTTTTCCCTGCCAGTTTAAGTCCACATATACCTATTTTTTTAATCTGATTGAGATCAGCTTCTTTTTCAACATTTTTAAATGCTACTTCCCCCCCATCAGAAGACTGAAGTTGGGGGAAAGGCAGAAGGTGAGGTCGTTTACAAAAATATTTCGAGAAAACTTTTTAATGAAAAAAAGTTTGAAACCCTGTTGAGGTGAGCCATGGTTGCCCAAATGGTCTAACCTTGTTGGTTCAAAATACTACTAGCCTCTTTTCTCCCCTCCCAGTCAACTATTTTTTACTAAAATTGCATAACAAAGGAGCATTTGTATTTTAAAGATACTGATACCAACTTGTCCACCGAGGTTTAAAAGAAAAGGAACTATGTGCTTATTGTACATGGCTTGGGTGCAAAGAGATGGTGTTAGTCACCTTCTGGCTGGGTGCCCATGTGCCTGAAGTCTGTGTGTTGGGGTGACTGGCAGGGCAACAGAAAGGAGGAGTTAACTGACCATTTGTCAGCTTTACGATATTAAAGCTGAATTGAAACAACTCTGACTCTCTCACATTTATGCCGAGTTTGTCATGGTTAGAAAAAATGCAATTCTCTTGGTCTACCATCTACGATCTATAATTTACCTGCTGTCTATTTTCCTGAAACGTGGAGTGACCATGTTTAATGATAATAGCACATGAGATTTTAGGTATAATAGCAAAAATAACTGAACCTGGAGTCATGAGCCATGGGTTCCAGTTCTGGCTTTTTTTTTCTTTAAGTTTTTATTTAATCTCTATACCCCACATGGATTCAGACTCACAACTTCAAGATGAAGAGTCACCTGCTCTTCCAACTGAGCCAGCCAGGTGCTCCCTGGCTCTTTGTTGAAATAGTTGAAGCCTGGATGTTCTGCAATTCCTCTGCTTCTTCATGCTTCATCTGTCAATTCTTTTCATTCCTTTGGGGTTCCAGTTTTCATCTGCAAAATATGTTGGGTTTTATAGTTGTATAATGTTCTTGTATATTTTATGTGCAACTCATACCAACCTTGAAAAGTGGGGCAAAAATGGTCATCGGTCTCCAATGAAAGAAACTGGAGCTCACAAGGCTATTCATCTTTTAATGCAAGATGTCTTGCATCGTTTAATTAGTGGTAGATCAGGGAATCAGGTACAAACCTTGATGCATTGTTATCTGCTATATACCAAATTCCCCCAAACTTAACAGCTTAAAAAAAACTTTATTACCATACACATTTTTTTTTTTTTTGTGGGCCAGGGACCTGCAGACAGCTTAGCTGGTGGTTCTGGCTCCAAGTCTCATTAGATTACATTCAGGCTTCTGTTAGAACTGCATTTTCATCTGAAGGCTCAACTGGGGGAGGTCATGCTTCAAAATTCACTTATGTCATAGGTAGTAGGTTCCATGGCTGTTGGCTAGAGACTTTAGTTCTCTATCACATGGGCCTCTCCACAGACTACCCAAATCTCCTGCCCATGGGACAGCTTGCTTCTCCCAGAGCAAATGATCTGAGAGTGTGTGCGTGGGAGAGAAAGCATGCTCAAGACTGAAGCCATAGTCCTTTATAACCTAATGTCAGAAGTGATACATTATCATTTCTGCCATATGCTATTGGTTACACAGACTCACCCTGGTAGAATTTGGGAGGAGTTACACAAAGGTATGAAGAGTAGGAGACAGGGATCATTAGGAGCCACCTTAGAGGCTGACTACCCCATTCTGCCATTCTACCATGTGTTCACATTTTAAAAGACATCATTCAGTTGATAGCCTAGGGTCAGTGAAGTCTCAGCAAAGAAATAGAAGAGATGAAAAACCAAATTGAAATTTTAGAACTAAAACATAATGGAAATGAAAAGTTTACTAGATGAGCTCAACAGCAGAATAGAGCAGACAGGAAAGAATTAGTGAACTTGAAGATAGAACAGTAGAAAGAAACCGTTAAATATCTAGATCCAACTACCAATTTACAGAAAATGAAGAAGATAGATAAAAATGTTAAACTACACTTCAGAGATGCGATCAGCAAAATCCAGTCTGTGAGAAACTCTGGAAGACAACTCTATCTCCTCATTGAGTAAATTCCAATGAAAAAATTGCACACGAGGGAAACTTATACAGACTTAAAAGACTATTAACTATGGGGTGCCTGGGTGGCACAGTCAGCTGAGCATCTGACTCTTGGTTTTGGCTCAGGTCATCATCTTGTGGTTTGTGGGTTTCAGTCCCATGTCAGGCTGTGTCCTGACAGTGTGGAAACTGCTTGGAATTCTCTCTCCCTCTTTATCCCTCCATCATTTTCTCTCTCTAAAAATGAACAAACTTAAAAAATATTGACCATCCAGAATTTGTGGATATTAGTTCTATTATTGCAACAAATGAATGTAAGAATAAATAAAACACATGACGTTTATGAGACAATTGGAAACTTGAACATTAAAGAAGTGTTATTTTTGATATTAAAGAAGTGTTAATTTTTTCAGGTTTAATCATGTTAAGGTTACATTAAAAAGTCCTTAATTTGGGGGGCACATGGGTGGCTCAGTCGGTTGAGCGTCCGACTTCAGCTCAGGTCATGATCTCACGGCTTGTGGGTTTCAGCCCTGTGTTGGGCTGTGTGCTGACACCTTGGAGCCTGGAGCCTGCTTTGGATTCTGTGTGTCCCTCTCACTGTTTCCCCCTCCCCTGTTCATGCTCTCTCTCTCAAAAATATTTTTTAAAAAGTCCTTAAATTTCAAGATCTGTACTGAATGATTATAGATGGAATTATGTTCAAAATTTGTTTCAAAGTAATCTGGAATGAGGGAAGTGGAAGAGAGAAATGGGTAGAACTGGCAATGTGGTAATAGCAGGTGGGGTTGGTGATTATTATGCCATTCTGTTTTTTTTCCCTGTGAATATAGGAATTTCCCAATAATTTTTTTAAAAGCTATTATAGGGGTGCCTGGGTTGCTCAGTTGGTTGAGTATCTGACTCTTGATTTTGGTTCAGGTCATGATCTCAAGGTCGTGGGGTTGGGCTCTGTGCTGAGTGTGGAGCCCGCTTAAGACTCTCCCTCCCCCTGCCCACCTTCTCCACTTGTGCATGCTCTCATTCTGTACAATAAAAAAAAATGTTTTAAAAGCCATTATATTCTCTCACTCCACAAAGCTGATCATCTGACCCTTCCCCACTCTGGGAGTAAACTGGAAGTTTATTTTCTCAATTAGGTAAAAAAAAAAAAAAAAAAAAAAAGTCTCTGTACTAGAATATATTGGGCAAGGTTAAAAACAGATTCATGATGAATACAGGGGGATTAAGTAAATTGCATAGGGAATGGTGAGTCCCCACTTATCCCCACATCCCATTGGGTAAATGGAATGCTATCAGACAGGTGTATATCCTCTAGGCAGGAGCCTAGAAGATCTTTCTCTGGGAAATACGACCATCCCTGGAGGGAAAACCTAAAGACACTGACACTGTGAGTTCCACAAGGAAACAAGCCAGCTAGATTACCCCAAGGTCTCAGCACTTCTGATCAGCTTTTTAGTATCTCACTCTTAAATAGATCAAGAACCACAGATATTTAGGAAGATCTCTGACACAACAGAGACAAAAACAAATAGTGCTGGCAGGGAGTTTGAAAGAAAAGCCATGCAAGGGAAAGAAAATTGAATAAAAAACAATATTAGCATACTTGAGAGGTAAGATACTGCTTCCATGAAGCAAAAATAAGATTCTGTTTTTAAAAGGCCAAGATCAGGGGTGCCTGGGTGGCTCATTCAGTTAAGTGTTTGACTCTTGATTTCAGCTCAGGTCATGATCTCACAGTTGGTGAGACTGAGCCCCATGTCAGGCTCTGTGCTGACAGCGTGGAGTCTGCTTGGGTTTCTTCCTCTGCTCCTCCCCCTGCTCGCTCGCTCTCTCAAAAATAAACATTAAAAAGTCCAAGATCAAAAAGGACTCTTGGAAATTAAAAATGATGGTAGAAACGAACAACTCAATAGTAGGGTTGGGAGATGAAGTTGAGAAACTCTCCCACGCAGCAGAGCAAAAATGACAAAAATCTAGAAAAGATGAAGTTATATGAATCTTGAAGTCTAGGCGATCCAAAATCTGAATGGAAGCATTTCAGAGGTACAGAACAAAACATAATAGAGGATAGCAAATTATCAAATAACTCAAAGCAGAAGTAAACATTTCCAAATTTAAAGGTTCCAATGAGTAGCCCAGAAAAATAGATTAAAATTAACCTGTGCCAAAGCACATCATTGTAAAATTTCAAAATTCTGGTGAAAGAAAAGATCCTACAAATTTCCAGACAGTAAAAACAAGTCATATACAAAAGATCAAGAATCACAATGCATTTCTCCTTACCTGCCAGTTAAGAAACCTTTTATCACCTCCATAGGACACCTGGTCAGCTAATCTATTCATGGGAAAATCCTAATGGGAACACATAGATGTGTATATACAAAAAATGCAAACCATTTGTCCAGAAAAATTAACCCACGCTCCCATTCTTAAATATGCATGATCAGGCACAAGAAGAAAACCATCAAGATAGAAACACCCAAGTGAATGAAACAACTGTCTGCAGGAAAAACAGACACAACTCAGAGAAGGTACGGCAATTCCTCTCTATATTCTCAACAGATTTGAGAAAACAGGGACTGTAACCATTGAGCAAGAAGCTATGAAACAGGAACAATCTCAGAAATTAAATAATTATCAGGACAAAATTCATGGGAAGGGTTTGAAGATAAAGGCAAGGAAAGATTCCAGACTACAGACCAGAAAGGAACAAAGTGTTGAAAAAGTTGGGAGAAGAATGAGGATCAGTGCAGGAGGACCACCATCAGAGTAACTGAAGTTCCAAAAAAATAAACAAGTGAGAGGAAAAATACAGGGAAAGACCTTATCAAAGAAATCATAAAAGAAAATTTATCAGAATTGAAGGAATCTCCAGGTTGAAGGACTAACTGAATGCCAAGCCGAATGAGAAAAAGATAAATATCTATATTCAGTGTTGTGAAATTTCAGACTACCAAGAATAAATAGTAGATCCAAACAATTTCCAGAGAGAAATATTATGTACAAAAGAATGAGAATCAGGCTAACATCAGATTTCTCTCTGGGGACACCAAAGTGTAGAATATAATGGAACAATGCCTTGAAAGTTCTGAGGGACAATTACTTACAAATGAGAATTCTATATTCATATAAGGCATAATGGTATTTTCAGATATAAACTCAGGAGGATTACCTTTCAAGTACTTTCTAAGTAAGCTACTTGAGAATGTACACCATCAAAAAAGGATGAAAACCATCTTACCGCCCCCATTACCAAAAAGAAAAACATAAGATACAAGAAATAATGCGACCAATGAGGAAGTCCATTGAAATGCAATCTCAGGATAACAGTTGTACAGTGAAGCTAGAAAGCTGTTTGTTCCATATTAGAACAGAAAGGCAGCTCCAGGTAGAATGTTTTCAACAAGAGAAATGAAATAGATCTAAGTAATAGAACGAATAAGAAGCCAGATCATGTTCATGACTTGAAGAAAACATGTCCATTCCATCAATAAGAAGAAAATAAGACAATTAGAAATAACAGGTAAAAAAATTACATAAGAAACTCAAGGCCAAACAGGAAGCAAACAAAAATGTGGTGTGATTTTAATCTTGATTCTGAAATAGTCAACTCTGCCTGCAGAAGAGAATATGAGTGTTGTCGTCCTTGACATTGTCAGGGTTCAGCTGACAGATATGAAGGTGGGACAAGTGGAACAGAAGGTACAGGCACCAATATCCTTACCTAAACGTGGTGGGGATCATGCGTTACATATGGGCTGATAAAAGAGCAAACACGAGCCCCCCAAAATTTTTAAGTACGAATAGAAGAAGTAAAAATACAAAGCATGTACAAAAATGGAGGCGGGAGAAGGGAACTCCTTATCTTCCACAATGGGGAGCCTGATAATGTCTTAATTTTGTAAATCAAGAAATACCAGTGTAGGGGAACCTGGGTGGCTCAGTTGGTTAGGTGTCCAACCCTGATTTCCGCTCAGGTCATGATCTCATGGTTCGTGAGTTCAAGCCCTACATGGAGCTCTGTATTGACAGTGCAGAGCCTGCTTGGGCTCTCTCTGCCCCTCCCGTCCTTGACCCCGCCCCCCCCCCCCCCCATAAATAAGTAAGTAAGTAAGAAATACCAGTGTATATATATTATTTGTAAGAATATTACATATCTGGTAGTATATGTGTAGAAAAAACATTCTGGGAGACTATTCATCAAACTGCTAACCTCTGGCTAGAGGAGAGGGAGAGTCCCAATTGTGTCATTGCTAGGGTTTTAATAATAATTAAAAATAAAAAAAACTTTGAAGACATTAGAATTGTATATTCTCAAGATGTGCTGCATGAATATGAATTTGAGTCCTAAATTCCTGAAGCATAATTCCATACAATGAAAGTCAGAGAAATGACTTGGGAGTTACCAGTAATAAAAAGGTGTTTCAGCGTGTGAGTTTCTCTTCTCCAAAGTAAACACCCTTTCACTGGGTTTGGATGAATTATAAATGGGAAAACACTCCATATCTCTGATTTGCTTGTCTTTGATTTTTTTAATGTTTATTTATTTTTGAAACAGAGAGAGATCGTGAGCAGGGGAGGGGCAGAGAGAGAGGGACACACAGAATCTGAGACAGGCTCCAGGCTCCGAGCCGTCAGCACAGAGTCTGATGCGGGGCTCGAACTTAGAAACTGTGAGATCATGACCTGAGGTGAAGTTGGATGCTTAATGGACTGAGCCACCCAGGCACCCCATGATTTGCTTTTCTTTAAAAAATGTGATTGTTTAGAAAACTTTTTAAGTGTTTTTTTTTGGGGGGGGGGTGTGTGCAGGGCAAGTGGGAGAATCATAACATTTGACAATTATCAAAACTATGGGAACTTTTATTATTTATAAAGTGTGGTTACTACCTACACATTCAGGTGAGTAAATTTATGAAGGAAACCAAAGTCCTTCTCTGGAAGCCTGCAGGCTTAGATACAAATACCCCTAGATTAAGAACAATTATTTAAATGATACTTTCACCAAGGGTTTTCACAGATAACATCTCCCATACCAGTAATTCTTATAAAAACAGCATGATGTTGGGATTATATCTATTCTGTAGATGAAGAAATTGAAGTTCAGAGACAGACTCACCCATGATCACATAACCAGCAAATAGGAGAGTATTTTAAGACCACTCTACTGAAACCAGATTCACTCCCAGTTGTATCCCGAATGTGGGGATTGCTAGGGAATTAATCGCTCTGGGTTTATCCTGGTTCTTATATGCCTTGGGTTCTTAGTTCTCTGTGCATTTTGAGGAACGGAAACTCTAATAATTGTTAAATTGTGGTATGTCTCTAGTCTTAAGGAAAGGTAGGGAAAGTAATGTTTGGGTGATCAAGATATTAGAATCCAAAGGAGGTTCGAAAGTGATTTTGTTTGCTTGTTTAGGACCCTCCACCATCCCTGGTGGAAAGGTAAAGACACAGAGGCAGATATGGGAGGCTTGAAAGTGACTTTATGGGACTTCTCTAGAAGGATTTCCAAGGAATATACCCACCCTAATAAGCTGATGTGCTCTAGATACAGGCTTGCTTTCTCTTTGCCCACAGCCATAAATCTGGCTTCCTAACTACAGGTACTCTTCTGTCAAAACCCCAGGATGTTCTAATCTGACTGACCCTAAGGTCAAGTTGGCAACTCTGTCTTTTGAACTTGCAGGCCAATTCTTCCCAATAAGAAGAGAAATGGCTCTTTGGCGAAACAACCTAGTGCTACCCTGTTGCTGTATTTCAGGCACTGGAACATTCACAGCTTTCCTAAGTCATTGATTGTTGGCACCAATCCCCCCAAACCCCATTTTCCCTCCTGCTGACATAGGAATTATTCTGCAAAGGATTGCATTCAGAGCATGGAAACTCCTTTAGGGGAAGGAGGCATTAACTGATATGTTCCATTAAACATCTCTAATGATACTTAGCTCTACCCTTTTTCCATGGGAAGCATTCTCCTCCTAAGAACAGCCCATTATTATCAAAATATTCCATTCAGATGCAATGTAGTTTATTTGGGATAACAATATCCCAATGTTGTTAGATACATCCCATAACAAGCCTCTTAATCTTCATCAGTGAGATGAGAATCCAACCATAATTCACAAATGCAACCGTAGTAAGTACAGTTTTTCTCCTTTGCTGCTAGTGCTTTCCTTAGAATAAAACCGTATTCCCATTTGATTCCAAAGACTCTCACTTATTAGAGAGGGGCTTGGCAGCCCTGTCCTGTGCTTAGTTAAGACATCACAGACTTTGCTCGCTGAGCAAACAACAATGTCTAAATTGATTATACCTCTAAGTGACAACCTAAGATGAAAACTCACAGCAGAAATAGATGTGGCTTGTTGAGAAAGCTGCTTGAGTCCTTCAAAAAGCTAAGGTTTAGGGGTGCCTTATGAGAAATAAAGTTGCCAACCATACATCCTGGGTATAAAATTTAAACTGGTGATGCTCCTGAATTAATCACTGTGAATTTTTGAAACTCTTTAGAAACTTGCTGCTTAAGGTATATGGCAAAAACACTCAACAAGCAAGTCTCCTTCCACATCCATCCAGGTGAAGCAGCCAAACCCTTGCCCTAGTCTACTGATACCAACAGCATATGGGTGTCCACAAAGAAAGGGAAACCTCTCTTCTGCCTCATTCATACATTATTTGCTTATGTGATGGTCTCCACTACCAGAGGTGAGCCACAAAATGCAGGGAAAATACCTTTTTGACCTTTAAAAGTTCTTTGCCAAACAACCTGATTCAATAATGGACAAAGAACTTGAATATACATTTTTCCAAAGAAGACCTACAAATGGCCAACAAACACATGAAAAGGTGATAAATATCATTAGCCATCAGGGAAATGCAAATCAAAACCACAATGAGATACCCACTTCACAGCCATGAGGATGGCCACTATCAAAAACCAGAAAATAACAAGTGATGGTGAGGATGTAGAGAAATTGGAACCCTCATGCACTGCTGGTGGGAATGTCAAGTGGTGTAGCCATTATGGAAAATAGTATGGTGATTCTTCAAAAAATAAAATTAGAATTGCCATATGATCTAGCAATTCCATTTTGGGTGTCTACCCAAAAGAATCGAAAGCAGGGTCTTGAAGATCGATATTTGTATACCTGTGTTCAGAGCAGCATTATTCACGATAGCTAAAACACGGAAGCAACCCAGATGTCTATCGACAGATGAATGGATAAGCAAAGTGTGGTCTCTCCATGCCATGGAATATTATTCAGCCTTGAAAAGGGAGAAAATTCTGGCACGCTACAATGTGGATTAATCTTAAGGATATTATGTGAAGTGAAACAGGCCAAAAAGATAAATATCGTATGATTCCACTCATATGAAGTCTCTCTAGAATTGTCCAATTCCCTGAGACAGAAAGTCGAATGATGATGCTCAGGGGCTGGAAAACGGGGAGAATACGGAGTTGTTGAATGGATACAGAATTAAATTTTATATTGGGGCGCCTGGGTGGCGCAGTCGGTTGAGCGTCCGACTTCAGCCAGGTCACGATCTCGCGGTCCGTGAGTTCGAGCCCCGCGTCGGGCTCTGGGCTGACGGCTCGGAGCCTGGAGCCTGTTTCCGATGCTGTGTCTCCCTCTCTCTCTGCCCCTCCCCCGTTCATGCTCTGTCTCTCTCTGTCCCAAAAATAAAATAAAAAACGTTGAAAAAAAAATTAAAAAAAAATTTTATATTATGTATATTTTGCCACAATAGAAAAAAAAATTGGGGAAAAAAACCCTGACAGCTGATATCCAAGCCACAAAACAAATGCCTATAAATCAGTAAGAAAGGCAGAAAATCCCACAGAAACATGAACAAAGAAACCCCAAACATTGCATATGTGCTTTGCTAAAGGGATTCCAAATAGCCAAAGTAACACCCTATTAGTAATCAGGAAATACTATTTAATATTATGTTCATATTAGTCAAAATATGGCTTAGCATAATGTTTACATTAGCCCCAAAGTGGAACATTCAAATGCCCATGAATGGATAAATTGAAGTGTATTCATAGAATACTATGCAAACAATAAAAACATGTGAACTATAGCCACAACACAGTAATATGGATGAATCTCAATGTTGAGTAAAAGAAAGAAATCAGACACAAAATAGCACCTACTGTATGGTTCCATTTATAGAAAGTTCAAAAACAGGCAAAAGAAAACTATGCTTAGGGATTCATAATTAACAAAACTATGAATAAAAGCAAAGAAATTATTATAAGAGGAGAATGGTTACCTGGAGAGGAGGCTGGGAACGATTGTAATCAGGAGGATGAATGCAGGTGTCTTCTGGAGTCTGGAGATGTTCTGTTTCTTTACCTGCTGGTGACTATCTAGGAGTTTCACTTTTCCATACGTGTGTTGTATTTTACAACGAAAATGTTTCTAATAATTTTATTGTTTAATGTTTATTTATTTTTGAGAGACAGCTCATGAGCAGGAGAGGGGAAGAGAGAGAGGGAGACACTGAATTTGAAGCTGTCAGCTGTCAGCACAGAGCCTGATGCGGGGCTTGAACCCATGAACCATGAGATCATGACCTGAGCCACCCAGGTGTCCCCCAACAAAAATGTTTCTAATAGCAGAAAAAATTCCTTGCACATTAGCATATTGCATGGCACACTGAATTTCCTAATAGATGTTTGCTTATATCCTACAGTACAATAAAGAGGAAAAGTGAATGTATACCATAAATCGGTGCATACAAATGACTAGACCGTGTTTTCTAAAATATCGTTCCTGGGAAGAAAAAATGGGCATCGTCGAGCTATTCTATGGCTTAAGCCCCACCACTCCCCCATCCCTCCAGGGAGATCCTGGGCAGACAGAGGCTTGATGCAGTCTAGACAGACGGATATATGAACAAAGAGTCCGCTTTAAGTACATGGACAGTTCTATGGACGGGCACTGAAGAAAGCGTGAACTTGGATTGGAAATAGCTATCCTCAAAAATCTTTATCACGTTCACTAAGCAGGAATAGAAGCTAATAATTATATAAGCATCCCTCCCTCACACAAACCAGAACCGCAAATTAACTTAATTTGTTTACATGAATGCCTTTAAATAATGAGGTACACAGCTCCCGCCCCTTTCTTGGTACTAGGAGAATCTTTGTCACATTCATCTGTACTCGTTTCTATTTTTGCACAATCAGGGTAAGATTAGAGCCTTGCCGGATCTCGGCAGAAAGATGAGTTTGATTCAGACACTGTGCAGAATGCAGAGAGAGCAGGGATTTGGTTACTGGTTCAGCGCATCTGGAGGATCGGGGAATTGGGGCACCTCCTTGCCATCATAGACCATGGTAAATGATTGTCACATACTACAAGTCTTTTTTTTTTTTAATAATTAGTGCAAGAGTGTGCGATTTGTGAATTTTCCAGTTTGTTTTAAATCATAGAATTCCTTCTGCCTTTCCTCTCGTGAGGTTTCTTCCGTCTTCACCTTAGAGTCAGTGTGTGCTTGGGGAATCAAAAACCAAACTCTAAGTTATTGGTATCAGTTTAATCAAATCATATCAAACATTAGTCTGCTGCCCTCCCTCTCCCATCATGTTCGTGAGGCAGACATTAGCCATGTAGGGGTTGTTCAGTTCCCTTCCTATTAGGGAGAAAGCCCTCCTGTGCATCGTTTGGGCACGAGGTGGTGGCTCAGTTTCCCACTACAAAAGTAAGGGTGGCTTTATCTTCCCTTCTCGCTATCCCCAGGCAGCCAGGGCTTGGGGCCTGGTTTAGACTTAGCCAACCGGGAACACCTTCTGGTGCTTACAATCTTGAGACATAAGGACAGATGGCATTAATTCCTAGGGGAGCATTAATTCTAGGGGTGTCGTCCTGGCCATACTGTTTCCGATTAAGAAAAAAATCTGCTCCTTGGCTGTTCAGATGTGTTGATCACTGCCCATTTTCCATCATAAAATCTAGCAAGGATTCTGTGACCTCCCTGAAGCTCTTCTAATATATCCCATTTTTGCTTAAGTTACCTATAGTAACTTAAACAACCTATAGTTGTTTTTGACACTGTGGCCCAAATACCTTTGCTTTGGATTTTGCACATCACTGCTCTCTTCCTTGAGTTAGGACAAGAGGAAGGTAATTGTTTGCCTTTCACAGTGGTTCTCAAACCCAAGCCTGCATCAGAATCACCCAAGGTTGGTTCAACCGTGAATTGTTGAACCTACCGTCTGAGTTTCTGATGTAGTAAGTCTGGGGTGGTGCCTGAGAATTTGCATTTCTAACAGTTCCCTGGCAATGTTGCTTTTTGGGTGACCATACTTTTGAGAACCAATAGCTCAGAATATAGTGGAGCTTCCTCTAATTCTGTCCAAAAGCTAGCATCAATTTTTAGCCAATAAACAATGATTCAGGGTCTTACTTGGGAATCCTTTTGTTTTGTTGATTTCTCTGGTTATTGTTGCTTAATATATTACAGATGAGATACAACAAACCTAGGGAATATTTATCTTATTTTTCTAGACCAATAGAAATCATGAGATTTTTAAAACCATTTTTTAATGTTTATTTTATTTTTGAGAGAAAGAGAGCACAAGCAGGGTAGGGACAGAAAGAGAGGGAGACACAGAATCCAAAGCAGGCTCCAGGCTCCGAGCTGTCAGCACAGAGCCCAATGTGGGGCTCAAACCCATGAAGTGTGAGATCAGGACCTGAGCCAAAGTTGGACACTTAACTGACTGAGCCACCCAGGAGCCCCCATGAGATTTTGAAGGAGGAGTAGATTACAAGTCTGGACATCACCTTTGTTTATTTACAAGAAAAATGTCATGTCTGAATTTTTTACAATGAGCTTATTCTTAATAGTGTCTTAACTACTTTTATTAGGATAGTCAATTGTTTAAAACACTGCTCATTTAAGTGGGAAGCACTCCACAGACAAAACTATATTAAGAAAAAAATTTTTTAATGTTTTATTTATTTTTGAGAGAGAGAGAGAGAGAGAGAGAGAGAGAGAGAGAGAGAGAGAGAAAATGAGTGGGGAGGGGCAGAGAGAGAGGGAGACACATAATCCAAAGCAGGCTCTAGGCTCCTAGCTGTCAGTGCAGAGCCCCACGTGGGGCTCGAACTCACGGACTGCAGGATCATGACCTGAGCCAAAGCTGGATACTTAACCAACTGAGCCACCCAGGTGCCCCATAAACTACATTTTAAAATGTATAATAGCAGTTCATTTTCTCATGTTCACTTTGACCTCAGCTGTTTCTGAACATAGACTGTGGGGTTCAACTAGGATCTTTAAAGAAAGACTTTAGAATTACGTTTTTCTAGAATTGTCCCTAATCCCTTGGCTGCATATATTTGAAGAAATAATCTAAATCTCAAATAATTCCACAGCCACGAAACACAACTACACACCTATCAGGATGGCTAAGAGGAATAATAGTGGCAATGTCAAATGCTGGCAAAGATGCCAAGAAGCATTGCTTGTAGAAAAGTAAAATGCTACAACCACTTGAGTTTAAAACACTAAACTTGTAATTTCCATATGACACAGCAATTGTACTCTAGGGCACGTATTCCAGAGAAATTAAAACTTATGTTCACACAAATGCCTGCACATGAATGTTCATAGTAGTTTATTTGTAATAACCAAAAACCAGAGTTAGCCTCCAAAGGGTGAATGGTTAAACATTCATGTATTAAAGGTAATACATCCAAACCATGGAATACCACTCAGTAATAAAAAGGAACAGACTACTGAAACATGTAACAACTTGGATGAGTCTCCCAGCATTATGCTGAGTGAGAAAATTCCATTCGAAAATTCTACATTGTATATGATTCCCCTTATGTAACATTTTTGAATTGACAAAATTTTAGAAATGGAGGATAGTTGTTGCCAGGTGTTGGGGGTGGGACAAAAGGTGGGAGTATAAAAGGACAACATGAGGATGGGAAGGTGTTGGAACTATTCTGTATTTTGACTGTGGTGGCGGTTACTTGAAACCTACACAGGTGTTAAAGCTGTGTAAAACTTAATACACACACACACCAGTCCAGGTAAAACTGGGAAAATCTGAGTATTAATGGATTGTATCAATGTCAATATCCTGGTTGTGATATTAGATTAAAGTTTTGTAAAATGTTACAATTGGGAAAACTGGGCACAGTACACAAGAGATCTCTCTATATTATTTCTTACAACTGCATGTCAATTTACAGTGATCTCAAACTTTTTTTTTTTTTCAACATTTATTTATTTTTGGGACAGAGAGAGACAGAGCATGAACGGGGGAGGGGCAGAGAGAGAGGGAGACACAGAACTGGAAACAGGCTCCAGGCTCTGAGCCATCAGCCCAGAGCCCGACGCGGGGCTCAAACTCACGGACCGCGAGATCGTGACCTGGCTGAAGTCGGACGCTTAACCGACTGCGCCACCCAGGCGCCCCTCAAACATTTTTTTAATAAACAGTTGTATTAAAAAAAAGACCCTACCAATGATAATAAACCCTGCCAACGATATTACCCTGCATATTGGTAATATTAAGCTTAGGGTGTAATTTAGAGGAAGATCCTAAAGATTTCTCCTTTTTATGCAGAGAAACTGCATAAAAGAATAAATAAATGTGCTAATTAATCATACATTTTGTATATCTGATTGTTTTAAAAACGTAATGTTTAGGTGAAAAGCAAAAGAGGCCTAGATCCTAGATATAGAAAAGACCTTAGGAGCATCTGGGTGGCTCAGTTGGTTAAGCATCTGACTTCAACTCAGGTCATGATCTCACAGTTCATGGGTTCAAGCCCCGCATCGGGCTCTGTGCTGACAACTCAGAGCCTGGAGCCTGCTTCAGATTCTATGTCTCCCCCTCTCCCTCTGCCCCTCCCCGACTTGTGCTCTGTCTCTCTCTTTCAGAAATAAGTGTTAAAAAAAAAAAAAAAGAAAAAACACAACACCAAGACCTTAAAGGCTGGTCTGATCTAGCCACTTGCCACAGAGGCACCAGCTCAGGTATAGCAGTATGCTCTCAAGGGGTATTTGGTATAGCCACCAGGGATCCTTTGCATAATATCCCCAATTTCCCTAAGGTAATAGTACTAGCAAGTTTGGGGGAAAGATTAGCATATGTATTTTACCTGTACTAATCAGAACTACCATTTACCACGTGTCTGCTCTAGTAGACTGTTAAATCTACGTCTAATTTAAACCTCACAATAACTGTGGGTGAGAGGCATTATTATCTCCATTGTACAGATGAGCAAAGTGAGGCTTGGCAAATTTAATGAACCCGCTCTGGCACCAATTGGTAACGTGGTGGAGCCAGGGTAGAGTGTGGGTGTGTGGGGGCCACAGCTCTAGGGCACTTATTCCAGAGAATTAAAACTTTTTAGCAAGAATACCCGCTGCCTTCAAAAGGGGCTACCTCTGTATTGGCTCCTCAACACCCATAAATGGGGTATTCCCAGTGTGATTTGCTTGGTCATTTCCTTTAGGAGTTCTTAATCTAGGGGCTGTGGGACCTTACAGGGCCCACAAATTGGTTTCAGGAGATCATGCATGAACCATTGAAATTGGATGTTAAAATTTGATGCAGAGTTGCACACATGAATTTGGGGGAAAGGATCCATTATTTCCACCAGATTCCCTGAAAAGGTTTGGGACTCCAAAGACAGGTTAAGAACTGCATCGTTGGATCCAAAGAGAGATTTTTTTTTTCCTCCCCCACTGGAAAGCGTTTCAAATGCCCTAATAACACCGACAAAGGCGAGTGATACATTTGGGAGAAATAAAATGAGCTGCCAAATCCTACAAAGAAAGCAGGGTCAAAACTGCTCGTTTGTAAAGGCATTGCAAAGAGGATCCTTGAAGACACTCACCAAATTTCATCTCTGTCTCAGAATTGTTAAGCATTTCCCATCTATTTGTTCCCGATGTCTTTAGAAGATAGTATTTTTGACAAATTTGATACACGATCAAAGGAAATCAAGGTACCTGAAGTTCAATATAAGGGCTGGCCCACAAGCCTAGCCCAAAATTGTGGCTGTTGAATTTGACATGGGCCAATACCTTTTATCATCTTTGTCAGCTTTTAATAGAGTCAGGTGTGAGGATAGAAGATACGGCAGCTGTGTCACTGTCCTTGTGCCATGAACGGTTGGAGAAAACACTTATTTTCATGCCTCTGTGCCAGCCCCTCCCTCTGCCTACAATGTCTTTGCCTGACAAACTTGAACACTGTGTTTAGGTCCTAGATCAAGGTATTCTGGGACTCTTCTGTGGTCTTCCCATCTCCCTCCTCCCAGGCAGAACGGTCCTGTAATCAATGTTCTAGCCCTCGGTACACACCTCTGTCACTGTGTCCTTGTCAGCTGCTCCTGTCTGTTTCATCCAGTCCACTGAGCCTCTGAAATGCTACAGCTGTGACTTATTTATTTTGTATTCCTTGTCCCTAACCACATAGTAGGTGGCTGGTGTTTGCTGATGAATAATACATTAGCTTCGAGTTAGGAAAGTCTTACTAGTGCAGGCTGTGTTGAAAGAGACCATTAGGTGTAGCTGGTTAAATGACAACAGCAATTACTTGTTAATGAGTAAATGAAATGCCTTTCAGTAACCTCCAGAAGTGACCTCCTGCCTCAGGTGTTGAGGAAACAAATGATCAGGAAAAGGAAGGCCCAGACATCTAGGCAGGTGAGAAAACAGGAAAGTTAAGAAATGGAAGGATTTTAGGTCAGGAATAGTTGGGGATTAGAACAGGGACCACCACTCAGGTAAGCAGAGAGAGAGAGAGAGGTTTAGCTTGGTTGAGAAAGAAGGGACTTCTTGAATGTGGGAATGAAAAGAAGGGTGAGATACTGGGGTGGACTGAAAGAAGAATGGAGATCACTTTGAGGTGAGGATTAGAGGCTCTAAAAGGATTTATTCAGACCCCAGGGACTCACTCATAGTGACAATCGCCTACAGAGAAACTGCTAGATTCTGGGACTACTGCTCTGTTGCTTAAACATAGCTTGTATTCTTGGATATTTCCCTGGAATTATTGAACGTTTGAGCTGCAAGTGGGCCATAGAAATGATCTAGGCCTGTCTTTTTATTTGAATGACTGAGGCTCAAGAAGCAGCTTTGAATCCAGCCCAGCCCTCTCACTGGGCTCAGCCTGAGGCAGGGGGGCATGTCAAGGGGCGCTAGAAAGAGGGCTCTCGTCTGAACTGTGACTCCAGGAAAATTCCCTGGCTGCAATGGCTCAGAGCCTGGTTTCCTTAAGACACAAACCAAACAAAGGCTTTCAAAGAATTAGGTAGTTGGTCAAAAACAAATTTGGTAAACACGCCCAGCTTTTCCTCTCTATTAACATAGTATTTCCTCTCCATTACAGAGGAGTTTGTTGGAGAAAGCCTAACGAGATTTAGTTCTACCCTGTCCCTCGGGAGGAGGGGAAATGTTAGCTTTTAGTCCTACTGTGCAAGTCTGATAGGGGGAAGCGTTAGCGGAAGGCAGGCTGTAAAGCTGCCTTTGTGTTCGGTTGAATTGTATGCAGATTGGATAATCACAAACATCTACCTCTCAACTTTATCCTTCTCTCCCATCTTGTTTACCGTGGCCATAAATGGCACTTCCTGCGATTCTGGAGACTTTGTCATGGGTCAATAGAGCGCTCTAGTTGCACAGAACACACCTAGGGGACTGTGTCTTTGAGAAATCTCTCCGTTGAAAGTGCATTATTTAAAAGCCCTTTGCTCAAAAAAAAAGTGTTGCATGACTATTTGCGCAAGGTGCTTGGTGTAGTGACAGGCCACGGTTTCACGTAATCCTCTTTTCAATAGCTATCGGGGGCCCCGAGGCTTGAGACACAGACCTGGAAAATCAATTCCGTCCGCATCTGCAAACCCGTTCCCTCGGAGAATGTGGCGAAGACCGAGGGTAACGGTTCGCGGGCCCAGGCGGACCCGGTTCCTCTTTCCGCGGGCTTCCAAGGCGCGCTCGACTCCCAAGCCCCGAACGCCTTCGCTCATCTCCCAGCGGGAAGACGCGGGAAGCCGGGGACCCCGGCTCCCAGAGCCCGCGCGCCCGAGG
>NW_024412447.1:6138068-6159907 GCF_014898765.1 Herpailurus yagouaroundi | reverse complement strand
GCGGCGAGGGCGGCGGGCGTCCGGCTCTGAGGAGGTGGTGGTGGTGGTGGCGGCGGAGGCGGCTCCGGACTGGGCTCGGCTGGGAGCGAGCGAGGGTCGGGGGCGCCGGGTCGAGCGCGGATCCCCCGGCTCGACCATCCTCCCGCCGCCCGGACGCCTGGGCCGCGGAGTTTGTGTCCCGGCTCGGACCCCGGCGCCCAGCCCGGAGCCGTAACCTTGAGGCGGCGGCGGCGGGGCCGGGCCGGGCCGGGCCGGGGGGCGGCGGCGCTGGATCCGCGGCTGCCCGATCGTTGGCGGGAGATGTCGAACCCCGGGACGCGCAGGAACGGCTCCAGCATCAAGATCCGTCTGACAGGTACGGCCGGTGGGAGGCCCACCCGCCCCCCCCCCCGCTCCCCCGACGCCCCCTGGCGCCCCGCACGGCCCCCCAGCAGCCCCGGAATTTCCCGCAGAGCGCCCCGGTGGAGTGGCCCTCCCCCACGCCGGCCGTTGTCCCAGGACCTCGTCACCCCCCTCGGCGAGTGCCCCTCGCTCCTCGCTCCCGGCCCCGCCCCCTCGCTGCTCCCGGCCCCGCCCCCTCGCTTCTCACCCCGATTCCCCCCCGCGGCCCTCTCGCTTTCCTCCTCCTTCCCCCACCTGCCCCTTCGCTTCTCCCCTCCTGCTTTCACCCCTCCACCCCGGTCGCCCCCCTCCCTCATCCCCGCCTTGTCCCCTCGGTTCTCCCCCTCGTGGCCCCGCCCCTACTCCTCATCTCCCCCCCTTTCCTACCCCTCGCTTTCTTCCCTCTCCCCTTACCTGCCTCCTCGCTTTTCCCTCCAGGCCCCGCCCCTTGCTCTCGGTCCCGCCCCTCGCTTCTCACCACCTTCCCGTCGTCTCCCGCTCCCCTGTCTGCCCTCGGACGTGCCCCCTAGCTTTCTCCCTCCTGCCCCCGGCTCTCACCCCCTCCCCCACACTCTGTACCTTCCTCCCGCTACCACCCCCCCCACCTGCCCCCCGGCTTCTCCCCTCCCGGCCCCGCCCCTTTATTCTCCCTTGGCCGGGCTCCCTCACTTTCCCCCTAGGCCCCGCCCCTCATTTTCTACCTAGTCCCTCCCTTGCTTATCTCCCGGCCCCGCCCCCTTGCTTCTGTCTCGCTGCCTCCACCCTTTCCTTCAGCCTCGAATTCCTCAGTCCTATCTCGTGGCTTCTCCCCGTCCTGTTCTCCTCACTTCCCCGCTGGTCCAGACCTCTTCGTCTGCTCCACTTCCTTTCTCCCTCAGGCCAGGCCACTATCTACTCCTGACCGTGCTTCGTCAATTCTTTCCTTCTCTGCATTGCACTTTGCCGTCACCGCCCCCCCCCCCCCCCCCAGCATCCTTGAGCCCTGCCGAGGCGCTGAGGGACCCCCGCCCCGCCCCCCACTGGAGGCTCTGGCAGCTGCACTAACGCAGGCTCCTTGATTCGCTCCCGTTTAGTCTTTTCAATGAAATGCCCGTGTCTCCTAGGAGCCTCTGTAGTGCCACCTTCAAGGGTGAGCGCGAGGCTCTGCGGGCCGGCGACGCGCGGGTTTGGAGGAGTGTGGACGCGAGCTGTCTGCGGGAGGCGCCCCTCGCTAGCGGGCCCTGGAGATCCCGGGCCGGTCTGCGCCCTCGCCCGCCCCTTCTCGGTGTCCTCAGGGCTTAGGGCGCTGCGGCCGCGCCTCCCAGCTCATATTCACACCTGAGGCGGGATTGTAGGGCTGCTGATGCGGTTCTGCTGCGGGACTTTCCGAACTCGAATATTTCCAGCCCTGGAAAGGAAATAAAAAGTTCAGGCTAATTCCTGACGGGGGCTTTCCCCTGGATTTTTCTGTTCGGTGGCCCGTGTGGTGAGGACTCCGAAGTCAGAGTCTGGTCAGATCCTTTCACAGACAGAATGAGCATTTTGCACACTTTATCGCAGATGCGTAACACTAATTCGTCGGTAAAATCCATGAAAACAGCAATGGGTGATTGTTTAAAAACTAAAGTTTCCTTTGAAGGTACATGGTTGTTGCATGAGTTTTTGTTTGTTTCGAGAGAAGAGTTATAATTTTTTTTTTTTTTTGTATAAAGAGGTCACATTAGGTTATGATGAGATGATATGTTCAGATCAGATGATTTGGACCCAAATCCAGACCCTGGTTTTGTGGAGTGACAGCCATATATTCTAGGGATCTTTGCTTCTGGAGAAACATCATCCTTTATTCCAGGACTTGTAGGAAACACTTCTCACTATGGAGATACAATGTATAACATTGTTATTTTTATGGTTACATGAAAGCCATGTTTTTGACTTTGTGATGCTTGTAAAACTTTAATTACTGACAACTTTAATTTGATTCTCATTTACAGTGTAAACTGTAATTGACATCAGATTGGTTTCATTTTGTTAAAAGCAGAAGTAACTGACTTCATGAGTTTTGGTAGAAATATGATTAATGTTTCACAAGGAATAGGTTCTAATGAGAGTGTGTCAGGTGTAATATATATATATTAATCAAGCCTAATTGGCAGGTCTGGGCCTTTCCCGTGTGAAGGGGGTGGGGGGGACTTGGTTTGTCCTCCCAAATTATTTTTGGATTCAGAAATTTAGGTGCCACAGATGTAGAAATGCTTTGGAGAGTTTTGGATGGCATTTGATATTGAAGGATCAGGTAAAGGGTGTTGTTTCCAAAGCACCTTTTCCCTTCACCCCTGGTGATGTTATTGGCGGTCCGAGATGATCTGTGAGTGTGGTCATCCCCGCAACAGGATGGAGAGTTGAGTGGTCATTGTAGACCCACGTGCAGTTGTCTGTTGAAAGTTCATTTATGTTGTAACGTTGGAACCAGATATTTCGTTGAAGAGGGGGTGGTTTTGGCCTCATCTTCAAGCTTTCAGGGGCAGTTTGAACTCCCTTCACTTCTGGCCTGTTGGATAGCCATCTTTTAAAAGTCGTATGCTTTTGTTACAGGTTTCAGAGTTTATTTCTACCTGTGATATTTGAAAAAAATAATTTTAAAAATGAGGGACATTCTAACCAGTCAGTAATACCACACAGCATAATTCAAGGCAACATCTGATGGCATGGGAGTTATAAAAGAGCATTTAGAACTTTGGAGTCCACAGTTGTATTTGGTGATGAAGAGAGCATTGGATTTAGAATTAAGAGACTTGAGGGGCACCTGGGTCGGTTCAGTGGGTTGAGTGTCTCACTCTGGATCTCAGCTTGGGTCTTGATTTCAGGGTCGTGAGTTCAAGCCCCACATTGGGCTCCGTGGTGGACCTGAAGCCTGCTTAGGGAAAAAAAAGACTTGATTTTGTTCAGCTCTATCCTAAACTGCATGATATGGAACAAATTATGTGACCTTTTGGGGTCTCAGTTTCGTCATATAAAATGAGATTTCAACTTAAAAATTTTATTTAAATGTTTATTTATTTGGAGAGAGAGATTTAGAGAGTGAGCGGGGAAGGGACAGAGAGACAGAATCCCAAGCAGGCTCTGTGCTAACAGCTGAGCTCGAACTCACGAGCCATGAGATTGTGACCTGAGCCAAAATCAAGAGTCCAACCGCTTTACTGACTGAGCCACCCAGATGCCCCGAGATTTCAACTTTATTCTAACATCTTTGAGTCTCCATTTGACTACCTACTTATTCTAAATTATGTTGGGTACTTAGGCTTTGTGTTATTAAATCTCAATGCTGATATTCAGAAATTTGTGTTAAAACACAGCTCTTATGTTTGATTTATGCTAAGCATTAATTTTGTGTATTGATTATGATATATTTTTTTTCTTCCTCTGGAGCCCTTTCAGCTTTTGAAAACTGTTGAGTGGTATATGGAGCTGCTTTGGAAGCCTGGCCTACGTAGTAGAAGAATATTTGAGTCTTTATATTTAAAAGAATTTAACTTTAATGAATGTCTTTGTGATGTTTTAACAGGAAAATAGTTTTTAAATAGTTTCAGTAGGTTTGGGGCATAATATGTGCAAAATCAAAGTGATCTTAACATTATCTTGCAGACATTGAGAGTTCACTGGCAAATCAAACACTTCAGAAACGGTTTTAAGTTCAAGCAGGATTTGCTAAAACTTTTGTTTCTTATGTGGTACACAAATGAATCCCAGATACATTATTTAGGCCACTTTGGGTAAAAGAATGGAATTTTGGGCTCTAAGGGTTCCACAGTGCTCTTCAAGCAAATTAAATTTTATTCCAATGTTAACCAGTTAGTTGAAATAGCAAATGCCTAAACTTTTTTGGGTATTTAGGCCTTGAAACACTCTCAGACCTCCTTGTGTTTTTATATCTTTTGAAGCGTGACTGCGTGTTGCAAAGAGAAAAATTCTAATTCCAAGTAGAGAGAAGGGAAGAGGCCTTCCTTGATAGCATATGGAAATGGAGGCTATTTTTAAAGTTGTAGCACATGGAAAGTAAAGCCGACTTGGGGTTTGGCGTCCAGATGATGCGACTTGGAGAGAAACAGTTGTAGTAATAACTGTTAATAACTGTAATTGATCAATAACAGGTGGTCTAATTGGTTTGAAATAGTTCTGTTTCTCTTAAAGGTTAAGAAGGCTGTTAAGAGAGTTCCCTTTATTGGTTTATGGCAGCAGAGAACCTCGCTTATGTAAGGCAGGCAACACTTTGGTTTTTAACGATGAAACCGGGATAATCTGGCATAAGTCATCAGTGTTTAGCCCTGAGCTGCTTCTGAGTTTTCCTCGGGCTCAGCCTCAGATTTATGAAGGTACTGTGAAGGCACTTCTTTGGCTGGATTAATGCTGGTTAAGGGTGTGGGATGTGCTACCTCAAGTAACTATTGCAAAAGTTAAGCTTCAGTTTTACTTGAAAGGGAATCACATTCTGCCAAATATAGGTTGTATTTGTGATTTGACCACATTGGAGATGTCTTAAGAAAAACCTTTTTTTCCCCCCTCAAATCCGTTTTTTAAAACTTCTTGACCCCCTAACTGACCTGAGAGATGAAATACCTTGTACACTTTATTTCTGTCTATAGCTCGATAGTCATTGTAGTGATATCCAACTAGAATTTTTGACTTCAAGTCTAATTATTTCAGTTCACAACTCCTATTTCTGCAACCATAAAAGTGGTGTCTGAACTTTGAGTTTTTCCTTCTAGTCCCCAAATTTTCATTTTCTCTGTTTGGTCGAATTGTCGGGTTCTGGCGTGTCATGCTGTGTGTAAGGGGAGGTTCTGGGGGCTGAGTCACTTGGGAAGAAGTATTTCCTCATGAATTAAAAAAAAAAAGACTGACCCATAATATTTCAACATCAGCTCAATGATCCACTTAACTAAACTGGCTGTTTTGTAACATGTTTGTGGACACTGGTTAAAAGTTAAAGTAGCTGAATTGTGCATTTTATTGAGTGCCAAGAGCAAAAGGGAAGTTCAAAAACCTTCGGAAATAGATGAAATAATTTAGTATCCTGGCAGTGCTCTGATTCTCTGGTTGAGAAACCCTAATTTTTAGGATTCTTACTTGGATCAAATTGTTGTAATTTCAAATTTTTTTTTTTTCCCAACGTTTATTTATTTTTGGGACAGAGAGAGACAGAGCATGAACGGGGGAGGGGCAGAGAGAGAGGGAGACACAGAATCGGAAACCGGCTCCAGGCTCCGAGCCATCAGCCCAGAGCCAGACGCGGGGCTCGAACTCACGGACCGCGAGATCGTGACCTGGCTGAAGTCGGACGCTTAACCGACTGCGCCACCCAGGCGCCCCAAATTGTTGTAATTTCAAACCGTTTTAGAGGTTAAATATTTTTAAACCAGTAGAGAATTAAAAATATGTGGTTATTTATTTTATTTTTGTCACTGAACAACCTAAGTGACTGGTTTGCTTGTTGTTCTGTAAGTGAATGTTATTGAGAGACAACCCCTAATTTAAATTGGTTTGTCATCCACCTCATTCTAGCTGACCACGTCCCTAAGGCATGCTACTTAAAGATGAGCTGGAAAGCTCTGTTGAAAACACACACACACACACACACACACACACACACACACACACACATACACACACACACAAGCACCTAGCCATGTGGACTGGAAATATCTTCTTTTTAAAATGTTAGAATTACTGTTGTGTCTATAGATTCAATGTAATCCATTTGGATATTTAAACTAAGTGGAATGTTGTTTCCATGCTTCCGGATTAAAGTGGGGGGAGCTCTTTTATTGTTTTAAAACAAGGCTTAAATAATGTACAATCAATGCGCCTGGTGACGCGCCCCACTCTCATTCCAGCTGTGTTCACCTCCATTGCAGCTGAAAGGAATTCTAATTGGCTGAGGAATGTCAGCAACATCGTGTATCACTGAGCATGAACCGATTTTGCCGGCTGCTGGGTGATGCATTTCAGATGTTTTCAGCTCCCGAGTCCAACTTGGAGGTTGCTTTCAGGAGTCTGGAAGAGAACGTTGTGAGGCTGCGGGATGTAGACAGCGGCCTGCGTTTTTCTTTGTACGTTGGGCATTCGCTAGATTCTCTAAAGGCCACGCACGGTACTTTCTTGTGGCTTAAACACTGACTCGGGGAGTCAGAAGGTCTGAATTTGATTTTTAACTCACAGAAGTGAAGAAAGGGGGTGGGTGGAATTACAATCTTTTAGACTCCGTTTGTCTGTCTGTGATGCAAGATACCTGCCTTTGCATGTTGCACAAGGACTTGATGCGGATTAAATATTTTGATGCGTAGTTATAGATTATTTATAGGGTAGCCTGGTGTAAATAGAGGGCCATAGGTTCCTGTTATTTCTTATTCCCAAATAATTATGTCAGTGCTAACACTAATGGTATGCTTTGACACTGAAGAAAATCTATAAAACCTATTGATAAACATGAAAAGTAATACTCAAGAACAAATTGTTAAATTCTCTATGCATTCAGAAAGTTCCCTGGAGAAATAGCATTAGTTGCCAAAGCCAGCCTCATCTTTAATTGTGAAACCTTGGAAGCATTCCCATTAAAATCGGGAACAATACAGGGATGTGCTGTGTCAAAATTGTTATTAACTAGAGAAAGACAGCAGAAAGCAAAATTGCTATTATTTGTTTTAGAAGTCCAAAAGAATCAGCTGATAAACAATTATAAGCAATTAAAAAGACTTAAGTAGTTGGATAGAAAATTTCTCCGTGAGAAAAAAAATGGATAGAAGTTGATATGCAGAGACAAACTAGGAAAAATAATTTGCAGTCTATATGAAAATGAAAGTCTAGCTTCCTTAATATATAAAGAGCTTTCAGAATCAATTAGAAAAAGTCCAATAACCTATTTGCAAAGAATACAAACACTTCAGAAAAGACAGAGAATGGGTTTCAAATTGGGAAAAGATACCCAGCCCTACATACCAAACAAAATACCAGTTGAAACTGGGAGTGAAACAGTTTTTCACTAAGCAGATTGGCAGAGACCAAAGAGTTTGAAAATATGTTATGATGACAAAGGTGTGGAAAAGTGGAAGCTCTTTTCCATTGTTGGCTGAGAATGTAAATTGATACAATAGAGTAAGGACAGCAGCTTGGTACTGTCAGATAATAAATGTCTATGCCTTTGATAGACCAATTTTGCCTCCAGGAATTTTTCTTACAGATATATGCACGGGGCGCCTGGCTGGCTCAGAAGAGCATGAGACTCTTGATCTTGGGGTCACGAGTTTGAGCCCCACATTGGGTATAGAGATCACTTAAAAATGAATAAGTAAATAAGTTAAAAAAAACATCTATGCAAAATCATTGCAGCCTTGTTTGAGACTAGGAGAGAAAACAACCTAAATGTGCCATTAATAGAGCACTAGTTAAATCAATTATGTTATATACCCAAGGATGTATAGCTGTTTAACAGAATAAGATTGTGCTTATAAGATTCTGATACAAAGCACTTTCTAAGACACATTATTGTGTGTGGGGAAAAAGATTCAGAGGAGTGAATGTTGTAATACTATTTGAGTAATAAATAAAAAATAAAAGGGGAAATTTATTGACCTATTTGTATAGGGTATCACTGCAAGGGTACTGCTGAAAATACTGATTGTGATTGTCCCTGGGGGAGAACCAGGGCCTGAGGATCTGGGTGAGAGGGACATGTTTTCACTGTATTCCTTTTGTACTGTTTGATCTCTCCCTTCTTTCCTCTTGAGAATAGATTGCTTTTCAACAATTAAAAATGTTGAAAACAAAAAAGAATCTACAGCTCTTAACAATCTCTTAGGGCAACTAGTACATTGGTTGAAATTGTTTTCAAATGCAGGTGTTCTGAAAATTCAAAATAATTGTGTCAAATATATTTTAAAAGGCTAAAATAGTGTCTAAAGGCATATATAGCCATGCTTATATGTATTTCTTCACAGGAAGATTCCTGGGTTCTGGAGAGTGAAAAATACTCTGCATACTTTGTAGATCTGAACAAACTTTTTTCCCAGAGAATATGTTTATTCTGATACTTAAACACACACACAAACACACACACACACTCACACACAAATTGTTCCAGCATGAAACTAAGTAAGCCCAAATTTTTTCCAGATTGAGAAATCTGGTCCCGAAATCAATCTTTTTTCGTTCTTCTTTTCTTTTTGGTTTTCTTTTCTTTCTCTTTCTTTCTCCCTCTCTCTCTCTTTAAAAATTTACCTTTTTCTTTTTTTAAGATTTTAATTTCAAATTTCAAATAATCTCCACACACCACGTGGGGCTCAAACTCATGACCCTGAGATCAAGAGTTACATCCCCTCCAACTGGCCAGCCAGGTGCCCCTGAGATCTACTTTCTATAGTGAGCCCTTTGAAAGATTGGGGTCTTGGTTCTAAATAACAGTGCTGGTTTATATCATTTATTTGGAATGTCATTTGGGGTTACCTCTGACCTATTTTCAGAAAATAACCTCATCCCTAAAGTGGGGACAAAAATGCTAACTTGCATAAACCAGCATCAATAACTTGGTATTTTCCCTAAATATTTATGATCAATATTTGCTTTAAACTTTTTATGGGCTCGCTTATTAATTTTAGCTATGCCTAAAGAAGAAATAACTGACTTGATAAAAGTAGAAAAAGTTGTAACCACCTATAATTTATTGCCTTATAGTTCTCCTAGATCTTTGGGACAAAAAGTCTAAATTTTACTGAACTGTATTTCTACATATATTACCTACAAATGATAGATTTGAGATTTGCTTGATGCTTGCTCGTACATGTCAATAATAGCAATGCCTTCTCTGTCTGCGTTTCTTCATTTCCAAAGAGTTCTCAAGTATATTTCCTCACTTGAGGAAGCCCCAAGAGCGTTGTGTGTTTTGTTTTGTTTTGTTTTGTTTTGTATGTGTTTTTATTTCTAGGTTAAAAAAGATAGCAGGCAACTTGTTTTACTCTTTAAAAACACATTTTACAGGACAGAAAAGGATAGTTCCTCTTGTCCTAAATGGATAATCATATCATGTGCAGTTACGGAAATACTCAGAAGCACACTTAATCTAAACTATAATAAATTCATATACTTTACAATAATCAATAATCCTATGCAGGAGAAGGCCTACATGTTCTCATGGGATGTTGATTTAACTCTCCTTAGGCTTCAGTGAGGATAATCCACAAACTCACAACATTAGGTAAGGGGTTTTCTGTTTGTTTGTTTTTTTTTGTAAGGTAGCCTTTTTTTTCCTCCTTGATTGTACAAGATTGGAAAGGTGACATTCTTGTTCCCACACACACCTAGTAGACACCTTCAACTTTACATGTCCCAGTCTTCCTGATTTTCTCCTCCCCAGAAACCTTCCTGTCCCCAGTCTTGCTCGCTTCATTAAATCCACTCAGTTGCTCAAACCCCAAACCAAGACATGTTGTCATATCCTTTGTATCTAACTCCTCAGGCCCTCTCGTTTCTGCAGCCATGGTTCATCTGGAGCGTGTCTTCTCTCTATACCCCTTGCCTCTCTCTTAGTTCAAGCTGCGAGCATCTCTTGTTTGGACAGCTGCCTCGTGCCCTTTTCGATTTGAATGTGACTTGCATCCAAAACCATCCTGCTACAGCATCAGCTATTTCTATTTCTCGATTTCCAAGATGTTAAAAGATTAACTACAAAAGCCCTCATTTTCGCTTCTTCTAAAGGGGAGCTGGAAAGAGATTTGTTCACATTGTCCTTTCTCTTGGCTAGGACGGCTCCGTCACTGTCTGCTTCGGTGTTCACTGCCTCTAGCTTCAGCTCCAGGAGCATTGGTGAAGACGGCCGGTTGTCTTTGTCAGGGTCGTGGAGCTTCTCATAGTCGGATGATTTAGGGATGGACACTGGCAAGTTGAACTGTGTACAACCACGGAGGGAGATCAGGAGACCAAACTAAAGACTACTATTTGAAAGAACCGAGAAGGGGAAATAGATAGTCTTTGTGGTTCAGAGCGCCATTACATTCTCTTGCACAGGAGCAGCCAGTTGCCTCTGGATAGCTCATGATTTTATCCCCACCCCCTTGCACGACAGCCATTCCCCAAGGCGCTCTGATCCTAGTCCACACCATCTTAGTAAGTGACATCATTGACCAGGTAGGGTGTTCGCTGAATTTTACCCTGCCTCCTTTGTTCAGCCAGTGTCATGTTTTTATTTCTGCCATGTGTTTACAATACCACACTTCATGACATTGAGGGTTTTTTTTATTAGTTTTTAAAAACAAGATGCTTTCAGATGTAAGTGGTTTAAACCCTAGCTTAAATTGGTTCAATAGAAAGCATTTTATTCAGTAAGTTAACTGA
This sequence comes from Herpailurus yagouaroundi, assembly GCF_014898765.1. Classification (NCBI taxonomy): domain Eukaryota; kingdom Metazoa; phylum Chordata; class Mammalia; order Carnivora; family Felidae; genus Herpailurus; species Herpailurus yagouaroundi. The sequence continues at coordinate 6,149,167 of NW_024412447.1, read as the reverse complement.
AAAGTCCAAAAGTAGTTTCACTGTATGACAAGGACCCAGTTTCTCTTTGGTTCTCAGTGCTGTGACCTCAGAACCATTCTTGGCTGTCTCTTTCTCTTGTGATCAAAAGATGGCTCCACATGCTCCCATAGTGATTTCCTTCTGGCTTTAACCAGCAGAGATGTTAAGAGTCCACTTTTCCAATAGTTCTTTGCTGGAGTAGAAGTCCTGGAGTTGAATCCTCTTGTTGGGTTGGCCTGATTTGGGTCATGCATCCATCTCTGAAGCAACCACTGTGGTAAGGTTGATGGGATGTGCGGGTTGGGCAGTTAGGATCCATCTTGGCATCCAGTAATGTTGTTAGTCCTACCCAGCATACAGGACTGGGGCATTTTGAGGGAACAGAAAAATGGATGCTGGGAAGGCAACCAACAACCAACTAGATGATACCATTAAAAAAATGTATAATTCTGGCTTTGTGTATGCTGAACATGAGGATGAGAAAGCTACCATTTAATGAACTTCTGAAAAATAAGTATGCCTTCTTTGTGTGAAGCAAAAGATGTGTTTCTGTAAAGGTGCCAAATATTTTTGCTAAGAGTTAGGAATGGTAGCTTTATATGTAAACTTACCCCAACAAATGTTATTGTTGATTTATGTTATAGAATGTTTCTGGATTGTTGTGTTATTTGGGACTATTTCAAGTACTAAGACTTAAACAAAATTCAGGTACAGATTCTAGAAATTCTTACGTCATTTCCCTAGAGATGATAGGGTATTTTTTGAGAGGGGAAAAATGCGTGTTAATTATTTGTTCATTGAATTCAGGATGAATAGAAAGAAAAAAAATTGTTCTTTATGCAAGAATATAATTTTTTATAAGGCGATTACCAACCCTTCTTTATAATAAAGTCTTTGAAATAATATCCATTGTGATACTTGGAGCCCTGCATTTTCTTTGCCATTTTCCTAAAAAACAGGGAGGGGGGCTTGCAAACAGGCTTAAAAAATGGGGGGGGGGGGCGCTCATGGCTGAGCTTTGAACCCATGTTCCAAGGAATGGTTGGCGCTCTCATCTGCAAGTTCTTTCCTCTGTGGAGCCAGCCAGGTGGGGTGGTTAGGAGCTGGGCTGGAGCCAGCCTGTGCCTTTAGATGAGTGACCTCATCTCTAAGTTTTCTCAGCTTAAAAAAAAAAAAAAAGATGGTGGGAAATAGTTGGAGCCACTTTAGAGTTTATGAGTATTAAATGAAATCCACATGCAGTGTCTGGTACATAGTTATATGTTAGCTAATATTAATATTGTCATCTTTCAGTGAATCTAAGGTGACTTTGAAAGTCACACCATTGCTTATGTACCACTAAAAAAGAAACACCAGTATAACACTACAGCATGATTCATTTGAAGATTTCAGAGATGTTAAAATAAGAGAAAATGTCTTTGAATCAATGGTACACGGTATTATGGCTACTCTGACTTGCAAGTCCTGGAAATTGTGTGCACACCCACAAAGTACCACAAAGTAATGCCATCTGTCTTCAGTTTAGACTGAAGACATGGTGTGATCTGAAGTTTCTCTTCGTTTTGGTGTTTGTCCTAAGCTTATGTTGGTGTTGGTCTCATGTGTTGTGATATTGGTGATTTAATAATTGCTACTTCATTCTGTAGGTTTAGTAATGGATTATACAAGACCTTGATAGGCTTGGAAACTGGTGATTTGCTTTCTTCAGCGCTTCAGAAAAGAATGGAGACAATGTTTTTTGGAAATCATCAATAATTGGTTGGATAACACTCATCAGAAGTTCAAGGTAGCTGAAATGATAGTGCCCGGAACGTTTTAGAACAGCACAGGTTGTTGGCAGAGAGCCTACTTAGGAAGGCGCCTTTGATACACGCAAACACATTCAGTTTGGAAGGCATAATATTGATATTTGGAAGCAATGCGTGGTATTTGATTTTCCACTAAAATTTAAATGTGGAAGTACATTGTAGAGTTTGAGCGGTAGTCACAGGCTCTTTAAGTACCAACTTGGTGCAGTAAAGAGTTGCTATGTGATATGCTACGCTGGAATTTAGAGTAAAATCTATGAGGATAGCACATAGCCTTGATAGCGTGCTGTTTCTCTTGGAGCCTGATATTTCGGGTGTTGTGACAGGAGCAGTGTAAGCCTGTTCTGGTTCTCTCTCTCTCTCTCTCTCTCTCTCTCTCTCTCTTTTTAGGTCTATTTTTGATATTAACTTTGAAATGAATCACGGAAGTCTTTTTGGAGACTTGTCATACCTGTTTACTTATTGCATTATTTATGGCTTACTTCACAAACTGAATGTCAGTGGGGTTCCACTTTTGTTCACGACAATTGCAGGAGAGGAACAGATGTGCTGATGGCTTACCTCGAGCCTCGTCATAAGCCCCAGAGGCTGTCCTCAGGCACATCTGGCACATGAAGTATTTAAATAGTATTTGAGGGTGTTGGTGATGATTTCGGAAAAGACTCACTCTGCACATTCCATAATTTCATGCATTCTGAGACAACAGTGTGTGTTTTCTTTTTGGAAACCCAGGTTTGGCTTCTGGATTTTGTCTAGGGTTCAGCCTAACGGTAGGGAAAAAAAGTTTTTATGTTTTATTTCAGACAAGGAGTTTGACTTTAGGAAATGGTACCTCTGTTGAAATACCAACAAAAAATATTTCCAAAAGGAAACAGTTTATCAATGTCAGCACTTTTCTTATCACCTGTACAGTAGCGATGTTTATGTTTAGAATAGACAGGAGCCAGTCAAAATCTCTCAGCAAGGCTTTGCAAAAGGGTATGATGATGTCGGTGTTACTCCAGGTGTTTAATTTCAGGCAGTGTGAGTCAAGGATTTGGCATTTCTTATATTAGAATAGATGGGACTTTATTCAGAAAAGAAAAATAAAACAACTCATTAATTTGAAGTGTATACATCACAGCCTAAAAACTTCAGTCGGAGTTTTTAAATAGATGATGTATGCATATGATATAAAAGGGTATTCATTAAAAATAAGTCTCCTACCCTCCTTGTCCTTTGTCAGCCAAGAACTTGCCTCTAGAGAAGTAGCTATTATTATCATCGCACTACTGGTTTCTCTTGGATTCTTCCAAAGGGTCTCTGTTCATTTCCCTTTGTCCCCCCGCCTCTCTCTTTAACACAGATGACAGTATATGATGTGCACTTTTGTTCACCTTGCTTGTTCACACAATATAGATCAGGGATCGCTCCATTGTCCATACACCCAGAGCTGTCTCTGTAGCAGAAACATCTCTGTTGCTTAGGTGGGGCCACGTGACTTGTTCCGGCTAGTGAAGTGTGAGAGGTGATTTGTCCCACTGTGGGGCCGAAACAGGAAGAGCCTCCAGCTCTTCCGTGGAGCACTGGGGACCATGTGGCGCATGGTGGGGCCTTTGTCAGCCTGGGTCCCTGAATGATTGCGTGGCACGGAGAGTCCCCTTCTGCCCTGGTCCATGTACTCCCCCCCCACCCCCCCATCCCGCCCCGACAGTGACAACACAACCTGTGTTGGACATGTAATGATAGCAGAGAATAAAACCTCTGTTATGTTCATTTGTTTCTACATCATGTCAGTCTTTCCTGATTAGTGTTGCCTATTTCTTTTTAACAGCTGTGAAATACGTAACACCAAATAAACCCAGTTCAGATTATCATTAAAGAACAAAAGGGCATCTCAATAAAGAATAACCATTTTAGAGGCGCCTGGGTGGTCCAGTTGGTTAAGCATCCAACTCTTGATTTCGACTCAGGTCATGATCTCATGGTTCGTGACTGTGAGTCCAGCATTGTGCTCAGCACTGACAGTGTGGAGCCTGCTTAGGATTCTCTCTTTCTCCGTCTCTCTGCCCCTCCTCCATTTGCATGCATGAATAAATAAAGTTTATTTTATTTTGAGAGAGAGTGGGGGAAGTGTCAGAGAGGTAAAGAGAATCCCAAGCAGGCTCTGTGCTGTCAGCACAGAGTCTGAAATGGGACTTGATCTCACAACTGTGAGATCCTGACCCGAGCCCAAATCAAGAGTCGGTCGCTTAACCCACGGAGCCACCCAGGTGCCCCCAAAAATAATCATTTTAAATAAACAAATACCAGAGAAATTGTGACTACAGTGTGTTACTACATCATTGTAGCCTATCTATCCTTTAAGGGAATATATATCTGTTGAAAAATACAAAGGAGAAATAAGCACTTTATTATTTGAGTGAGGCTTCATTCTTTAACATTATAGTTTATAATTTTTGCATTTGAATTTGATATTAATTTTCTAGTCAGATTATTTTGAAAGGAGGGTAGGCACCGAAGTCAATTCACTGTGTTACTCAGGATTGAGCACAATACTTACAGGTGTTAAGGATGAGAGGTTACAAAAATAGTCTCTACCCAGAACTTAACAGTACAGTAGGGAGTGAGACAGGCACTAGAAACAGTTAAGCATTAAAAAAAAAAACAAAAACAAACAAAGGTGCTAGATTGAAAAGACAGCTCCTTGTGGGCCACAGAGGCCTAGCTGCTGGGGAGGCCAAATTTGAAGTTGCTCTGGAAAGATCTGCATGGGGACAGGGACTGTGGGGTAATAGCACATGCAAAGACAGAATGGGGCAAGAGGGTGGCCAAACAGAGGGAACAGAGGACACAGGCTTCAGTGACAGGCCGAGGGGTCTGGGTAGCAGTAGAGAGATTTGATCTGGAACTGACCTGATAAATTCTGATGTGTAGAAGGGGTCTTTTGTGTCCAGAGGGCAGCACAGGATCCAGTGAATGTAGTACCATGGCTAAGAGCCAGCCACGCTAGAGGCCTGTGCTCCAATTCTGGCTTTGCCACTTTCTAACTCTAGAAAGTTCTAGAAAAAGGGTCTGCAGGGTAAGTGCTTAGAGAATGACAGTTGTGATGCCTATTGTGTGCAGCTGCCTCTTAGAGGGGAACTTGGTAACAGTGAGAACTGTCTAATGAGGGAATAAATTCGGCCCCTTCACAAAGTGAGTGTTGCGTGTTGCTGTCTTATGCAAATACTGGATGATAGTCTTTCTAGAGGCTTTACCAGGAATCCTTTGTGGGGGCCAAGTTTAGACTAAATGGTCTACAAAATTTCTTTTTAACAAACATTTATTGAATAACTACTAGGTGCTAGGTTGTCTGGAAAGTAACATACTGGACACCAGGAAGGGGTCAGAGACCAGATGAAGGGAAATACTTGTTTACCCAGTCTGTGCGTTGTTACAAAGTTAACGTCAGATTCCCTGTATGGCCCTTGAAAAACCATTCCAATTGGGTGGGCGTGTGTGTGTGTGGGGGGGGGGGGGGGGGGGGGTCGGAGATAAGTGTCTGTGAAGCAAGTTAAGTGATGTAAATACTAAATGATCTTGAACATCCTGGTAAAACACAACAGGTGTTCAGGGAAGGCTGCCTTAGCCTTTCCTCTGATGTGCTCACTTTAGTATCTTGCTGGTTTATTGCAACATGCTTTCTGAAAATCCTTCTTAGAAGTTCTAATTGGAGCCCAACTATGGCTCCTCCAGTATGGATGGTAAATTCGTGTTTGTGGAGTGATTTTTAAAAAAAATTTTTTTTTGACACTGGAACTATTTCCATTTACAGTCAGGTACTGTTTAAAATCTTTTTGCGGGCAAAATAGGTTAAACTTAAAGTGCACAGGAGGGAATTCCTCGAGGTGGGGAGGCAGATCCTGTGGAAGGTCCAGGGCTCTTGCCCCGGATCACTTATGCTGGGGGCTGTACAACCTTCACACCCTGTTTGGAGTCTCTCCAAAGAGATTCTAGATTGAGAGTCTGACAAATGCCAGCTTGAAGCTTTAGTGTTGGGACGTTATTCTTTGGAGTGCCTCTTCTGCCCTTTGGCTCTTTTTATGGAAACTAGGTCAGGTATACAAACTACATCCTGTGGAATTCTAAGGTGAGCGCTGTGGTTGGATGTGGGTTTTAGGATACACCTGACCGGGGTTTCCTGTTCAGGTTTGCTGTTCAGGATTGGGGTCACTCTGGGCAGTAATGATGAAGCTATTTGTCAATTATTGAGGCTTTTACTACTCGCCAGGAAGGCACGATGCTAGGCACTTCTCACGAGTTTCCTCTCAGTAAACTTACTTAGGTAGGTACTACTCCTGTCCTCATTTTGGAGACTGTGGAGTGAGTCCTCCCAGTTTCCCCGCATACCAGTGTCCTTGGGCAAGCCCTGCATTTCAGCTTTAAGCCTCAGATAAGACCTACCTCATAAGGCTGTTGCAAGGAATAAATGAAGTAATTTGGTGCCCAGCTGTTGCCCAGCATATGGTAGAGGCTCCCTGGCCTAAGGCTTCACTGAGTTATCTTGTAAGTGGATTAAAGGTGACGGCTTCGTGAAGTTAACTTTGCTTCTTACTTTCTATGTTGGCGTAAACGTTTCTGAAGCTTGTTCTTTTCTTCAAATTAAAATCACTGTTAAACATCATTCAGTTAGGAGCTCACTTTTTCAACCAACCTTCCCAGAAAGTGATCGCTTCAAGATTGTTTATGGAGGGGGCAAATGGCACTGGCATTATTGTGACAGAGATGAGTAACAATATAAAAAGGAAAGTGAATCTTCTCAAATTTCCACCACCTCTTACTAACTTAATATTTTTTATTGCCGTTTCCTATTTGGCGTACATTCCTATTGATTATTTACTAAAAATCAGAATAAACTGTGCCTTGTTATTATGTGTCACGTATATTATCACTGTAACATTACTCGGTAATTACACTTCTAAAAAATAAATACAGCTGACCCTTGAACAACATAGGTTTGAACTGTGTTGAATTATATATATTATTATATATATATTATTATATACAGTACAGGACTGTAAATGTCTTTCCTTCCTTAGGATTTTCTTAACTTTCTTTCTCTAGTTTACTTTATTGTAAGAATACAGTATATAATACATATAACATAAAAATACGTGTTAGTTGACTGTCTATGTTATCAATAAGACTTCTAGTTAATAGTAGGCTACTAGTAGTTGTATTTTGGGGGGAGTCAGAAGTTACACAGAGATTTTCAACTGTACAGGGATGGGGGATGTCAGTGCCCCAACCCCCCCATCCCCTCATTTCAAGACTCAACTGTAAAATTTTAGTGATTCCCAAAAGTTTGAACTCACCTTTTCCCCCCCTCTTTTGTTAAATGAAGTATAGTTGACATACAATATTACATTAGTTTCGGGTGTAAATATAGTGATTTGACAACTCTGTACATTATGCTGTGCTCACTACAAATGTCACCATCATCTGTCACCATACATACAACGCAACGCCATCACAGTACCGTTGACTATATTCCCTATGTTGTACTTTCATCCCTATGACTTCCTCCTTCTTGTGCTTTCCTCTCTCCTTCACCCATTTTGCTCATCCCCCATCCTCCACCCCCATCGCCTTTTCCCTCTGGCAACCGTCAGTTGGTAAAAGTTGGAGCATTCTTGGTTCAGGCTGTGCCTGTGCTGTTTTTCTATTTGGTTAGGTCCTCAGGCCTCATCACCACCCTCTCCCTGTGAAAGAATGGTATGTTCTATTTAATGGTATCATGAAACCGGTTGCCCCTCTGAGATAGAGCGTTTTGTGGTTCCACTTAATCCAGCGTTTGAACTCATGAACCAAGTTTAGGAGAGAATTTGCTAGCGTAGATAATGGTTGGGTCTTGGAGACATTTTTAACAGAAACCGAGTGTGACACCAGTGGTTAGCCAAAAGACACAGGAGAAAGGATGTGAAATCGTGATTATGGAAAAAGAAATATGGTTGATGTCTGTGTGATCGAGTCCGTCCTTTTGGTAGTGCTGGGCCAAGGACATTAACATTTCAGAAATACTAAAAACAGGTCCCTGTAGCTGTTTCCTTGTGTCCCACCAGCATCAAGCAGCCGTCTTATAGGAGTTATGCATAGAGGCGATGTTAGTGGACACTGCTCCCCTTCCGGCTCCCTGATTTCCACAGGGAGTAAACGACATGGGGAGCTCACTGGAACCATAGTTTCCCTGAAGTCTCAGGAGCTTGTTTTGGGTGTGGTGCTCTCTCCACCATTTGTATAGTTGCCAGACTGCTATGATTTTATCACTCAGTAATGTTCCAGGAGGTTTTAGTGAAAATCTAAAACTGCCTGCCCACCCTATCAAGTGGAGTTTGAAAGAGGTCTCTTGGGAGAGGATAGACTGAGTCTTCTAAGTGGTCTGTGATCCAGAGCATTTCCTGGGCTACGTGTTTATCAAGGCTCAGCTTTACTTCCAAACTAAGCTTGAGAAGAATCTGGGAATGTTTCCCAGCTGATGGGGGGTGGGGAGAAGAGGAGGATGCAAGGCGGAAAGAACAGAGAAATTTCACTCTCTTTTTATCTTTTACACAGTTATCTGCTGAAATCTGTCTACAGATACGGCTTGCAAAATAGAACCTTTCTGGGGTATGAAGTAGGATAGGCTGTTGAATGTTAACTTTCAAATTATATATAGTATTTTAATTTTATTGGGAGAGTGGAACATTGGGAAGATTAGTTTTTAAATGGATCAGACAAGGGGTGCCTGGGTGGCTCAGTCGGTTGAGCGTCTGACTTTGGCTCAGGTCACGATCTCACAGTTCATGGGTTTGAGCCCCGAAGCGGGCTCTGTGCTGACGGGGTGGAGCTTGGTTGGGATTCTCTCTCTCTCCCTCTTTGCCTTCCCCCTACTCATGCTCTCTCACTCTCAAAATAAATAAATGGATCAGACAGACTCACTCTTCAAGGTGAAAAAAATAATGCAGAGGAGAGAGTGCTATCTCCTTGTTAATTGCCATTAATATCAAGTCATCCCAGTGTGACTGTTACCTCAGAGTTCAAGGTCTAAATTGACACACTTGGGAAGAGTGAGGTGTTGGGGAAATAGTAGTGTTAAGTAGGTGGTTTTTCCTTCCTGTCTGACTCAGTGTTAGAGAACTCTTTTTAGGCAATATGTTGATCTTAATACTTCGATGCTGGACTTAAGTCATTACAGACATCCTGGTATATAGAGTAGTTCCTAGCTCTCTTAGTAGAAATCTCGTAAAGAAAACCTGTCTCCCTTATGTCACTGCTTCTCTCCCTAAAAGTTTCTGTAATCACTACTCCTTTATCAAAAACCAAGATGTTGGTGGTACCAGAAGAAAATTTCTTTGGCCTGAATAATTCTAGCTTCAATCCCTCGATGATGACACTTTTATGTGTATTTTAAATTTGTTGTTTTCCCCCCCTACTGTGCTGCTGTGCGTGTGGGTTTCCTAGCTGGAGAGGCTGGCATTGGTGGTGAAAGACTTCGATCTAAATTTAGATTCTTTTTGGAGGTTTCATAGAATACTTCCTTAAATTAAGTCACAGACCACAAAAGCAGCTGCTATGTGGGGCTTCCAGGTTTGGTGTTGTTTTTTTCCCCCCCGCTCTAGAAATAAAGAAGATGGGGCAGGAAGGGACTGGCTGTCACCCCCAGCTGCTTCAGGGGGTTCTGTCATGGTAGCCAGGATCACTAGCAGCTTCTGTGGTGAATTTAAAGGTTAGGAGGCAAGATTTGATGGTAATCCAACAGAAATGGGAAACAGTCACCAGTCCAAGGAAGTATGGCTAAAACCAGCACTTTGTCTGGGTTGTATTGTAGGTAGTGATGGGTAATGATAGGACTTCCTTTTGTATGCTTGTAAATGTACCTGGAGACTTAGAAGCCATGAGTTAATAAGCCAGTACATTTAATTTTTCGGGAGAACAATACAGCTGCAAGATCTTTCAAGCTGAAAGAAATAGTTGAAAGGGGGTCGTTGATGACAATCATGGGTGTGCTGCACAATCTCCCTCTTTCTCCCAGAGTCCGAGAAAACATGTTCTTACATCCTTTCAACGTGGGCCACCTTACTTGTTGGTGCCCACAGGCCCCAGCTGGAGAGCTTGATCTGAAGCGGAAGGAGGGAGGAACCAGGCTTCCCTGCCCCTAGGGAGTCAGGGAGCCTGAGGACGGCTTCCTGGGCAGTATTTGTAGCTGGACCAGCCAAACTCAGGCTGGTCACATACTCAGACAGCCATTCAGTGTCTGTCGTGCAAGCATCACACTATCCATATGCCCTTTTATTTGGGATTTGTGTAATTATATTCTAAAACAGTATACCAGTCCCTTATATTGTCAAACACATGTAGAATCTCATTCCCACCCCGCGTTCTGCCCCAGTGTGGGTCAACAATCTTCCCATTAGTGTATTTTCATTATATAACCACCCCTTTATTTAAATATTTCCCCTTTCACAAAGGTCAATTTGTTGTTGTTGCTGTTTTCTGGCAGGGGTTGGGGAGGATCTATACATGGAGCAACATGTAGACTGTACAAGATGGCTTATTTTAAAAAGGAAGTGTTTTCACACCAGCCCCTATCCTTGAAGTTCTTTTCCCCAGAGACAGTCTGGTGGTAACCTTCTTGTTTATCTTTGCAAAGGTGTATTAGATAAAAATGCTTATATATTTTTCCTCTCCCTGCGCACCCCTTCTTCTTTAGGGGGAACATATACTCAGTTCTATGCCTTGCTTTTTCACCCAGTAATATATCTTGGAAAGTTTCCATATATATCAGTCTGATTGATACATACTGGTGTCATGTATGATTCAGTGGCTTTGGTACATTCCCAACGTATAACTGTCATCACTGTCGAACTCCAGAACATTGTCATCATCCCCAAAAGGAAATCCAATACCCACTGCGCAGTCACTCTCCATCCCCCTCACCCCCCCACCCCCCCACCCCCACCCCCCAAGCCTCGCCCTGGCAACTATTAATCTGCTTTCTAGCTCAATGAATTTGCTGATTCTGGGCATTTCAGAAAAATGCAGTCCTATACAATATGTGGCCTTTTTTAGTCTGGCTTCTTTCACTTAGCATAATGTTTTCGAGGTTCATGTTGTAGTGTGTATCACTACTTCATTCCTTTTTATGGCTGAATAATATTCCATTGGATGGATGGACCACATTTTCTTTTCTTTTTATTTATATATGAAATTTATTGTCAAATTGGTTTCCATACAACACCCAGTGCTTATCCCAAAAGGTGCCCTCCTCAATACCCATCACCCACCCTCTCC
>NW_024412447.1:6106938-6137968 GCF_014898765.1 Herpailurus yagouaroundi | reverse complement strand
GGCTTATTTCACTTAGCATCACACTCTCCAGTTCCATCCACGTTGCTACAAAAGGCCATATTTCATTTTTTCTCATTGCCACGTAGTATTCCATTGTGTATATAAACCACAATTTCTTTATCCATTCATCAGTTGATGGACATTTAGGCTCTTTCCATAATTTGGCTATTGTTGAGAGTGCTGCTATAAACATTGGGGTACAAGTGCCCCTATGCATCAGTACTCCTGTGTCCCTTGGATAAATTCCTAGCAGTGCTATTGCTGGGTCATAGGGTAGGTCTATTTTTAATTTTCTGAGGAACCTCCACACTGCTTTCCAGAGCGGCTGCACCAATTTGCATTCCCACCAACAGTGCAAGAGGGTTCCCGTTTCTCCACATCCTCTCCAGCATCTAGAGTCTCCTGATTTGTTCATTTTGGCCACTCTGACTGGCGTGAGGTGATACCTGAGTGTGGTTTTGATTTGTATTTCCCTGATAAGGAGCGACGCTGAACATCTTTTCGTGTGCCTGTTGGCCATCCGGATGTCTTCTTTAGAGAAGTGTCTATTCATGTTTTCTGCCCATTTCTTCACTGGGTTATTTGCTTTTCGGGTGTGGAGTTTGGTGAGCTCTTTATAGATTTTGGATACTAGCCCTTTGTCCGATATGTCATTTGCAAATATCTTTTCCCATTCCGTTGGTTGCCTTTTAGTTTTGTTGGTTGTTTCCTTTGCTGTACAGAAGCTTTTTATCTTCATAAGGTCCCAGTAATTCACTTTTGCTTTTAATTCCCTTGCCTTTGGGGATGTGTCGAGTAAGAGATTGCTACGGCTGAGGTCAGAGAGGTCTTTTCCTGCTTTCTCCTCTAAGGTTTTGATGGTTTCCTGTCTCACATTCAGGTCCTTTATCCATTTTGAGTTTATTTTTGTGAATGGTGTGAGAAAGTGGTCTAGTTTCAACCTTCTGCATGTTGCTGTGATGGACCACATTTTCTATATCCATCAGTTGATGGACACTTGGGTTGTTCCCACTTTTTGGCTGTTATGAATAAAGCTGCTGTGAACATTGATGTGCAAATTTTTGTGTGAACATATGTTTGCAGTGTTCTTGGATATATACCTCAGAGTAGAAATGCTAGGTCATATGGAATTCTGTGTTTAAAAAGCAACAGCTAAATTGTTTTCCATAGTGGCTGCGTCATTTTACCATCCCACCAGCAGTGTATGAGGGTTCCGGTTTCTCCACATCTTAGCAAACGCTTATTCATTTTTTTCTTTCTTTCTCTTTCTTTCATTCTTTCTTTCTCTCTCTCTTTGTCTCTTTCCTTCTCTCTCTCCCTCTCTTTTTCCTTCCTTCCTAAGAGTTAACTATTATAGCCATCCTAATGTTACTGTGGTTTTGATTTGTATTTCCCTAATGACTAAAGATGTTGAGGGTCTTTTCACGTGCTTATTGGCCATTTGCATATCTTCCTTAGAGAAATGTCTACCAATTGTGTTGTTTGTATTTTTGTTTTGAGTTATAAATGTTTTTTTTAAACATATTCTGGATTCTAGACCCTTATTTGGTATGATTTCCAAATATCTTCTTCCAATCCGTAGGTTGTCTTTACACTTTCCTATAGGGTCCTTTGATGCACAAGATTTTTTAACTTTGATAAAGTCATTTATCTGTTTTTTTTAATTTTGTCGTTTGTGCTTTTGGTGTCGTATTTAAGAAACCATTGCCTAATCCAAAGTAATAAAAACCTTACCCCTGTGTTTCTTCCTCAGAGTTTTATAGTTTTCGCGGTTAGATAGAGGTCCTTGATTCATTTTGAATTGATTTTTGTATATGTTGTGAGATAGGGGTCCAAATGTATCCTTTTGCAAGTGGATATCTAGGTGTTCCAGCACCATTTGTTGGAAAGACCATTTGTTGAAAACCCTTATTGATTGGACTTGGCACCTTGTCAAAAATCATTTGACCATAAATGTATTGCTGTATTTCCGGACTCTGAATTGTATTCTGTTGGTCTAGAATGTCTCTTCTTATGCCAGTTTCATACTATATTGATAACTATTGCTTTGTAGTAAGTTGAAATAGGAAGTGTAAGTCTTCTAATTTTATTCTTTTTCAAGATTGTTTTGACTTCAGGATCCTTTGCAATGCTGTATGAATTTTAGGATGAGCCTATTTCTTTTTATTAATTTTTTTAATGTTTATTTATCCTTGAGACAGAGAGAGACAGAGCATGAACGGGGGAGGGTCAGAGAGAGAGGGAGACACAGAATCCGAAGCAGGCTCCAGGCTCTGAGCTGTCATTACAGAGCCCGACGCGGGGCTCGAACCCACGGACCATGAGATCATGACCTAAGCCGAAGTCGGACGCTTAACCGACTGAGCCACCCAGGCGCCTCGAACCTGTCCATTTCTATAAAAAGGCAGGTGGGTCTTGATAGGAATTGCTTTGAGTTTGTAGATTAATTTGGGAATTATTTCCATTTAAACATTATTGAACATTATAATCCATGAAAAGGGATATCTATTTATTTAGGTCTTTTACAATTTCATGTAACAATGTATTGTAGTTTCCAGCGTCTAAGTCTTGTACTTCTTTGGTTAAATTTATTGCTAAGTATTTTGTTCTTTTAATAAGGTAAAGTGGCATGTTAGCTTTTTTTTTTGGATTGTTCGTTGCTAGCGTATAGAAATATAACTGATTTTAGTATGCTGATTTTGTGTTCTGCAGTTTTGTGGAGCTCATTTATTAGCTTTCATAGCTTTTGTGTGGACTCTTTAGGGCTTTCTGTAGATGAGATTATGTCATATGTGAAAAAGATAGTTTTATTGTTTCCTTTCCAATCTGGATGCTTTTTTTATCTGGCAAGAGTAGACATTCTAATCTTAGTCCTGTTATTAGGGGAAAACCATTCAGCCTTTCATCACCAAAGATGATGTTAGCTGTGGGTTTTTCATAGCTGCCCTTTTCCAGTTGAGGGAGTTCCCTTCTGTTCTTAGTTTGTTGAGTGTTTTTATTTTTTGTTTATCATGAACAGATATTGGAATTTGTCAAATTCTTTTTCTGCATTAATTCAATGATACTGCAGTTTTAAAAATTCTGTTAATATTATATATTACATTAAATGATTTTTTATTGTTCGGCCACCCTTGCATTTCTTGGATAAAACTCACTTGGTTCTGGTATAGAATCCTTTTAATATGTTATTGTATTCAATTTGCTGGTATTTCACTGAGGATTATTTGCATTTCTATTCACAAGATTTTGGTCAGTAATGTTTTTGTCTGACTTTGGTATAAGGGTGATAGAGGCTTCACAGGATGAGTTAGGAAGTATTCCCTCTTCTTCTAGTTTTGAAAGGATTTAGGAAGGTTGGTGTTGATTTTTATTTAAAATTTGGGTGGAATTCACCAGTGAACTCATCTGGTCCTGGGACTTTTCCTTTTTGGATGTGTTTTGATTACTGAATCTTTACTTGTTCTAGACTTATTCGGAATTTGCTCTTTTCTAGTCAGTTTTGGTGATTTCTGTGTTTTTAAGATTTTCTGCATTTCATCTAGGTTTTCTAATTTGTTGGCATACAGTGGTTCATAGTGTTCTCTTATCCTTTTCACCTCTCTAAGATCAGCAAGAATGACCAATCTCACTTCCATTTCTTATTTTAGTGATCTGAGTAGTCTTTTCCTTTGGTCAGTCTAGCTAAACATTTGTTGGTTTTGTTGACTTTTTCAAAGAACCAACTTTTTGTTTTGTTGATTTTCTTTTTAAATTTTCTACTTCACTTATCTCTGCTCTGATCTTTATTGTTTCATTCTGCTTCCTCTGGGTTTAGTTTGCCCTTCTTTTTCTAGTTCATTTAGATGGAAGGTTAGATTATTAACTTGAGATCCTCCTCTTTCAATCAATGTAGGCATTTACAGGTATAAATTTCCAGTTCTTTGCACTGCTTTTGTTGCATCTCCTACGTTTCAAAACGTGGTATTTTTATTTTCATTTATCTCAAAGTATTTCCTAATTTACCCTGTAATGTTTATGTGACCCATTAATTTTTTAAAAGTGCATTGTTTAACTTCAACACATTTGTGAAGTACGAATTTCCTTCTATTATTGATATCCAACTTCATTCCACTGTGTTTGGAAGGGATACTTGGAATTATTTCAGTCCTTTAAAGTTTATTAAGACTTTTTTTTTGTGGCTTAATGTATAGTTAATCCTGGAGAATGCACTTGAGAAGAATGTGTTTTTTGCTGTTGTTGGATGGGATGTTCTATTTGTCTGTTGGGTCTAGTTGGTTTGTAGTGTTAAGTCTTCTATTTCCTTGTTCTATCCATTATTCTAATTGTTCTATCCATTATTGAAAGTAGGGTGTTGGTACTTCCAACTATTAATGTGGAACTTTCTTTTTTTTCCCTTCAATTCTGTCAGTTTTTCCTTTATATATTTGGGGCTCCATTGTTAGGTGCATATATATTTATAAATATTTATAATTATTTTATCTTCTTCATGAATTGACTCTTATTATTACATAAGGTCTTTATTTGTCCCTTGTTACAGTTTTTGTCTTAAAGTCTGTTTTGTCTGATATTAATTAACATAGCCACTCTAGCCGTTGAATTTGGTTACTGTTAGTATGGAATACCTTTTTCTATACGTTCACTTTTAACCGATTTGTGTATTTGAATCTAAAATGAATCTTTTGTGAACAGCATATAGTTGGATCATGTTTTGTTATCCATTCCATCCATCTCTGCCTTTCAATTGAAGAGTTTAATATACGTTTATGTATTTGCTGATAAAGAAAAACTTCTACCAATATCCGTGAAGCTTTTACATTTGTGTTACATAGCCAATTATACTAAGGAGACTATAACCAGGTACAGCTTTTAGACTTGGGCTTTATTGTCGGGTCCATAGTGAAGAAAATAAAATGCTAATTATTGTCACTGGCCAAAAAAAAAAAAAAAAAAAAATTACAAAGATGTGTATTATTTTTTTAAAAGCTTTTGTTTTTAAGTAATCTCACACCCAATGTAGGGCTCAAACTCAACCCTGAGATCAAGAGTTGCAGGCTCCTCTAACTGAGCCAGCCAGGCCCCCCCTGCCATTTTGATATTGGTTTTCTGTATGTCTTACGTCCCTTTTTTTGGTTACTCTATTCCTCCATTACTGCCTTATTTATGTTAAATTGCCTGACCATCTTTAACGGACATATAGGGTGTCTATAGTCTTGTACTTTTACACACGATGCTGTAATGCATGTGTGTCAGTTTACCCATCAGCAAGCCTATCTGTGGATAAATTTCTACATTTGGGAATTCAGCTGCTGCTGGAGCGATGTTAACAGAAATAGGGAAACAGGCAAGAAGCCTCTTTTTCTTCCTCATCTCTCACCCTCTCTCTAGAACTTTGCATTGCAGAAGTGAACAGGGAGCCTGCCAGCATGGGATCTGGGAGTCCTAGCCCCAGTATCACTGGATGGAGTATAACAGAGTAGGGAAGAGGAGAGAACATGGGTAAATAGTTGCACATAAGAAATCGTCCTATTCCAGGGGTGCTTGGGTGGCTCAGTTGGCTAAGCGGCCAACTCTTAATTTTGGCTCAGGTCGTGATCTCTCGGTTCGAGTCCATGTCAGGCTCTGCACTCATAGCAAGGAGCCTGCTTCAGATCCTCTGTCTCCCTCTTTCTGGCTTGTGGCTTTTCTCTCTTTTTCTCTTAAATAAATAAACGTTTAAAAAAATCATCTGATTCCCTTAACATCTTATTTCCAAGGGTGCAGACTGATTTCCAACTTCTTAGAATTAAGTGAAATTAGGTTCTTAATATCAATTAGAAGAAATTAATCTCTCCACAACACAGGTTGGTTAATCTTGTAGATTGAGAATCCCACCCATGGTTCTTGGTAACCATCTCTCTTGATTTAAGCTGTGTATATTACTTTAGGCTTACAGTTGTGTCTTTAGTGATTAAATTGAAAAAATGACTCTGGAAAGTGATGTGCATCTAATGGACAATGCTTCTGTGTCCTTTTCAAATCTTGGATGAGCAGGAATGCTATCAATTTCTGCATTAGTCTATTGGACAACATGTTTCAAGACTTAGGCATGTCTTGCCTTCCTTTTCCCCCAGGTTCCAATTTATCTGCCATTATCAAATAGCCTGCCTAAGAGAAGGTGATTTATTGCATGTTTTGGCATCTGTAGAACAGTAGAAATGTCTCTTGGAAGTGGAAAAAAATTTCATCTGGTGGGCATATTCTAGGGTAACTGTATTTTTTGTTTCTGTCTGGAACAATTCTGTTTTAAACCTGCTGTCCTGGCATAATCAGTAATAGTACCCTTTCTTTTTCTAAAACGTGCCCTAGTTTGGTTGATACGGTCACTGGATATGAAACTTACCCATCTGACTGATGTTTAAGCCATCTTCTCTGGTATAGTTCTATTCTAGGAAATTTGAAAACTTAACCTCTGAGATGTTAGCTGTGTCATTCATTGGTCACCATGTGGGGAAGTCATACAGAGAGAGAGTTAAGTCTGGGGTTGAGGTTAACAAGAGGGGCCTGTGACTGCATATGTAGTTGCATAGACATAACATATAAGGATCTTTATTTAACATATGTGCTTTCACAGGATGTGCACACATACCTCCAGGCACGTGCACATCTCTAAAAAGAGGGAGAGAGAAAATCCCAATCAGGCTCAGAGCCCGACGTGGGGCTAGAACTCACGAACCATGAGATCATGAACCTGAACCAAGATCAAGAGATCATGAACCTGAACTGAGATCAAGATTAACCCACTGACCCACCCAAGAACCCTCCCCCTTTTTAATGTTCATTTATTTATTTATTGAGGTGGGGAGGAGGGACAGAAAAAGAGGGAGACAGAGAATCCCAAGTAGGCTCTGTGCTGTCAGTGCAGAGCCCGATACGGGGCTCGAATTCACCAGCTGTGAGTTCATGACCTGAGCCGAAATCAGGAGGTGGATGCTTAACCAACGGAGCCACCCAAGCATCCTGGTGTTGTTATTCTTTATTAAAAGAATGCTTCTTTTCAAGATGAGAGATCCTATTAATCTTTTAAAGATTGAAAGTCCTTGTTGGGATGAGCGCTGGGTGTTGTATGTAAGCCAATTTGACAATAAGTTATATTAAAAAACAAATTGAAAGTCTTGAGTGCAAGGGTGTAACAGGGAATGCCTGGTATGGACCAGCTGTTGAGACTCCACACAGCAACAATGGCCAAGTGTTCTTTAGGTTGTGAGCAGGGTTTGACTTTCACTGTGGTTTGAGTAGCTCTGTTGTTAGTGCCTTTCACACATTTTCATGGGATTTTCTTAAAACTTTTTAAGTGAGTTTAGACATGTCTATTATGAATCCTTTTTTTTTTTTTTTTTTTAAGAACAATTTTGAAAGTGTTCTCAGGCAAATTAGAGTGACAACCTCAGTTTTCCTCCTTTTTCACTCTTTCAGGATATTTGTCACATATTTTCTGGGCCAGGTGTAGATAAGTGCAAATAAATTTGCTGTTGAGGTGGACAGTCATGTGTCTCACTACCCCGGTGTTGTTACTAATACTCAAAAGAACAAGTGCGATTTCATTAAGGGTAACCTCTTTTCTCTGGGAATACCGTTTGGTGCCACTTTGGAATTGGCTTTGGAAAGGCTGGGACCAGCTTAATATTGCTTGCTTCCTATAACTGTATGCTATTTGGCACAGGCAGTCTCGCAAATCGAACAGAAAGATCATCTCCGGTGGAAACTGTTGGAGGTCATGTGTATGCAACTTTCTCTGAGTTTGAAGATAGTTGTTTTCCTGTTTTTAGTTGTCTTATACGCAAGGGATTTCCAGGAACTCCTAATAAGTGTGAATCGGAAGGAATCAACCAAGTCCAATCAGAAAGACCTCAAGGTGGGTTTTATTTTGGGGGTGAGAGGTGACGGGTGCCTGGCTGGCTCAGTCAGTAGAGCAGTAAACTTAAAAGTTTATTGCAACTCTTGACCTTGGGGTTGTAAGTTTGAGCCCCACTTTGGGTGTAGAGTTTGCTTAAGAGGAAAATCTTTACAAAAAATAATAAAAGCGAGGCTTTAGTTTTCTGAAAAGAATGCATTCTTTCAGATGCTCCTTCTGGCGAGGGTTCCTCATGGTGGCAGAGGACTTCATGTGTCAGGTGGTAAGAGTGGATTTCATTTCTACCCCTTCCTACAGATGGCACAGGAGGGCTCCTTCTGTGTTTGATCCACAGGTGGTGTGGGCAGGGAGTTGTCTTTGTTGATGCAGGAATCTTGTTTTCCCCAAAACTTGTCGTAGAATCAACGGTAATAGTACGTTAGTTCCATTTGGTTAATAATTACAATTATTTGGATTTCTTCCTGCCATTTTCCACATTTACTTTTCCAATATGGGAAAAACTCAAAGGGAATATTTCATCTTCACTGTAGGAATGAGCAGTAATTCAGAAAATGCAAAGAGCTTCTTAGCTTTGATTTAATCCATAAATGACTTGAGGAAAACCAAAGAAGGAAGATAAGAGATACAGAAGGCAATGGGATTCTATTTTGAGAAAGAGAGCATGAGCTGGGTAGGGGCAGAGAGAGAGTGGGACAGAGTGAAAGAGGGAGAGAGAGAGGCCCAAGCAGTCCATGCTGTCAGCGCAGAGCCCGATGTGGGGCTCGATCCGATGACCTGAGCCACAATCAAGAGTCGGATGCTCGGGGCGCCTGGGTGGCGCAGTCGGTTAAGCGTCCAACTTCAGCCAGGTCACGATCTCGCGGTCCGTGAGTTCGAGCCCCGCGTCGGGCTCTGGGCTGATGGCTCGGAGCCTGGAGCCTGTTTCCGATTCTGTGTCTCCCTCTCTCTCTGCCCCTCCCCTGTTCATGCTCTGTCTCTCTCTGTCCCCAAAATAAATAAACGTTTAAAAAAAAAAAAAAAAAAGAAAAAAAAAAGAGTCGGATGCTCAACCGACTGAGCTACCTTGGCACCCTGGCAATGGGTTTCTTAAAGTGAGAGCAGACCACCTGTCTGGTTTGCCTGCAGTTATAACCCTCACTGCTTACTATGGTGGTGGCCAGAGTTTTGACTTTTTCTTTGTGGTTCATATGACCTTGTGTTCCCAGTATTTACCAAATGTTTTAAATAGTTTTCCAAAAAATTTCCTTGTTCGTTTCCCACAGTGTGCACATTCAGACCATAAAAGGACCTATTGAGATACATGTTAAAATTCCACAAATGATAGTGTCTCTTAATGATAGGTGTTGAGATTTCTATTTACAGGGATTTAGAGTAGCTTAATGATAAGCTAAATTTTTCTAGTTCTTTGATATTTTCCTTTTTGCTTCTTTGGGATAGTCTCTCTCGATAGATTTCCACAGCCTGCTTCCCTTAAGCTCAGTCATCATTAATGGAGCAACTACTTCTTGCGATAACTTTTTTCTGTACGGTGGAGGGTACCAAGTAAAAGAAGAGAATTTATCACATGTAGTCTCTGCTTTCTTTTCTTTTTTTTTTTTTTTAACGTTTTTATTTATTTTTGGGGGGACAGAGAGAGACAGAGCATGAACGGGGGAGGGGCAGAGAGAGAGGGAGACACGGAATCGGAAACAGGCTCCAGGTTCTGAGCCTTCAGCCCAGAGCCTGATGCGGGGCTCGAACTCACGGACCGCGAGATTGTGACCTGGCTGAAGTCGGACGCTTAACCGACTGCGCCACCCAGGCACCCCTGTAGTCTCTGCTTTCTAGAACCTTACATTGGGAAGGGATGGATGGGGAGAAAAAACTAGCAGATTGTAATGCATGCTCTACTGGAGGTAAACAGAATCACAGGACTATGGGGGCAGGCGGATTCATTCCATCTGGATAGGCTTGAGGGAGGTGTGTGGGGATTGTGGCATTTGAGATTGCCATTTCGTTCCTGGATGGGAATAGGCAGGTGGGTGTTGGGTTCGGAGGGTGTTTTAAATAATGGAAACCGCTTGAGGGAAGGCTTAGAAACGGAACAGCACTTGGCATTTGTTCGGGGAGGAAGGGGAATGATAGGTTGTTTTGTTTATTTTTATTTTTTTAATGTTTTTTTATTTATTTTTGAGAGAGAGGGAGACAGAATGCGATTGGGGGAGGGGCGGAGAGAGAGGGAGACACAGAATCTGAAGCAGGCTTCAGGCTCCGAGCTGTCAGCACAGAGCCTGATGCAGGGCTTGAACCCACGGACCATGAGATCATGACCTGAGCTGAAGTCGGATGCTTAACCGACTGAGCCACCCACACGCCCCATAGATTGTTTTAGGTACTGGGATCATACATAGTCTTAGCAGGAGAAGCCATGGTAGAAGATGAAGTACTTACTGGAGTTCATCTATGTGGGAAATCTCCCTTTGCCATTTACATCCAACTCTGACACATAATAATGAAGATGTAATATGTGATCATAATTTAAAAATCTGTCGTTATGAGACAAAAATCAAGAAGCAGTATATATGGTGGTTGAAAACATAGGTTTTGAAGCTGGATTGCCTGGGTTCAAATCCTGAATAGCTGTGTGACCTCGGGCAAGTTACTCAGTCTCTCTGATGCCTCACTTTCCTTGTGTATAACATGGGGATAACAATAGTGCTTACAAATTTATTGCCACGATTAAATGACTAGCAGGTAAGGTATTTACAACAGTATATAAATATTACTAGTTATTAGTAGTAATAGTTATTTGCAATTTGATTTTTTTTTCCTCTGAGAAAGATTGGATTGGTCTTTTTATAGATTATATACTCTGTGTAATTAATTGTAGCATCCCAGGCCTATAAGTGCATGAAGACTCTCAGAGCAGAATTTTCACTGGGATAAAAATGTCTATCTTTCAGAGAACTTCGGTGCTTTGCCCTAGAGCTGTCTGGTTTTACCTACTCCTTTCTGGGACACAGCTGACTTGGAGAGGTTGGTTGGTGGCGTCATTATTTGTGTGTGTGTAATGGAATATTATGGGAGAGAATGTTATCGTGTGTATCAGGAAAGCGCTTTGGTGACAAGTAACAGAAACGGACTTTGGCTAATTTAAGCATAAGAGAATTTATTGCAAGACTGTTGGGGACTCACGAATGGCCAGGAGGCTGGGCACCAAAGGTGAGAAGCCTAAGGTGGCTCAGGTGGCCGGGAGGCACAAAGGCCATCTCCTAGGCTAATGGCCTGGTCTGTGTGTGCATAGGGTCTCTGTCCCTGAGATTTAGGACGTCTACCTCCCAGCCATTCCTGGTCTCATGTAAAGGCCTGTTGGAATAGCAGACATACTGGGAATGGTTAAATGCCTGGCTCTGAGGGTCAGAGTGCATTGTGGAACAACTGTGTAATGGAATGCATTGTGGCCCTTAAACATAAAGGGTATTTAATGACATGGAAACTGGTTCACGCTTTTTTTTATAAAGCGAAAAAGCAGGTAGCAAAACTGTATGTGTGGGATCGTTATATTTAAAAACTTGATGAAGGAGCTTCTGTTATTCTTACTTGACAGACAGGCACAGAACTGTTGCCTAGTTGGCCCATGGTCACTCGGCCAGTGAGTAGAAGAGGTCGGACTTGAATCTGTAAGTCCGGCCCACAGCTGGGCCCTTGGGCACTTCATCGCTCGCTCTCCGACCTACACAGAAAGGCTCCACGTGACAACAGGAATTGAAGTTAGAGCTAGGTGGTGAGATTATGGTGCGCTTTTATTGTTTACTCTGATTTCTGATGAGCATCCGTCACTTCTATAGTGACCCAAATGATTAAGTTATTGTAAAAATGGAAAGTTTTGCAGTACTTTTCTTCCAGCTGAAAAGTTGCGTCCAGGTGTATCCACTGCAAATTGCTTTTTCTATGCAACAAGAGACCCTGATTATCACCTCCATCAATACGTGGGTTTTCCTGAACTTGTATATGTCCTGCAGTGATCATTGACCATTAATTGGACAGGTGATTAGCATCATCAAAACCAGAAAAATGTTCCTGGGCTTTTAAACTCTGTGGCTCCTGCAATTTCAGGATTACATCAAAGCATTGATAAAATAGTTTGTGTTTTAAATGGGAGATTCAAATCTGTGAAGCTTTTTAAGTAAGATTTGTGTTTGTCACGTCTTGGCACGAGTTTCTCGTTTGTAGTCTAGTTATGAAAAGACTCTGGTTTCCATATGTATTTTTAAAATACTCTGAGTCATGGCTCCAAATGAGTAATAGACATTATATCTGTATTAGATTTCTGCTGTGTCATACCTCCATGTGAAGCCAGTGCCTTCTTTGAGTGCTTGCAACAGCCAACACGGAATTTGGCCAAATGGTATTCATTTCACATAGTCTTCCTGGTGCTTTTTTATTTTCAGAAATTACTGTTTGGGAATGCAAATGTATGTTTGATTTCACAGGTTGCTTAGGGAAAGGGCCCATGTGTGTGTGCACGCGGGCCCATATGTACATGGCGCTGTGAGTGGCGTGTGCACACTGATTGCGAGACGCGCCGTTACAGGTGCCCCTCGATGAGCAAAATGCTGAGAGTCAAACAGTGACGTGGCTTTCTTATGATCTGACATTTTTATTTTACAGTCTCGAACAGGTAGCTCATTGAAATATAGATTTTTATCGTGTAGTGTTCTTGTGCGTTATCATTAAAG
This sequence comes from Herpailurus yagouaroundi, assembly GCF_014898765.1. Classification (NCBI taxonomy): domain Eukaryota; kingdom Metazoa; phylum Chordata; class Mammalia; order Carnivora; family Felidae; genus Herpailurus; species Herpailurus yagouaroundi. The sequence continues at coordinate 6,125,359 of NW_024412447.1, read as the reverse complement.
AGAAAAAGCAGGAGAGATGAAAGGATTCCTAAGGTATCTTCATATTCAGTGTCCATCTCTCCTCAACCGTTTGGCACAGAATCACCGATATTTGTATATTTCCACGTGCTGTGCCATAGTGTTGACACTGACACTTTTTCAGAAGGATGGGCTATTCTTAGCTCCCCAAGTTTTAGAAACCACTTTATTGAGATACAACTCACATTTCATACAGTTTACCCATCCAGTGGGTTTTGGTGTGTTACATTAGTAATTTTTACAAATTGTGGTAAAATATCTAACAATTTACCATTTTAACCGTTTTTAACTATACAATTCAGTGGCATTAACTACATTCATAATGTCACCACTGTGTATTTACAAACTTTTTTTTTAATCATCCCAAACAGAAGCTCTGTGACCATGAAGTCATAACTGCTCATCTCCACTTTTCTCAGCTTCGTGGTAACCTCTCATTTACTTCCTCAATGCATTTGCCTGCTGTAGATATTTCGTAAAAGTGGGATCATACAGGGGCACCTGCGCGGCTCAGTCGGTTAAGCGTCTGTCTCTTGGTTTCGGCTCAGGTCGTGATTTCGTAGTTCTTGGGATTGAGCCCCACATTGGGCTCCGTGCTGACAGTGCAGATCCTGCCTGCAATTCTCTCTCCCTCTCTCTCTGTCCCTTCCCTGCTCGTGCATATGTGCACTCATGCGCTCTCAAAATGAATGGACTTAAAAAAATAGTGGAATCATATAGTATTTTGTCTTTTTGTGTCTGGCTTCTTTCAACTTAGCATAATGTTCAAGGTTCATTCATGTCTGTGTGTCAGAGTTTCCTTCCATGGTATGACTGAATACCACTTCATTGCACGGGTATGCTGTAATTCGTTAATCCGTTAATCAGTTGATAGATACCTGGGCTCTTTCCACCTTCTGGCTATTGTGAATAATGCTCCAGTGAACATGGGTGTACAAGTATGTATTTGAGCCCCCGCTAACAATTCCTTTGGGTATATACCCAGGAGTGTAATTGCTGGGTCATATGATAGTTCTGTGTTTACCTTGTTGTCTAAGTTTTACTACTGGTGCTTTTTTTTTTAATGTTTTAATTTTTTAAAATATTTATTTAGCACATGTATGAGCGAGGGAGGGGCAGAGAGAGAGGGAGAGAGAGAACCCCAAGCCGGCTCCACACCCAGCAAGGAGCCCATCACTGGGCTTGATTCCACGAACCAGGAGATCATGGCCTGAGCTGAAATCAAGAGTGGGATGCTTGGGGCCCCTGGGAGGCTCAGTCAGTTAAGCGTCTGACTTCGGCTCAGGTCATGATCTCACAGTTTGTGGGTTCGAGCCCTGCATCGGGCTCTGTGCTGACAGTTCAGAGCCTGGAGCCTGCTTTGGGTTCTGTGTCTCCCTTGCTCTCTGCTCCTCCCCCACTCACATCCTGTCTCTCTTTTCTTCAAAAATAGATAAACATTTTAAAAAATTAAAAAAAAAAAAGAGTGGGACGTTCAACCCACTGAGCCACCCAGGCACCCCTAGTGCTGGTACTTTTGATCGCCACACGCATCCAGGCAATGACAACTGTATCCCAACAGTCACTGGCTGATTGTAAGATGCATCTTGATTTCAGAGATGTTAATATGTAGGCCTTAGAATTGATGAAATATTTATATGTTGATATTCCATAAAGCTGGATACTTTTAAGGAAGTGGTGGGTCAACATGCCTATACTAGAAGATTCTCATCTGAGGATATTCTTAAAAATCGTTTGTAAAAAATACAAGTTCTCCATTATAAAGGAATATAGGTGGTTTGTATGATATTTGGGGCAAAACCCAGAAAAACATGAAGGGAAAAAATAACCTGCCCATTCTTTCTTTCTCTCAGAAATACTGATACTAATCTTTTACTCTGATTTTGTTTCTCAGTTACTTTTCTAGGCGTACGTGTTTTAGTTTATATTCTTTATCTTTAGGATCCCTGACAAAAGTAATATATATTCAATTTTATAGAATATTTTTATTTTTTTAATGTTTATTTTAAAGAGAGAGAGACAGAGCATGAGCAGGGAAGGGGCAGAGAGAGAGGGAGACACAGAATCCGAAACACGCTCTGAGCTGTCAGCACGGAGCCCGACACAGGGCTCAAACTCATGAACTATGAGATCATGTCCCGAACTCGGATGCTTAACCAACTGAGCCACCCAGGCACCCCAGGGTATATTCAATTTTAAAGTTACAGTATTACTTGGTATAGAAAGTGAAAGTTACTTGCTGTTCCCCTACCCCCTGCTCCCGCCCCATTAACCCATAAGATAATTTGGTATAGGAGTTTGAAATGTGAGCCTACAGGGGCGCCCAGGGTGGCTCAGTCCATTAAGCATACGACTTCAGTTCAAGTCATGATCTCACGGTTTGTGGGTTCAAGCCCTGCATCAGGCTCTGTGCTGACAGCTCAGAGCTGGAGAATGCTTCAGGTTCTGTGTCTCCCTCTCTCTCTGCCCCTCCCCTGCTAGTGTTCTGTCTCTCTGTCTCTCAGCAATAAATAAATGTTAAAAAAAAATTTTTTTAAGTAAAAAAAAAATGAGCCTACAGATTTTGTTCTGTGCCTGTATCAACATTTCTTACTATCATTGTTATTATATTCTATTGTCATGGGATTGTATGAACACTGTTTTCGAATGTTTTTCAGATTAGAAACAGATCTACTGTGTGTATAAGGAGATCGAACAATGTCATTTTCTTTCATCCTTAATTAAAATTTTTGGTCTTAAAAATTGAATACCTGCATTTGGTAATAAATAAAATGGTAAAGTAGTACCGAAGAGATTAGGTTGAAAAATTGACAATACCTTTTCCTTCCTTTGTCCACGCCCCTGAGTTTCCATCTTTAGTTCCTTTGGTAACTCCAGATAATACAAATATACTTCTCAGTGTTTACTTAATTTTGCAGAATGCTGTGACTCTGCTGTGAGAACTTCCAGGTTTGTGTAGATTCTGCTTGAAGATAGCTGCCATCTGTAGTTTTAATTTTTCCATCACTGCCCCCTGCCCACTTTTGTTTGTAAGTATCGCACCTGCACATCAGACCAGCACATAGTCTCTGCTCTCAGTGAATTTCTACCAGACCGTTTACTCCCTAGTCCTTGTTTTCTTTAATCACTGAATCCAGAAATTTATCCCCACCCCACCCCCCACCACCGCCATACAGCATGCCTTTGTTATAATATTGATTTGGCTACAGTAGATAAATTCTCTTTCAGAACTCCTAAGAGACAAATGTATGGGATGTTAGTACTACGTACAAATAACAGAAAAATATTATTTATTTTTATTTTTATTTTTATTTTTTAACATTTATTCATTCTTTTGAGAGACAGAGAGAGACAGTATGAGTGGGGGAAGGCCAGAGAGACAGGGAGACACAGAATCCGAAGCAGGCTCCAGGCCCTGAGCTGTCAGCACAGAGCCTGACATGGGGCTCGAACCCACCAACTGTGAGATCGTGACCTGAGCTGAAGTCGGACGCTGAACAGACTGAGTCACCAAGGTGCCCCTAAAGAACAGAAAAATATTGAGATGACTCCATTAAAATGTTAGTGACATTTTAGAATAAGATATAAAAATTTCAAGTTTCTGTTTATAGAAAATCATATTTTGCCTGTATTTTGTGCAGAGTATAGATTTAAATGGGATCAAAATTCATAATCCTAGTATGCTCCTATAAAAGGAGCCAACTTATGGTTCCTTATCTTTTTTATTTCAAATCCACACCATAATATATGTATTTTTATTTCCCTACCCTCTCCAGTATCCTACTAAAATAGTCTTTTAAGCTTGTCTAGACATGGGAATGCAAACTAAGAAAAACGAAGTTACTGTATATTTTTGTATATATTATTTTCCTCCTTTGATGTAAAATTAAAATGTTTGGATCTTCAGATGTGGAGTTCACACTTCTAATGCAAAAATTGATTGCACGTCATACAATAAATATATCTATTGCATTTCAGCTTGAAATTTAATTGTGCATGTCTCCTGCAGTGTATTTAAAAATTTTTTTAAATATTAAATATTATTTATTTTTGAGAGAGAGACAGAGTGTGAGTGGGGGAGAGGCAGATAGAGAGGGAGACACAGAATCTGAAGCAGGATCCAGGCTCTGAGCTGTCAGCACAGAGCCTGCTGTGGGGCTCAAGTCACAAACCTCGAGATCATGACCTGAGCCAAAGTCAGATGCCCAGCCCACTGAGCCACCCTGGCGCCCCTCCTGTAGTGTATTTATTTGCATGTTTAAGCCTCTACACAAGTATGAGCCAGGAACATAGTATCCCACTATTTAAGTTAGTGGAAATGGCACGTTAACATTGCTGGAACATTCTTACCATGACTGCCCCTTCCCCCGCCCCCAATTTCTTTAGGACGTAATAGTAGCATTGCTCGTCAAGAATCAGGTTCATTGGTAACTTTTCAGAAGATTGAACTGAGTTCTAACATGAAAATAAATGGCAGAAAAATTAGAGTGCAGTTAAAATTTGGTTACCTCTTCATCTAATTGCTTAAAAAAAATTTTTTTTTAATGTTTAATTTTGAGAGAGAGAGAGAGACAGAGTGTGAGCCGGGGAGGGGCAGAGAGAGAGAGAGGGAGACACAGAATCTGAAGCAGGCTCCAAGCTCTGAGCTGTCAGCACAGAGCCGAACTCAGGGCTCAAACTCACAAACCGTGAGATCATGACCCAAGCTGAAGTTGGACGCTTAACCAACTGAGCCACCCAGGTGCCCCATAATTATTTTTTTTAGTCTCAAAATCACTTTACTGGGGTGCCTGGGTGGCTCAGTTCATTAAGCGTCCGACTTCAGCTCGGGTCATGATCTCATGATTTGTGAGTTCAAGCCCCGCATCTGGCTCTGTGTTGGCAGTGTGGAGCCAGCTTGGGATTCTCTCTCTCTCTCTCTCTCTCTCTCTCTCAGCCTCTCCTCTGCTTGAACTTTCTGCTCTCAAGATAAATAAATAAACTTAAAATCACTTTACTAAGTAAAGATTTCTTTGGCCTGCCAGATTTATCTCTAGCCATAGTTTCTTGGATTTGGATTTGAAATTTGGTGAGTATTATCTTGTGTCTGTCTTTGATTCTGAATATTCTTGTTGCTTCACAGAGTCTATCTACATTTCCTCTCTCCTTCAGTCCACATCGTGCAGTCTTCCTTGTCTAATCTTTGAGTTTGGTCTGTTTGATCATTGATAGAATGTCCCGTATTAACTTATAAACTATTAGTGGGAGCTAATGATTGTCTTCTAACAAAGATCTAAAACTTATTCAGATAAATGTGCTTCTTTTCATGCATTCCCCAAGAAGGCTGGAGATTATATATATATGTTTCTATAATGTTTAGCTCAGAATTTGGAACTGTATTTTTATTTATTTAGTTTTATTTAATTTTTCTTTTTTATTTTGAGGGAGTCCAAGAGAGCGTGAGCAGAGGAGGGGCAGAGAGAGGGAGAATCCCAACCAGGCTCTGCGCTGTCAGCACAAAGCCCGACTTGGGGCTCGAACTCATGATCCGTGAGATCATGACCTGAGCCCAAATCAAGAGTCCGAGGCTTAACTGACTGAACCACCCAGGTGCCCTGTCACTGCATTTTTAAATTGAGGTGCTGGTTGCTCTCTTTCTTACTAGATGAAGTGCAACATCTTTCCGGCACCAAATTCACAGATTTCCTGCTATCTGGCTTGTTAACCTCGGTGTATTTTAAGTGAACGTTTGAGTACGTTAACCTTAAAAATAAAACTGTTGTTTTACCAGCAAAAATAGGTTTATTTGGTAATAACAGAGAATTGCATTTCAGGACAAACAAGCTACAATAAAGCCATAGGCCAGTCCAACAAAGGACAAGAAGGTTATTTTATGGAGAAGAAGGAGGAAGTTGAGAGGAAGTCCAGTGGAGAAAGGCAGGAGTTCGGGGTGACAATTTCTCATGGGCCGAGTTGCTGGGATGGTCCGTTTCTTGTAGGAGATGCAATGCACATTTCAGTATCGGGGCCTGGAATCCACGATTCTTTCCTGTCAAGGATTCTTCTGTTAACGGTCTGTAATTGACATTGAGTGGTGTCCCTCTAGCCTCCTCTTCTGGCATCCTGAATCCACTTTCGTGGGATTTCCCTTCATTAATTTTCACAAGTATTTATAAACTTAGTTGTTAATAATGACCCAGGACTGATTGTTAAAAATACAAGGCAGAGACTCGTTTAGTTTCAAGCATCGTTTGTTTCAGTCCCTCAGAAACCATTCTGGTTCAGTTGTTACAGCCCACGTGTTCACCATGTACTTTTCCCCCTTTGGTGTTAGTTAACCCACATGCCTGAATAGCTCTGGACTTCGTAAAAACAGACTGTTCACGCTGAAGAGATTAACCCGACAATTTTAAGATAGATCTTAATTGCATATGTTTAGAAAGAGAATAACATGCTGGTGGTATTTAAGGTTAAAAATCTTCAGAGAGTCCTATCTCTATGCTGTCCATCCCACCTTTGTGATGATTTTCTGGTTTAGTATTTTTCTAAATAATTTCTAAGCTTATTGGTAATAGAACAAAAAATAAGCCATTGGTGCAGATGCCGATCTAGTTGATAAACCACAGGTGGGTACTGTCTTAAAAATATATACATGTGTAACAGCTTTATTGAGATATAATTCATGTGCCTTTAAAAGTATACAATTCAGGGGCTTTTATTATATTCACAGTGGTGCGTAACCATCACCATGTCTTGTTTTAGACCAATTTTTTGAAGATTTCTTTCCTTCTTCCCTCCCTTCTTTCTTTCTTTCTTTCCTTCCTTCCTTCCTTCCTTCCTTCCTTCCTTCCTTCCTTCCTTCCTTCCTTCCTTCCTTCCTTTCTCTTTACAGACGGAAGGAGAGAGTTTGCAAGTAGGGGAGAGGGCAGAGGGAGAGAAAGAATCTTAAGCAGTCTCCTTGTTCAACACGATCCTGATTGTGGGCTCGATCCCATGATACTGGGGTCATGACCTGGGCCCAAATCAAGAGTTAGACACTCAATCGACTGAGCCACCCAGGGCCCCCCCAACCTTTAAGTTTTAATTTTAATCACCTGGTGCTCACTCCTTAATCCCGATCCCCTATTTCACTCGTCCCCCCACCCGCCTCCCCTCTGGTAGCCATCAGTACTCAATAAATAGTTAAGGGTCTTTCTTGGTTTGTCTCTCTCTTTTCTCCCCCCTTTGCTCGTTTGTTTTGTTTCTTAAATTCCACGTATGAGTGAAATCCTATGGTATTTGTCTCTCTCTGACTGACTTATTTCACTTACTTAGCATTATACTCTCTAGTTCCATCCATGTCATTGCAAATGGCAAGAAAACAATGTAGAAACCTTCACAGGTGTGTGTGTCATCCTTGTGCAGGGGCCATGCTAATCTTCTGTGTATCATTCCAGTTTTAGTATATGTGCTGCGGAAGTGAGCACGAGCATTTTCATGGCCTAAAAAGAACTCTGTACTCACCGGCAGTCACTCCCCATATCCCCTCTCCCCAGCCCCTGTAATCACTAATCCGCTTTCTGTCTGTACGGGCATTGTCTGTTTTGGACGTTTCATAACGATGGAGTCATACAATATGTCATTTTTTCTTTCACTTTAGGGAAGTTTTCAAGATCACCCATTCCTTTTTATTGTTGAATAACAGAGTAATATTCCACTGTGTGGGTATGCCGTATTTTCTTAGTTCATTCATCACTTGATGGGCATTTGATTTGTTTCACTTTTGGGCTATTGTAAGTAATGCTGGTGATAAAAATTCATGCACACGTTTTTATGTAGACCTACATGTTTTCAGGTCTCTTGGGAATATACCTAAGTGGGGAAATTGCTAGGTCATATGCTACTCTGTGTTCAGCATTTTGATGAACTGCCAAACTATTTTCCCAAGTGGCTGAAACGTTTTACGGTCCCACCAGTAAAGCTTAAGTGTTCTGATTTCTCCACATTTTCGCCAGTACTTGGTATTGTCATTTTTATTTTAGTTATCCTAATGGGTGTGAAGTAGTTAGTGTCTGTGGTTTTGATCTATATTTCTCTAATGGCTACTGATGTTGAGCATCTTTTCATGTACTTACTGACCATTTGTATGTTTTCTTTTGAGAAAAGTCTTCAAATCCTTTGCCCATTTTGTTTTTTTTTTAAATTTTTTTCAACGTGTTTTATTTATTTTTGGGACAGAGAGAGACAGAGCATGAATGGGGGAGGGGCAGAGAGAGAGGGAGACACAGAATCGGAAACAGGCTCCAGGCTCCGAGCCATCAGCCCAGAGCCTGATGCGGGGCTCGAACTCAACGGACCGCGAGATCGTGACCTGGCTGAAGCCGGACGCTTAACCGACTGCGCCACCCAGGCGCCCCTCCTTTGCCCATTTTGAAATTGGTTGTCTTTTTATTACTGATTTTTAGGAGTTTTAAAAACATTTTTATTGAAATAATCAATGTTATATTAGCTTCCAGTGTACAGCATATTGAGTCAATAATTCTGTATGTTATTCAGTGCTCACCACAATAAGTAAAGTCCCCATCTGTCACCAAACAGCATTATTACAATATTATTGACTATATTCTCTCCTGTACTTTTCATCTCTGTGACTTATTTATAGCTGGAAGTTCATACCTCTTAATCCCCTTTATCTGTAAATAGATATCTTTACATCTATTTTTTATTTTTATTTTTTTTTTAGTTTATTTATTTATTTTGAGAGAGACAGCATGAGTGGGGAAGGGGTAGAGAGAGAGAGAGAGAGAGAGAGAGAGAGAGAGAGAATCCCAAGCAGGCTCCACTCTGCCAGCACAGAGCCTGATGTAGGGCTCAAACTCACAAAGCCGTGAGATCATGATTTGAGCCGAAATCAAGAGTTGGATGCTTAACTGAGCTCCCCAAGCATCCCTCTTAACATCTATTTATATCTACATAGATAAGAGAGGCTTTTTAAATATATTCCATATACAAGTCCCTTATCAGACATTTTCCAATAGTTTTGAAGTATTCTGTGGATTGTCTTTTTACTTGATAGTGTCTTCTGAAAGGCAAAACTTTTTAATTTTGATCAAGTACAATTCATGTATTACTTCTTTTGTCACTTACACTTTTGGCATCATATCTAATAAGCAACCATTGCCAAACCCAAGATTGTAAAGATTCAGTCCTATTCTCTTTTTGTAAGAGTTTTATAGAGTTTTTTTCATGTTTATTGTGAGAGAGAGTGCGCGAGCATGTGCCAAGTGGGGGAGGGGCAGAGAGCAAGGAAGAGGGAGAATCCCCAGTAGGCTCTGAGCTGTCAGCACAGAGCCCACCCAACACAGGGCTCTACCCCGTGAACCATGAGATCATGGCCTGAGCCAAAATCAAGAGTCTGATGCTCAACCTACTAAGCCACCCAGGCACCCCAAGAGAGTTTTATAGTTTTAACTCTTACATTAACTTTGGATTATCTACTTTGAATTAATTATTATGTACAGTGTGAGGTAAGGCTCCAGCTTCATTCTTTTGCATGTGGATATCCAGTTGTCTCAGCACCATCTGTCGAAAAGACTGTTCTCTCGTTAACTTATGTTGGCACTCTTGTCCACAACCAGGTGACATAAATGTAAGGATTTATTTGTGGACTTCAGTTCTCTTCCATTGACCTATGTATGTTCAGCCTTACATCAGTCCCACATCAGCTTGGTTATCATAGCTTGGTTGTGAGTTTTGAAATTGGTAAGTGTGAATCTCCAAGTTTGTTCTTTTTTTTTTTTTTCTTCAAGATTGTTTTGGCTTCTGGGTCCATTGAATTTCCATGCAAATTTTAGGATCAGCTTGTCAATTTATGCAAAAAAACCCCCACCAAAACCAGATGGAATTTTGATAGGGATTGCATTGGGTAGATGCTATCTTATTTTAAATCGTCTACCACATCTTTACGATTGATTACATTCAGCTTCTGGAACAGTTATTGGGAGTATCCATTGAAGATTTATATCTTGATGGATAAACCAGTGCATATCCCAAACTGGCACTACCTATATATTGACCTCCTTCCTTGGTTTCATTATTTGAAATGTGTATGTGGCATGCTCTGGCCAGGGTATTTGCTTAGCAGGTTTTTTCAAAACTCTTTCCACTAATGTTTTGAGATGAGTGAAAATGTGATAAAATGAAGACAAGGAAAATCTGTGAGAACCCAGATTCTTAAGGATCTTAGCTGTATATTAGGATGGTGTGAAAGGCATTGGTTATGAGTGTATATGATGTTGTGGCTTCTTCTTCCCCTCCCCCACCCTGTCTTGAGGAAGGAATTGTCTCAGGAAACAGAAAAGCACGTTGTAAGCAACTTAGGTATTTTCCTTCTTGAGTTAGTTCAGTCCAACATTGTTTTTGTTTGTTTGTTTGTTTGTTTTACTATGCATAAGGTTACTGTGTACTAGTTGCTGCAGGGGGAGGAAATCGAAATAAGACCTCCCTAGACTATTTAAACAGCCTCCAGATGGGTTAGTCTTCCCTCTTCCTGCCTCTTCCCATCCATTCCTTCTCATTTTCTACTCCAGTACCAGAGTTTATAGCTTCCTAAAAAAGCCAGTCTGATCCTGTTTGGCTCCTCATTGCCCACAGGGTAAAGTCCAAATTCTTGAGCAGTTGCTGGTGAGACCTTTTCTAGTGTGGCCCAGACCTTTTCTAGTGTGGCCCAGCCCTTTCTCTGCCTCCTAAACCAACATCCCATAGAAGCACACCCTTGTCCCTGAATGTATCAGCCTCTCCAACATGTCCTCGTACATGTAGAATGACCTCTCTCTGTGTCTCCTGCTTGGCAGGGGCTGGCCCCTCTTTCATCTTCCTACAGCAGGGTCTGCACAACCTTTTTCACATTATACATGTCTTTGCTGCTGCCAAAGATGAGAGGCGGAGACTCAATCACCTCTATTTCTCCAGTGGCACAGGGCTTGGCCAAAGCAATTCTTAAATGTTATTTTAATTTTTTGTAATATTTAATTATTTTTGAGAGAGAGAGAGAAAGAGAAAGAGCCTGAGTGGGGCAGGGCAAAGAGACAGGGAGACACAGAATCTGAAGCAGGCTCTAGGCTCTGAGCTGTCAGCATAGAGCCCTAGAGTTCTAGCCCCTGAACTGTGAGATTGTGACCTGAGCCGAAGTCGGATGCTTAACCAACTGAGCCACCCAGGCGCTCCTTAAATGTTATTTTAAATGAATGAGGTAGAGTAAACTGCTCAAAGGACCTTATAATCTTAATGGACAGGGAAGATGTTCAAAGGGTTGAAAATCCCTAATACATGGCTGGATGGAAAACTGTATTATGCAGTTAAGTTTATCTGCAGTTTCTCTTGACCAGATATGGTACAGACATGAATCTGTCCAATTTTAATCAGTCACAAAGCTTATTAGTGTTCAGTACACTTTTTTTTTTTTAATGTTTTTAATGTTTATTTTTGGGAGAGAGAGACAGGGTGCCAGCGGGGGAGGGGCAGAGAGAGCGAAAGGGAGACACAGAATCCGAAGCAGGTTCCAGGCTCCCAGCTGTCAGCACAGAGCCCGACACGGGCTCGAACCCAGGAACCGTGAGATCATGACCTGAGCTGAAGTCAGATGCTTAACCGACTGAGCCACCCAGGCGCCCCTGCTCAGTGCACTTCCTAGGTGCACTGTGTCATTTTCTGTTGCTGTCCTTTGTTCCATATAGCTCCAGGCAGAGTATTTGTGAATAGGGGGCTGATGTGTGGTGACATGGGACAGAAATATGCATCAGTTAGTGATGAAAACAAGGAAGTGGAGTGTTCTGTGTTATAGGCCCAGTCATAAAATGTCAGAGTTCTAAGAATTATTCCCTTTACATTGTAAGACCACCTGGCATACTGTGTTTTATGATCTCTCTGCCTCTTTCTTTGGTTAGCATGTTCATAGATGTCCTTCTAATGCAACTGCTTTTTGTAATGTCCATAAGGTATTCTTTTGGAATTAAAATATTATAAGTTTCCCTTTCCCAACCTCCATTTCTTTACTATAAATAAGGCAATTATCTGTTATATTTTATTTTTTTAATGTTTTATTTGTTTTGAGAGCGAGCTCCTGCACACGTGCAGGGGAGGGGCAGAGAGAGAGAGAGAGAGAGAGAGAGAATCCCAAACAGGCTGCATGTTGTCAGCACGGAGTCTGATGTGGGGCTTGAATTCACAAACCATGAGATCATGACCTGAGCCAAAATCAAGAGTTGGACACTTAACCACTTAACCGACTGGGCCACCCAGGTGCCCCCATTTGCAACTTTTCTAATAAAAATTTCGTATGTAACATTTTATGGGTAATGATCATGACCTCTGGTTATTTAAAGATGTGAATTTTTTTATGTTTTATCACAAGAAGCTAGCTAATGGAGATTTTTTTTTTTCAGAATTCCTGTGCCATCTTTTTCTATTACTTTTACTGTATTTTATTTAGTTTGATTGGAAGCATAGCGTTTTGAATGGCGTGTGTTGAAAATATTAAGCCAAATTGGTTGGGATACTCTTTGGACATTGATGTACTCAACAAAAGATACTTTCAATATTCTGTTACTGTTCTTCTTAATGACTTTTGAGAAATTGTAAAAATGCAGTTTAAATTAGAGTTAGTAGGTATTGATTTTTTTTATTTTTTAAAGTTTTTTTTTTAAGTTTATTTGTTTATTTTGAGAGAGAGCACAAGTGGAGTAGGGGCAGAGAGGGAGAGAGAACTGAACCCCAAGCAGGCTCCATGCTATCATCGCAGAACCCGATGCAGGGCTCGAACTCAAAGAACTCAAAAACTGTGAGATCATTCCCTGAGGTGAGATCAAGAGCCGGTCACTTAACCGATTGAGCCACCAGGCACCCCTGATTTCTTAATCTTAATGTGATTACCTACTGGTGGGTCCTCTGCCCACTTTTACAGTATGGGATATCAAGCCCCAGAAAGTAACTAAATTCTAATTTTCAGCTATGACTCCACTGTGCCCTTTACATTAGAAAAATAGAGAAATAATTAAAAAAATTTTTTAATGTTTATTCATTTTTGAGAGACAGAGAGAGACAGAGCATGAACGGGGAAGAGGCAGAGAGAGGGAGACACAGAATCCAAAGCAGGCACCAGGCTCTGATCTGTTGGCACAGAGCCCGATGCGGGGCTCGAACTCACAAACTGCAAGATCATGACCTGAGCCAAAGTTGGACGCTTAACCAACTGAGCGAGCCACCCAGGCGCCCCGAGAAATAATTTCTAAATTTCCTTTTAAGTACTGCTTCAGCTGGATTCCACAGATTTTGATGCATTAATTAAAATTTTTTCTTTCCGTTCTAAATATTTTTTTAGCCCCTCCCTTAAGATGTTCCCTTTCATCCATGAATTATTTATAAGTGTGGTGTTTACTATTCATGTGTTTGGAGGTTTTCCTGTTACCTTTTGTATTGCTTTGTAGTTTAATTCTGTTATGATCAGAGAACCTAATTCTACAATTTCAATTCTTTTACATTTGTTAAGATTTTTTTAATGAATGTTCCATGTGTGTTGAAAAGAAGGTGACACTGCTGTGGTTGTGTGGAGTGCTCGATGAATGTCTGCTCGATACAGTTAGTGGAGGGTGCTCAGTCCTCTTGTGTCCTTGCTGACCTTCTGTCTGTCAGTTCTGTCGATTACTGGGAGAAGTGCTGAAGTCTCCAGCTGTAATTTTGGATTTTTCTATTTTTCTTTTCACTTCTGTCAGGTTTTACTCGATGTGTCTTGAAGCTCTGGTGTCAGATGCATACACATTTAGGACTGTTCTGCCTTGTTGGCAAATTAACCATCTTTTCCTTATGGAATGTCCTTCTTTATCCCCCATGGTTTTCCTTGTTCTGAAGTCCACTTTGTCCAATATTAATGGAGCCACTCCAGCTTTCTTATCATTAGTGTTTGCATGGTCTATCTTTTCCCCCATGTGAGTGGCAATTCCTCGTTCTTTGTATGCTGACTAATTTTGGATTACATCCTGAACATTTTGAATGTTATGCTATGAGGCTCTGCGTCTTGTTTAAATCCTATGGTGAATGTTGATGTATTTGTTTTAGCAGGCGTTGACCTGGTTGGATTCAGGGTGTGTGTTCCAAACGGCTTTCTGTGGGTTGTGGTTTCAGTGTCTCAGTTCTGTGTTCATAACCTTTGCAGTGCTATTTGTATCTCACCTGTCTGTAGCCCACAAGTGACCACCTGGAGCTTGGCCAGTGGTTTACCCCATAGTTCAAGGGCACTAGACATTTGTATTTGAAAGTTGTCACTAGTAGTCCAGAGTCAAGGCTTGAGATTTTCTTGGCCATCCAGCTAATACAAACCTGGGCTGCGCAGAATTCTTACTCCCAGCCTGCTGCCTTTTGAGGGCCGGCCCAAACTGAGATACTGTTCACCTGGACCCCATCCTTGGCAGTTAACAGATTCCAGCCCTCATCCCCCAAGTCCTAAAAGGGCAACCTTTTAGCAAATAACTGAAGGGCAAGATGCAGCCGGACTTCTTGGTTCTCTCTGGGTCAAGTACTGACTTGAATTAGGGTTCAGTACATCCTCCCTACCTTGTTAGCTATTTGGTGCTTTTAGGAACATGCTTGTCATATTCTCGCAGCTTTTACTGTTTTCAGCAGATCGACTTACCTCATCCGCTGTTACCAGGGGCTGAAAAATACTGATGGTTTTTAGTATTTTTCCAGTTTGTGAATTAGATACCGGTTGTTATGGGTTGCATTTTGACCCTCCAAAATTCATAATATTTAAAGTCCTCAGTCCCTGCTGTACCTCAAAAGGTGGCTTCCAATTTTGGGGCACCTGGGTGGCTCAGTCAGGTAAGCGTCCGACTTCAGCTCAGGTCGTGATCTCGCGGTTTGTGAGTTTGAGCCCCGCGTCGGGCTTTGTGCTGACAGCTCAGAGCCTGGAGCCTGCTTCAGATTCTGTGTTTTCCTCCATCTGCTCCTTCCCTGCTTGTGTGCGCGCGCGCGCTCTCTCTCTTTCTCTCTCTCTCTCTCTCTCAAAAATAAAAAAAAGAAACATAAAAAAAATGGTGTCTTCCCATTTGGAAATAGGTTCATCACAGATGCAAGGTGAAAGGGAGTCAGGTAGGCCCCTAATCCAATTATGACTGGTATCCTTATCAAATGGGGAAATTTGGACGCGATGAGCACAAAGGGAGAATGCCATGTGAGCATGAAGGTAGAGACCAGGAGTTGCGTCGGTCATCCAAGGAACACGAGAGAGAGCCAGCAAACCCCCAGACGCCAGGAGAGAGGCGTCCAACAGATTCTCCTTCACGGCCCTCAGAAGGAGGCGACCCTGCAGGCACCTTGATCTGGGATTTCCAGTCTCCAGAAATGTGAGCTAAATTTTCTGTTGTTGAAGCCCCCAGCACCTGGTACTTTGTCACGGCAGCTTTGGCAAACTGATGAAGAGACAGTCCTTTCTCTAAGCTGAGATCTTTAAGAAAATATCTTCTTTTTAGGTCCTGAAGTTTAAGCGAGCTTTTTGTGCTATGATGGAATATTTATGTTCATGAAAAATCCTGTATCCTGCAAATCATGCACTAAAAACAGTGTCTTGGTGGTTCAGTCAGTTAAGCGCCCGACTCTTGATTTTGGCTCAGGTCAGGATCTCATAGTCATGGAATTGATTCCTGCATTGGGCTCGCGCTGGGTGCGCAGCCTGCTTAAGATTCTCTTTTTCCCTCTCCCTCGGTCCCTCCTCCCGCTTAGGCGTGCAAGTGTGCGCATGCGCACGCACGCTCTCAAGAGAAAGTGTCTTACAAGACGAGTAAGGAAGGTTGTGGCAGATCTCTCAAGATGTATGCTGCTTAGTAATTACTAGCAAAAGCATAATTGGTACCTCAGTTGATTACCTGGACCATAGGCAGAGGTTGCTAAAATGGATACTAAAAGTATACAAAAATAGCAAAGTGGAAATTCTAGCAATGCTTGAATTGGTGCATGGATAGTGGGTGTCTGACGATGCAAACACCAGTGGAGTTCGGAGCCAGTGGCACCGCCCTCACAGGGAGCGTTGACAGGAACCAATGCCACAGCCCAGCTGAGTGAGACCTTGGCCTGGCTGTGGCCGCACCCCTCTGGGGAGTGAGGCCCCGGTGCAGGCTCCCGTTCGCAGCTTGCTTAAACTACAACTTGTTGGTAAGGCAAGTTAGGTTTTTGCTTTTTTTTTTTTTTTTTTTTTTTTTTTTTCTTGCCTGAGATTTCACGTAATTCCATTCCCTCCCCTTCTTTGCTTTGGAAACTCACAAATGAATCGGCGACGCTTCCATGCTGTGATGATGTCATTCCCACTTACCAATCAAACATGAGGTCATCTGTGTTACAGAAACTCGCAGCAGAACAGATGGTATTTGAATTGAATTCCCCTTTGTATTCTCCAAATTCACCTGTTAGTGTCCTGTGCAGCTGCCGAGGTTAACGTGACTTAAACGACACGAATTTAGTCAGAGCTATAAGTATTTTAAAAATGAGTTGTGGAGGGGCGCCTGGGTGGCCCAATCAGTTAAGCATCCGACTTCGGCTCAGGTTTTTATCTCAGGGTTTGTGAGTTCAAGCCCCACGGCGGGCTCTGTGCTGACAAGCTGGGAGCCTGGAGCCTGCTTCAGATTCTGTGTCTCCCTTTCTCTCTGCCCACCCCTGCGCTCTCGCTCGCTCGCTCGCTCTCTCTCTCAAAAATAAACACTAAAAAAATTTTTTTTTAAAAAGAGTTGTGGAGTTACTTAAAAATTGATAAGTATTGCCCTCAACTTGTTAAGTTTTAACATTTTCAATTAATAGGAGATATTCTCTTTATGATCTACAAAGCTACTCGTTGTTATAAGAGGGAATATTTATGAATTTAAAAAATTATTGTAATTTATTATTCCATCACTATTTTATTTAATTGATGTGTGTGCGTACAGAAGATGGGGGTTCCAACAACTGATGAGAGATCCTGCAAGCTTTCCATGTAACTTATGCTCACTTTCAACCTCTAGATGAATTTTTAGTTTGGTCTGATTTGTAGTTCTAGTATTTTTAATTTGCTGTCCTGAAATATTTAAGGTTACTTTTAGGTAACAACTACTGGACTGTAATTTTGAGATATATGTAATTTCAAACAGCTTTCTTCAATTATTTTTCATCTCATGCATATCAACTGGGCTATTAATGAAACCCACAATTTGACTTTTGTTATCTGTTATTTTTGAAAATTCACATTAATGTGTTACAATGTAGAAAGACTATCAAAGCTTTAATATTTTGCCTGCAAAGCTTTCATTTCAGCAGATTATTTATAATCATTTCATAATTGAAAAATTGGCTTATCTCAATTTAACCTAGGGTTATGTACTTGGCTTTTTTTTTTTTTTTTAAGTGTATTTGTTTATTTTGAGAGAGAGGGAGGGAACATGAGTGGAGGAGGGCAGAGAGAGAGGGAGAGAGAGAATCCCAAGCAGGCTCTGCGCTGTCTGTGGAGCCTGACATGGGGCTCAAACTCATGAACCATGATGTCATGACCTGAACCTGAACAGAGACTCAACTGACTGAGCCACCCAGGCGCCCCCATTTAATTGAAATATACATACAGCAGAGTGTACATATAGGACAATATATTTTAGAATTTGTTTTAAATGAAGACCATGTCTTCAAGAGTAGTCCTTTACATGAGGAGAAGAGAAGTCAAATTGTGCTTAGCTTGGCATAAAATGATTTTTTGCATGAGAATTTTAGGAACGAAATGACAAAAACTCTTCAAAATTTGGGTGCCTTTTTTGTAGGGCTCTGGTGATTTGGGCAATAATTTAATGTTGTTATAGGGTATTTGCTTTGTTGTATTTTATTGGATTTGGGGGAGTGAATTCCAGGGAAATCTTTGTTTTCCGGGACGAAACACAATACATCTTTGTGGTGGTAGGACTGTCTGCATTCTGTCCTAATTGCTAGAGCTAGAGCTGAGAGCAGAGAGGAGGTTGGCTTTGCAGTGAGAGGAAAGGAAATTTGACAGTATTGAGAATGCCAGATTGAAGGCAGCTTTAAATTTGATTAATTCGTAATTCATTTTGGGAAATGTTTTCTGAATATAGGGGTTTCCGAGATTAACAAAACTGCTTATAATTCTGGAAGTAGGAAGGAACAGCGAGTAACGGCGTATATTTTTAGTGTGTAGCTTCCATTCCCCCCCTCACCTTTTTTTTTTTTTTTTATGTTTGTTTATTTTTCAGAGAGAGAGAGGGAGAGAGAGCACAAGCTGGGGAGGGGCAGAAAGAGAGGGGGACAGAGGATCCAAAGTGCATTCAAGCTGACAGCAGAGAGCCTGATGTGGGGTTTGAACCTCCGAACTGTAAGATTATGACCTGAGCTGAAATCAGACACTTAACTGACTGAGCCACCCAACCCC
>NW_024412447.1:6059644-6106838 GCF_014898765.1 Herpailurus yagouaroundi | reverse complement strand
CCCCCCCCCCCCCCCCCCCCCGCCACCCCTCGCCGGTAATTTTAACAAGTAGGCAAATTCACAAATACAGAATTCATGACTAATGAGATTCAGCTACTCCAATGACTAGGATTGGGTCCTGACCCCCACCATGCAGTACATGTATTGTTATCTTAAGCAAGTTCGCCTCTCTATGTCTGTTTTCATGTTTGTAAACTGGGGATAAATATTACCTACACCAGGAGTTAGTGAATTGAAATGAGTAGAGTTGCTGTCACATTGTCAGATAAACAGTAAGTCCTTGATGAGTAGTAATGTTAGTAGTAATTAGTAAGATAGTTAATTCTAACAGCAACTGTCTTTATCACGTGCCTGTTCTGACGCTCACAATAACCCTGAAAAGTAGGAAGTATTATCTCTGTGGTACAGATGAGAAATTGGAGGCCCTGAGAGGTTGGGTAGTGTGCTCCATGCTACCCATCTGCTAACTAGCTGGGCTGCAATTTGAACCCAGGCCTTGATAATTTCAAGTGAAGAAGGATTCTGTACAGCTTTGGGTCCCTCGTGATCCAGCTGAGATCGATCTGTACATCCGGGTGAGGGCGGAGGTGATTAGGCAAAGAGGACTGTCTTAGAAGGAGGGAGCTTATGCTTCCGGCCCAGAGTGGGAGACATTAGGGAGAGATGGAGCCCAGAGTGATCTGCATGACGAGTCTTGGGCTACAAAGACAAAATTATCATAACATAGATTGGGGTAGAGGCCAAAGGAGGCTCCGAAGAATAGAGGTCTTAGCCTCAGTTGGCATGAAGACCTGGGCAAGGACCCCCTTATGTTTGAGGGAGGCGATGGCCCCAGAGATGGGTCCTTTCTTTGGGTGGTTTTGGAGAAGGCCTTCCCGTATTCACACAGTTCGTGTTTGTGGGTGGAGTGAATTGGGAACCGTCCCAGTTCTCAGAGCCCTAAGGGCCTGGCATTTTGGGAAGTAAAGGCCTCCGAAAGGCAGTTTTCACTCTCCCCTCGGACAGTGACACGTTTTTCTGAGTCAAGGCCGAGCTGAGTGTTGTGAATGCCCAGACTCTCGGAGAGACACATGGACATTTTCCATCATTTTCTACTTGTAGTCTGCAAATGGTTTTCAGTAGACTACAACATAGCAATCTGAGAGGAGTGCTTCATGGTGTTCTTGTGGAATGACTGTCTGACATCTGGTTCAAGTTCGGTGGATATGCATTGCGAAAATTTCAAATTGTTTTTGTATTTAGCATCCATATAAATAAATGAATAAGTAGTCAAAAGCCAGGGTGGTATTTTGGGGATATGTTTTTCTTCATGAATCCTCGAGAAGCTTGACCACTGAGGTTATTCTGTGTATACAGTCAGTACTATTATAAATTTGGAGCAGGGGCTGGCAACCTTCTTCTGAAAGGCCCAGATAGTAAATATTTTATGCTTTGTGGGCCATATGGTCTCTGTCACAACTATTCGGTTCTGCCATTGTAGCCACAGACACTTAGTAAACAGATGAGTGTGGCTGTGTTCCATTTAAACTTTATTTACAAAAACCGGCAGAAGGCCTGTTTTTTACAAAAATTTGGCCCACGGGCCATGGTTAGCCAGTCCCTGGTCTAGAGCATAGCTGTTACTTTAAGACATTGCTGACTCCTTTGTAGGGTTAAACCCTAGCAGAATTTTGTGTGTGCAGCGTTTAAAAATTTGCAGTGTAACCTTGGGCAGCGAAAGTGACGTTATATAGAAAACTTGTCATCTCTTACGACTTTTGCTCTAAGAAAAAGATTCTAAACCAAGATATTACATTTATGGGACATTTTTGGTTGGTGGTAGGAAAAGAAAATTGAAATTAAATACCAGGAACTGTAACAGCTTACTCACATTTCACCAGTTTTTTTTTTTTTTCTGTTACGAATTGTGCATTTAATGATAAGCTCTGGGGTATTTAATGTCTCAGGACAGAAGGCAGAGTTTGCTAATTAGTTTTCCCCTAAAATTCATTGCCTTCACTCTCCCCCTTTCCATCTTTCCCCCTCCCCCCCCCCCCACATTGGGTTAGAGAAGCTGCCTGTAAGGGGCATGGATTTATGTGGGAAGAAGAGATGGGGGCAGCACGGGGTGGCGGGGAGGGGGGCGCTGGCAACAAGCTGAGGTAGTGGTAAGCTTCAGGGAAAGGGGGGGCAGGCTGGTAGCTCTCAAGCCCTGAGCAGTGTGTTTGACCTTGACGGTTGCTTTAATCATGATCAGTGAGTAGAAGATCCATTTTGTGAGAGCTTTGTTCTAATGCCCCCCTCTCAAAACACCTGAGATTATACCCAGACCCCTGCACCACCTGGTCTAGGTCACAGAGGAGTCACGTGTTCGTGTGCAGCTTCTACTGGGAAAAATGGTGCACGTTTGAGAAGCATCAACTGCTCTCCACCTGTTTCTCACCATCTCTTTCCTCCTCTTCTTTTTTTTTAAATTAAAAAAAATATTTGTTGGGGCGCCTGGGTGGCTCAGTCGGTTGAGCGTCCGACCTCGGCTCAGGTCATGATCTCGCAGTCTGTGAGTTCGAGCCCCGCGTCGGGCTCTGTGCTGACAGCTCAGAGCCTGGAGCCTGCTTCTGATTCTGTGTCTCCCTCTCTCTCTGCCCCTCCCCTGCTCATGCTCTGTCTCTCTCTGTCTCAGAAATAAATAAAACATTAAAAAAAAAATATTTGTTTTTGAGAGAGAGGGAGGGACAGAGTGTGAGGCAGGGGAGGGGCAGAGAGAGAAGGACACACAGAATCGGAAGCAGGCTCAAGGCTCTGAGCTGTCAGCACAGAGCCTGATGGGGGGCTTGAACTCACAAACTACAAGATCATGACCTGAGCTGAAGTTGGACGCTTAACTGAGCCACCCAGGCACCCTCCCACCATCCTTTTCTAAACTGACTTTTACTAATTTATGTTCATAAATTTTTTTTTTTGTAATTTCCAGTCTTCATAAATTCATGTTTTTTTTTTTTTTTCTTTTCAGGAAGTAAGCTCTTTTTTACATGCTGTCAAATGAAGGCCAATGTCCTTTAAGCAGTTATAATAATATTAGCATATGAAGAATGAGCCCCTTCCTACTGCACACATACCATCTATTTGGAGATTTAAATTGAGCAGAAATTAGTAGTGTGATAAAAAGATCCATGTAGGTGGATTTGCAGAAAAGTTAACCCAAAATCTTATTACAGGTGAGTAACAGGCAGAAAATGTAGACTTCTGTGTCCATGCAAGTGCCAAGTTATTCAGGGGATCATTGCTAGTTTACTTTTCAATGTGATTTTCATGAGTAGTGTAGAGTTTTGAAAGGTTTTGAAGACAAAAAACCCAGTTAATTGTATTTTAAAGATTCGATTTGTATCAGTGTATAGATCCTCCCTGTGAAACGCAAGCATTGGGCACGTGGGTCCTGTGAAATGCCTCCTTCCCCCTGCACACCCCATCTGATTTCTGACACTGCGTCCTCTTCATATATCCAAAACTTGTTGCTCTTTGAAGCTCTTTGAACTTGTCTCACCTCCACAGAAATAAGCACATGCAGCCCAAGCATCCCCACAATAATGTTCTGTTTCTCTGCATTCCGGTCATCTGTACGGCTCATTTGGAAGTTCGAGTCCATATGGCAGTGTTTGTTGAGCAAGATGTTAGTCTTAGATTTACCTCTGTCATGGGTCCTACTTTCAATGAGTTTATAGTCTGTTTGAAGACTTATGTAAGTAACCAATAAAAAGTGTAACTTGACAGGGCAGTACAGGATAGGGGATGGCTGATGGAGGAAGAGAGCCTTGAACTTGAACTAGGCTCAGAGGGAAGCAGAGATCTGGATGGTGAAGAGGAGGAGGAGGTGGTGGTGGGAGGGACCCCAGCAAAGGAGTGGGGGGTAGGGGGATGGGGGCGTGCAGGGGGGAGGGGCGTGGGGCAGGGAGTAATTTGTACTTCACTTTGGAAGTGGAGTTAACCTCAGAGGTTTATGTGTAGGGGAGTTACATAATGAAGAGTGTTCTATTCATTTATCCAACAAATAATTACTTCATGATTCAAATGAATCAGAGAAAAGAGATGCCAGAGCCTATTGTAAGAACCCAGACATGAGACCAGAGTCGCCTGGAATTGAGCAGTGGCGCTGGGACTGCAAAGAATAGATTTAAGATACTACAAAAGACGAATTGATATGACTTGATGAGTAATTGAATGTTGGTTAGCAAAAGTGAGCTGCTTTGCACTATTGTTTGGTTTTCCTGTTGATGCGTTTTGTTTCTTGAGTTAAACTGTAATCTCTTTTGGGACAGACACTACATCATCTACTCCTTTCGTTGTAGCTGGCCATTATCTTTTTAGCCCCGCCTGAAGAATTTATTTAACACGTATTATTGCACACAGTCTGCAGAACATGTTAAACAATGACCTGTAACTTACCAATAAGAGAAAGCTGAGACTGAAGGGTTTGTCTTACAAAACACAAACAACACTTAGTCCTCAAACCACTAGTGCATTTAATATTTTAATTGCAACATAATGGTCATGCCATAAACTCTACCCTTTAAATTCTACAAGTCAGGGGTGCCTGGGTGGCTCCGTCAGTTAAGCATCCGACTCTTGATTTCGGCTCAGGTCATGATCTCATAGTTTGTGGGTTCGAGCCCTGCATTGGGCTCTGCAATGACAGTGCAGATCCTGCTTGGGATTCTCTCTCCCTCTGTCTGTCCTTTCCCTGCTCGTGGGCACACACTCTCTCAAAAAACAAAACAAAACAAAAAAATAAAAACTACAGTGTTGAATGTAGTATAGGATGTTCACAGAGTTGCACAGTCATCACCATCTAATTTCGGGATTTGTCATCACCCCCCCTCAAGACAAAGCCCACATACTGTGGCAGTCAAGCCCTGTCCACTTTATTCTCAGCCCTTAGAGCCACTAATCTACTTTCTGTCTTTATAGATGGCTTAGTTTGTTCAGGCTGCCATAAAAAAATGCCACAGACTGAGTGGATTATAAACAATAAACACTTATTTCTCACAGTTCTAAAGGTTGGTAAGGCCAAGATCAAGGTGCTGGCAGGCTCACTGCTTGGGGAGCGCGGCTTCTTGGTTCATAGATGGCACCTTCTCGCTGTGTCCTCACACAGCTGAAGGGGTGCGGGAACTCTCTGGGGTCCCTTTTATAAAGCACTAATCCCATTCCTGAGGCTCTACGCCATGACCTAATCATCTCCCAAAGGTCCTGCCTCCAGCTACTGTCATGTTGGGAATTAGGATTTAACATAGGAATTTTGAGGAGACACATTCAGTCTATAGCAATAGACTTGCCTATTCTGGGCATTTCATATAAATGGGATCATGCAGTTTGTGGCCCTTTGTATTTGGCTTCACTCACTCAACATAATATGTTCAAGGTACATCCATGCTGTAGCATATATCCTATATCAGGATTTCATTCCTTTTTATGGCTGAATAATATTCCATTGTATGGAACATACCACATTTTCCTTATTCATCAGATGATAAGCATTTGGGTTGTATCTACTTTTTGGCTATCATGAATAATGCTGCTATGAACACTTGTGTGCAGGATTCTGTTTTCAATTCTCTTATGGGTACCTAGGGGTGGATTGCTGGTTCATATGGCAACTGTATGCTTAACAGCTTGAGAAACTGTCAGACTATTTTTCAAAGTGACACCAAATGGTATCTCCTTATAGTTTTTATTTGTGTCTCCTTGATGATAACTTGATGTTGAGCATCATGGACTTATTGGTCACTTATATATCTTCTTTTTTTTTTATTATTTTTTTTTACATTTATTTATTTTTGATAAAGAGAGACAGAGCACAGGTGGGGGAGGGGCAGAGAGAGAGGGAGACACAGAATCCGAAGTAGGTCCAGGCTCCGAGCTGTCAGCACAGAGCCCAACGCAGGGATCAAACTCACAAACTGCGAGATAATGGCTCGAGCCGAAGTCGGATGCTTAACCAACTGAGCCACGCAGGTGCCACTTATGTATCTTCTTTGAAGAAATATCTATTCATGGGCGCCTGGGGGGCTCCATAGGTTGAGCATCAGGCTCTTGATTTTGGGTCAGGTCATGGTTCCAGGGTTCTGGGATCGAGCCCCACATTGGGCTCTGCACTGAGTGTGAACCCTGCTTAGGATTCTCTCTCTCTCTCTCTCTCTCTCTCTCTCTCTCGATAGTGTCTTTTGAAGCAGAAAAGTTTTTAATTTGATGAAGTTCAATTTATATATTTTTTACTTTTGCTGCTTCTACTTTTGATGCTACATCTAAGAAATCACTGCCTAGTCCCAGGTCATAAAGATTTATGCCTACAATTTCTTCTAATTTTTGTGAATGTTGTGAGGTAGGGGTCTAGCCTCATTCTTTGCATGTGGATATCAAGTTGTCCCAGCACCATCTGTTGAAAAGACTGTTCTCTTCTCATTGAACTGGCTTGGGACCACTATTTAATTTTTGTAAGTTTGACAACACATTCATGAAATAAGGTGCAGACATCTACCGTTTTAACAGATCAAATTTAAGGTTTGAATTTTACAGAGGTTGCTTAAATTAGTGGTGACTGTGGATCTGAAGAGTATTGGGACTTTCTCACACAACACTGTGAGAACTATCGATAGTGTCCTGAAACTTACGGTCCTTTCCAAAGCCACAATAGTTGCAGCCAGGAGATGTCTGGCCACCCATCTCCTCATGTCTATGGATTGGCTTGGTGATACCCCCCGATATCTTCTGATAACTCTGGTTTGCAAATCAGTAAGGATAACTTCAAAGAATTTGTGTGTGGAATTTTCACCAGCTTAGTAGGAGTTTAGGACTCTTAAGGTCCCAGAGGTGACCAGTTCCAGCTACCTGTGCGAGCTGCAGGTGTTTAGGACCCATGGTTAGCCAGGTTTGCTGTGGATTGCGCCCTTAGGACCTGGGCACTTGCATCCACCACAGCAGACACAAATCTGCAAAATGACAAAATCGGGACTAGCCATGTACCCAGGCTGAGGCTTTATTGGGTTAGTTGGGGTTAAAGAGGCATGGGAACATGGGGAGCAGGTGTACCGCCCGCAAGCCTGTGTTCTTCTGCATAGCTTCCAGTGTGCCATGAGCCATCCACCTGGTAACTGATGGCTGCCACGGAATAGAAGGGCTACCCATGGTCTTCTATGTGAAAGATAAGACTTCTCATTAAATATTAAATATTTAACTATTGGGTGGTATTACTTCCCAAGGTGAAGGAGCAGTATGGCTACTCAAAGTAACTGATATATTTAAGCTCAGGGGCACCTGGGTGACTCAGTCAGTAGAGCGGATGACTCTTGACCTTGGGGTTGTGAGTTTGGGCCCCATGTTGGGCATAGGGATTACTTTTAACAAAAGAAAAAAAAATTAACCCGAATTTGTAAGACATAAAAATGTGAAAAATAAAAAAATAACACAAGGGCCACAGATAGGGAGACAATACTTTCGGAAGCTATAACTGGTAAAAGACAGTTAATCCAAAATATAAAAAGAACTCTTAAAACTCAACAATAAGAAAACAAACAACCCAATTAAAAAATGGCAAAAGACCTGAATGAACATCTCGCCAAAGATCTAAAGATGTCAAATAGGCATATGAAAAGAGACTCCCTATCATATATCAACCAGGGAAATGCAAATTAAGGCAACAGTGAAATACTACACACCCATTAAAATGGCTGCAGTCCAGAACACCAGTGCCACCAAGTACAGGCAAGGATGTAGAGCAAAATAGGAACTCTCATTCATTGCTGGTGGGGACGCAAAATGTCCACACAAGAACTTGCACACATATGTCTGTGGCAGCTCTGTTCGTAATTGCTAAAACTGGGAAGTGACTGTGATTCATCCAGACAAGTGGACTATTATTCACTACTAAAAAGAAATGAGCTATGAAATCGTGAATAGACACGAGGAACCATAAATGCCTGTTACTAAGTGAAAGAAGATCTGAAAAGGCTACATACTGTATACTGGCAGCTATATGACATTCGGGAAAAGGCAAAACCCATAGTCAAAAAGATCGGTGGTTGCCAGGAGTCAGCAGGGAGGGAGGGATGAACAGGCAATGTGCAGGAGTATCAGGACACTGGAACTCTTCCGGATGCTACTAAAATGCTGTATACATGTCATTACACATTTGTCGAAACCCACAGGATGTACACTACTAAGAATGAACCCTGATGTAAAACTGTGGACTTTGGGTGACCGTGATGTGTCAGCACTCCGGTGAGGGATGTTGATAGTGGGGTGGGGGGTGGGCAGGGAGGATGTGGGAAATCTCTGTACTTTCCATTCAGTTTTGTGGTGAACTTAAAACTGCTCTAAAAAAGAAGGTCTCCCCCAAGTCAAATTCAGGTAGGGTAGATTTACGTGTCAAAGGCAGGAAATACTTCAGAAGTTCAGAGAAAGGAGCAATTGCTGTCGGTTTAACAGGGAAGAGATAGGGTATCAGCTGTAGCCCAAGAATGAGTAGAATTTCTATCGCCAGACAGCGGGTCGGTGCATGTAGCCTCTCAGACCCTGGGTTTCTTCACAGGGTTTGTGGAAGGATTATAGGAGATAACTTAGGTGAAGTGCTTGGGACAGAGCCTAGCATCAAACAGGAAGTAGGGTTCTTCAACAGATACCGAGTGCCGACCGTGCACCTGCACTATTGTGAAGCCCATATTATAGGTCAGGAAACATTGGTTAGATGTCATAGAGGACAGCATGTGACACGAAAAAAGGCCCAGAGGTAAAAATTGCCATGTTGTCTAGAAACAGTTAAATGAACCGTATTTAGGTGATAAGGTTGGTAAAGTAAATCAAGAGAAACCATATGTTGTGCTTTGAGCGCCAAAGAAAGCAGTTTGTAGGCAGTGGAGACCCTTCAGATACTATCAAAAAGGATTTTGACAGTGTTTTAAGAACAACTGGATTCGAACCAACAGAGGAAGCAGGGATTTCAGTTGAGAGGCTGTCTGAACAATTTTGAAACCATCGCAGCTGCCTTTAGGTGGTTTGCTTAATGGGCAGGTGACTTAATGTGTCACTCTGAAATGCACTTGGTCAACATTAGAAAAGTAAACAGCAGAAGCTTTCTTTCCCCCTCCCCCTAGCTTAATATTATGGCAGTCATGGCAAACACTGTTGCAGACCAACTTAATAGGAGTTAGTGTTTCTAAGCAACCACCGGTGTATTAACAGTGTCTTTGACATTGGCCTGGGGAAATGGAACGGTCTTTCCTTTTGAGATAAATGGGAAAGGACAACATGCTAAGTTTGTTTCATCTACGTGATAGGGTTTGTTCTATGTGTCACTCTCTGTCTCTTTCTCTTGTAACATTTTTATTGAGATAGAATTTGCATCCTATAAAATCCACCCATTTGAGTATACTGTTCAGTGGTTTTTAGTATATTCACAGACTTGTACAACCATCACAACATGCAACTAACTGTAGAACGTTCTCATCACCCCAAAAAGAAACACTGTTACCCCTTAGCTGTCATCCCCACCTTTCCTTTGCAGCCACTAATCTACCGGAAAAGAAATTTAAAAACCATTCCCCTTAAAGTAATACAAAAAAATTTAGCAAGACTTGTACGCCAAAAACCACAACAAAACACCGTTGAAGAAAACCTAGGTAAATGGAAAGACGTCCTATGTTTATAAACTGGAGACTTAAAATCGTTAAGATGGCAGCACTCTCCAGATTCCTGGACGGATGCCGCACAGGACCTGCCTATCCAAATCCCAAGCGGCTTTATTTGCAGAATTTAACAAGCTGATTGTAAAATTCATATAGAAATGCAAGGGATCCAGAATAACCAAAACAGTTGTGAAAAACTAGAACAGAGTTGGAAACACACTTTCCACTTATAAAACTTACTACTAAGCTATGGCAATCGAGACAGAATGTTGTCCACGGTAAGAACAGACACATGTAGATCAATGGAATGGAATGGAATGGAGCAGTCCAGAAATCCACACGTTTACAGTGAATGGATTCTTGACTGTGATGTCAGGATGATTAGGTGGGACGAAAGAATGGTCTTTTCAACAAATGGTGCTGGGACAGATAATAAGAGGTAGTGAGGAGGTGGAGAAGTTGGAACCTTTGTACACTGCTGGTGAGTATGTAAAATTGTGTGGCCACTTTGGAAAACAACTGGACAGTTCCTCAAAATGTTGGACATAGAGTGACCCTGACCCTGCAATTCACCCCCTACGTATATACCCAGGAAAATTGAACACAGAGAGACCCTGTGACCCCACAGTTCTCCCGCTAGGCATATACCCAGGAAATTTGAACCCATCAGTCTCCATAAAACCTTGTTACACGAATGTGCATTAGCAGTGTCATTCATAGTAGCCAAAACAGCTCTTGAAATGTAGTAATAACAATAATGTCCATTATCTGATGACTGGCTAAGCAGAATGTGGAATATCCATATAGCTAAATATTATTTGACAACAAAAAGGAATGAAGTGTCGATGTTTGCTACAACATGAATGAAACTTTCAGGATGAAATGGTAAACATTATGCTGAATGAAAGAAACCAATCATAAACGACACATGTGTATGATTCCATGTATACGACATGTTCACAAATGCACAGAGACAGCAGATTAGTGGTTGCTGGGGACTGGGGAAAAGGAGAATGGGGAGTGGCTACTGATGGGTCAGGGCTTCTTTGGGAAATGATTAATATATTGTGAAATTAAATGGTTGTGGTTGTACAACTGAATATACTAAAAATCTATTGAATTGTATTCATACTTTATTTTCTTTAATAGGTTTATTTATTTTGAGAGAACGAGTTGGCTATTCCAGGGGTAGAGGGGGAGGGGCAGAGGATCTGAAGCGGGCTCTGTGCTGACAGCAGAGAGCCTGATGTGAGGCTTGAACTCACGAACTAGAGATCATGACCGGAGCCAAAGTTGGATGCTTAACCGACTGAGCCACCCAGGTTCCCCTGTATTCATACTTTAAAAGTACAGTTTTCATGGTTTGTGAATTATATCTTAACAGGTTGGTGTATTTTAAAATGTACACTTAATGAGTGGCAGTTGGGTGTCTCAGTCGGGCGTCTGACTCTTGATTTCGGGTCAGGTCCTGATCTCACAGTTTGTGGGTTCCAGCCCCACGTCAGGCTCTGCGCTTGCCATATGCAGCCTGCTTGGGATTCCCACCCCTGCTCTTTGACTCAAAATAAATAAACATTAGAAAAATAAAATGTATACTTAATGAAGTACCATTACTTCACGACTGTTTCCTTTCTCTAGTTAGAAGAGTTGCCTTTTTTTTTTAAAGTCCTCTTTGTTTACTTTTTTAAAAAAATACATGTTTCTCTACTAGAGTATTTTGCCTTCCTTGTGTTGTATGTCAATTTGTCACCATAATTATACCTTTTCAAAACACACTGTAGCAAAATATGATGCCGTGTAGAGCTTGGGCTTCAGACTCAAGATTTTCCTCCTACAGGCTGGGTCTTGGGCAAGTAACTTAACCTCACCTAACCTTGGTTCCCTTATCGGTTGTGAATACTAGGTAAAGTATCATCTGTAAAGTGCTATTAATAGTGTTTGGCATAGAGTAGGCTCAATAAATATCAGAAATTGTGGTCAGTCTTACAGTTAGTAATTATTCACTTTACCCCTAGATATATGTCTGCACCAGACATGTCTGCACCACATTGCTTCCCACAAAATCAAACCTGGAAACTTTTTTGAAAAATAAATACCATGTTTATTTCCCCCATGGTTTAAAAAGAAGATAAACGGGGGGAGGTGGGGGGAGTACCAATAAATAGTTTCGATCTGTCAAAAGGGTAATGTCAAAATTTCTCCCAATCCAAGATTCTACAAATACTATGAGATTCTTCTCCAGATGTTAAGTGAATTTCTTCCCTCTTCAGGTTTTCCTTCTTCTTTCCCTCTCCTGTGTCTATCATCTTTTTCTCTTTTTTCTGGGACTGATGAGATTTAGTTTTATTTTTATTTATTTTTTAAGTTTATTTTGAGAGAGAGAGAGAGAGAGAGAGAGAGAGCATGAGTGGGGGAGGGGCAGAGAGAATCCCAGGCAGGTTTTGTGCTGCTGGCATACAGCCTGATGCCGGGCTTGAACCCATGAAGCTGTGAGATCATGCCCTGAGCCAAAACCAAGAGTCGGTTGCTTAACCAACTGAGCCACCCAGGCACCCTGAGATCTCTTTTTAAAAAGCAGTATATAAATAAATACATCCTTCTCATAGAAGAATACAAATGTCAGGCCAAAGTCCCTCTAGTCCATTAATTCCTAGCCTGGTATTCTCCCTGTACCATCCTCTGTCCCCTCGCTGGTCCTCCCTACCCACTCTCCTCAGGTTACCATTATTTACTTTTTGTACCTGTTCACTGTGAGTCAGTGGGGGCTGTTTTCCATATAGTCAGTCAGCTTTCTTGGCAGATAGGGGTTCTGCTGGTCTACCATCTCATGGAGGCACAGAGATAACTTACCAGTTATGCTGTACTTTGGCCCAGAAGTGACACACACCACTTCTGCCAGGAGTACTATGGTCACATGGTCCCAGCCAACTGGAGGGAGCTGGGAAGTGTAGTCTTCCATTTGTCTTAAGGAAGAGGAGAACCAGATACGGGGAGCATTATGGATATCTACCATGGTCTGCCATTTTCTTTTCTTGTCTCGTCGTTTCTGGTTTTGATGTCAGCCTCATGAACTTGGTTGGAATGGCTCCTCTTATTATAGGGTGGGAATTATCTGTATCTGGAAATCTTGATAGAATTCTCCTGTAAAACTGTCGGGGCTTGATGCCTTATTTTTGTCGGGAGCTTTTCAATTACCGTTTCACCTAACTATGAGTAGTGGTCAGGGTTTTACTACTCTGGGGCCCAATTTTGGCATTGTATATGTTCCTAGAAGAGTTTCCACTTTAACCATTGCTTTAAAGTTGCACCTGTGTACTACTGCGATTTGTAAAATTTAGTCTTTGGGTTTTATCTCCTCCTTTTGTCTTTGCATGGATTATTTATGCTGCCTTTCTTTTCTCTTGAGCTTACTTAAAAAAGATTTGTTCATTAAAAAAAAACTATTTAAGAGCACTGGCTTCTGATTTTATTGGCAACTCTTTTCTTTTTCATTAGTGTGTGCTGTTATCTTTATTAATTCCTTCTTTTCACTGCCTTTGGATTATTTATCTTAAAATTTTTTTAATTTATTTTTGAGAGAGAGAGCAAGAGAGACAGAGTATGAGCAGGGAGGGGCAGAAAGAGAGGGAGACACAGAATCCGAAGCAGGCTCCACACTCTGAGCTGTCAGCATAGAGCCCCATGTGGGGCTTGAACTCACAAACTGTGAGATCATGACCTGAGCGAACTCGGTCGCTTGACGGACTGAACCACCCAGGAGCCCCTTTATCTTTTTTGAGTTGGAAGCTTGGTTCACATGTTTTCCATCTTTCTGGGTTTTTAATGAGTGAAGTTAAGCCTATGTATTTTAACATATAGTATTTTTTGTTTTCATTTGATTGTAAATAGCTTCTCCTTTCCACTTTGACCACAAGAGTTATTTAAAAATAGATTTAAAAATTTCCAGAAGTGAGGATTTGTTTAGGCTATATATTTGGTGTGGATGTTTTATTACATTTAGTGAATGAATGTGGACTGTTTATCAGCTTGGGAAATTTGTTTAAGTTTCTTTTGTAGCTTAGAACACAGTCCGCTTTTCTAAATTCCACGTGTGTTCGAAAAGAATGGGTATTCTCTGTTTTAGAAGGAAAATGATTTTTTTGAGTTTATTTTCTCTCTCATGATGCAACTTCTGTAAACATTTAGTGATTCCTAGTTATGTATTTCTTTCTGCAACTGGGATTTCCTGCTTCTCAGTCAAGGTGTGAGAGGGATGGAGGGATGAGGGAGAGACGTGCTGCAGGAGAGCTGTCATTCTGCGCAATGAATGAGCTCTGAACTTGAACCCCGCCCCCCGCTTCTGCCCACACACCATCCTGTGTCCCAGAACCACACTCTGCAGTCAGTCCTGCAGCTGGAGGCAGAGCCTGGCCCTGGGTCGCTGGCTCCCATTGGACAGTGGGCATGCCTGACGAGGAACCTTGCCACACCTGCCACAGTGACTCGCCACTCCTGTGGCCATGCCTGGGATGCCACAATGTTGGTCCCACCTTCTGCAGTCACAGTCACCTGCCTGTGGCTGTGTCATCTGTTTATGGCTAAAGTTTCCCTCTTTTTCTTGTTTGGTCTCTATCTTTTAGAGGTTCCTTTAATTTGTGTGCAGAGCTATGTGTATGTGTGACTTACGTATCTATTTCATCATTCCTATTGGTGTGTGTTCTGTCATTCTGGAAACCTAGTAAGTAACATGTCAGTTTTATTCAAGTTGGAAGTGTGGTGGGATTCTATTTCTTTCCCTTTGTTTTCTTTTTCTTTCATTCCTTTTTTCTTTTCTTTTCTTTTCTTTTTTTTTTTTTTTTTTTGAGCATTTTCTTACTGTTTGTCACTACAAGGTGCTTACAAGTATATGTTACGTGTCCTGGTCCTAGAAGCATACATTTCTCCATGGAGCCTTTTTTTCTTTTAATGGTCGATGATAGTAGAAATGTAATGTTTTGGGGTGCCTGAGTGACTCAGTTGGTTAAGCATCGTACTCTTTCGGCTTGGATCTCGATCTCGTGGTTTGTGAGTTTGAGCCCCACATTGGGCTCCACGCTGACAATGTGGAGCCTGCTTGGGATTCTCTCTGCCCCTCCCCTGCTTGCTTGCTGGTGTCTCTCAAAATAAACTTAAAAAAATTAATTAAAAAAAGAAACCTAACTTTTCCCAATAAAATATACCGATTATCTTCTCGTGTCATTCTGTATTCTTGTCCACCACTATGACTTTTCTTACTTTTAAAATAACCTTTATTGAAATATAATTGACCTAGAGTAAAGTGCACTCTTTTTAAGTGTATATAGAGTTCAGTGAGTTGTAACAAATGTATGGCACTCATATAACCGCCACGCAAGTCAAGATCTGTAATCTTTTCATTACTCTGGAAAGTTCCTGATGACCTTTTGCAGCTAGTTTCCCCACCTAGCCCCTGGACCCAGTCACCCAGTGATTTGCTTTTTATAATGATTAATTTTGCCCATTCTGAAGTATCATATGCATGCAGTCATACGGCATGTACTCTAAAGTGTTTTTAATGCTACTGAGATTTACCCATGTTTTGGCTGTATCAGTAATTCATTTTTTTTTATAGTCCGTTCACTTGTTGATAGATGCTAGGTTATCATTTTAGTGATTATGAATAAAACTGTTGTCAGCTTTCACGTACACATCTTTTTGTGGCTATTATATTTTCATTTCTTTGGACAAGAATCCAGGAGTAGAACTGCTAGGTCATAGGGTACATGTCCACTAAACAGTTGTCCAAAGCAGCTGTTCTGATTTACACTTCCACCAGCTATGTCTGAGAGTTGTTCTTCCACATCCTCGCCAGCACTTAGTATTGTCAGTCTTTTTAGTTTTAGCTATTCTAGTGGGTGTGTAGTGACACCTGATTGTGGTTTTCAGGGGCATGTCACCAATCACTAGTGATGTTGGCCATGTTTAATTGTGCTTACTGGCCATTTGCTATCTTCTTCAGTGAAGTGTCTGAGTTTTCTGTGACTATTTTTTTTTAATTGTTTTTAATGTTTATTTACATCTGAAGGAGAGAGAAACAGAGCATGAGTGGGGAGGGGCAGAGAGAGAGGGAGACACAGAATCCAAAGCAGGCTCCAGGCTCCAAGTTGTCAGCACAGAGCCCGACGTAGGTCTTGAACTCACAAACCATGAGATCATGACCTGATCCGAAGTCAGATGCCCAACCAACTGAGCCACCCAGGTGCCCATTCTTTGCCCATTTTTAAGTTGGGTGGTTTTTCTTTTGATTATTGAGTTGTAAGAGTTCTTTATATATTCTGTTTACAAATCTTTTGTCAGATATATGTATTTTGAAGATTTTTCCCTGACTGGGGAAAAATGCCTTTTCATTTTCTTTTTTTTTTTATTTTTTTTTTCAACGTTTATTTATTTTTGGGACAGAGAGAGAGACAGAGCATGAATGGGGGAGGGGCAGAGAGAGAGGGAGACACAGAATCGGAAACAGGTTCCAGGCTCTGAGCCATCAGCCCAGAGCCCCACGCGGGGCTCGAACTCACGGACCGCGAGATCGTGACCTGGCTGAAGTCGGACGCTTAACTGACTGCGCCACCCAGGCGCCCCACCTTTTCATTTTCTTAATGGTACCTAATGTTTAAGTCTGTGCTCCATTTCAAGTCAGTTTTTGTCTATGATATGAGGTAGGAGTTGAAGCTTGTTTATTTTTACCCTAAGGATATCTGATTCATTCTAACTGCGTATCCCATTTTCCAGGCTGGAGAAGACTATCCTTTTTTCCCCCTCATTGAATTATCCTGGCACTTTTGATGAAAATCAATTGATCTCATACCTAGGGGTCTATATTTGTATTTTCTGTTCCATTGATTTTTATGATTGATTTATAAATATTTAAGTGTACAGCTCACCGAATTCTCAAACTGAATACACATGTGTCATTAGCACCCAGATCAAGAGACAGAGCCTGGCCATATCTGACTTCAACAGTATATATTAGCTCTGTGGATTCTGTGTTCTGTGTAAATGGCACTGTGTATAACATCTGCCGTGTCTTCCGTCATATCGTGTTTGTGAGATTCCTTCCTAATTTTGTGTGTAGTTGTGTTCATCTGTCTCAGTGCTGTATAATACTCCATTTTGTGAATACAGCTTCTTTATTCGTTGTACTCTTGATAGATGTCTCATTGGTTCTTGGTCTTTGGTTATTGCTAACTGTGCTGCTATAACCATTCTATGTGGTGAACATACGTGTGCATTCCTGTTGATTCTATGCCTAAGGGTGGAATTGCTGGATCATGATTGATCTTTTTTTTTTTTTAATTTAAGTGATCTTATGAATCCAGTGTTGGCCATATTGAATTGAAATTTTTAATGTAATTGTTATCTTAACACTCAGTTGTCATTTGTTTTTTTTTTTTTAATTAAAAAAAATATGTATTTATTTTTGAGAGAGAGAGAGAGAGACAGAGTATGAGCCGGGGAGGAACAGAGAGAGAGAGAGGGAGACACAGAATCTAAAGCAGACTTCAGGCTGCGAGCTGTCAGCACAAAGCCTGATGTGGGGCTCAAGCTCATGAACCGTGACATCATGACCTGAGGCGAAGTCGGACGCTTACCCGACTAAGCCACCCAGGTGCCCCTACTTAGATGTTTTAAGTGATTGAGATACCTTAATTTTCTGTATTTATATCACTGTTACTCTCTCTGCTTTTTGGTTCTTGCTTATCAGAGTCTATGTTTCGTGGCTGTCGATTGTTTGGCCAGCTCTACATGAAACCCCTGTCGAAGCCCCTCTCTTACCTGGTGGGGGGAGTGGGGGGGTGAGGCCCGCCTGTGTGAAAAGTAACAGTCAACTCAACCATATGGTTCCTAACTAGGAGCAAGACGAGGGAGTAGATTGCTGGTGGTTATGAGCAGCAATTTTCAGATCAGGCGAAACTAACGTAAATGTAACATAAGATTGTCAGCTATTTATTTTGCCAAGTCACTGGTGAAACTATCACTATTTTCTCTTACCTCATTTTCATTAAGGATGCGGTATCGTAATAGGAACAAAATAGAGACAAGACCTAACACCAGAACACAGGACAGGCATTTAAAATGATTTAGTTCCCTTTTACAAAAACCACACCATATTGTCCTCACTTTTTTCATTTTGGCACTAGTGAAAGTGTTATCACTGAGTGGCATTCAGGAAATACCGGTCTGAGTGGCTTCACCGACAAGGGGCCTTGCCTGGACTGTGAAGACTGGAGCTCAGCGAAGAGAAGGAGGCTGTCGAGTGGGTTGAGTGGAATAATAATGGCGTAGAGGTGGTAACAGTTGGGGTGGTAGGAGGTGGTGATGAACCAAGCTATACTTTGAAGAATGGTGGGAAACACAAGTGATATGAGGGAATGGAGCACCTTTGAACCCAGGGAGAAATTTAGATTAGCGGCAAAATATGCATTGGAATAAAATAAGCCATTGGAGCTTTTAGAGCCTCGGGACACGCAAAGAGCGTCTCAGAAGGTTGATGTTGTGGCTGAGTGTCCTGAGGAGGGAGGGCGCCATTGCTTTTCCGTTGAGCTGTGAGTCAGTGAAGCCAAGAATGGGAGAGCGGGTACAAAAGTAGGGGAAGGGGCAAATTCGAGAGACCTGTAGGAGAAGGAAAAGATAGGACTCGGTGACACGTGTAAGTACAGGAGCAGGGGGGAATAAAAATGACAGCCAGAGGTCTCTAGCCTTGGCAAACAGAAAAACAGTGGAAGTACTGACACAAATTAGAACGTTTCGTGGGACACCTGGGTGGCTCAGTCGGTTAAGCATCTAACTCTTGGTTTTGGCTCAGGTCAAGTCATGGTTTGTGAGTTTGAGCCCTGCATCAGGCTCCTCATGGCCAGTATGGACCCTGCCTGGGATTCTCTCTCCCCCGTGTCTCTGCCCCTGCCCTGCTCTCTCTCACTCTCTCATTCTCTCTTTCTCAAAATACAGAACCTTAAAAAAAGACAGAAAATTTCTAAAGTTGGTTATTATAATAAAGTACTAAATTTGTGCCATGGCCACTCATCCTGGGGGTGGGTGAAACCACAAGCGGTGTTTTAGGGAAACTGCCTTTGTCAGCGACCTAGTGAAGAGGGTGTCTTACTAATTGAAGATACCTCCAGTTAAAACTTCCATGCATTTCCCGACGCGAAGTGAACATTATGTAATTTGCTCTTATCCCCAACATTAGGAGATTGTGGTATGTGATTAGGAAATTATGGAATGTAAGAGACAAGGTGTGTCCACAGTAGAGGGGCACCCAGGAGTTGGGAGTTGAAGCCACCACGCTGTGGTCTACGCTGAAAGAAGTAAGCTTCGTTTTTCTGTCTGTTGTTGTATCCTCAGAGCCTCACACAGAATTGGTGTCTAACATATTTGTTTAAAAATGAGTCGTAGTTCTAGATAGAGTACGATTTTATGCTGTGATAAATTACATTTCATCATTTTATCTCCTAGAGTGGGCAAGATCACAAAATTATTCTAGTAGGAGAAATCTTATTCCACTAACCAAACTAGATTCACTATGGCCCTAAATGATCTTTGCACAAAATTGAGGCAGGATTATCTTTGCTGACACTATTGAGACCTTCTCCACTTTACGATGTCATCAAATTCCACTAGAATGAGCCTTAAATTAAAACATCGCTTGTCTTGTAAATATGAGCGAAGATTCACCTTTTTGAGACGTGAGCAGAATTCTTCCATTCAGAAGCAGCCCAGCACCAGCACCTTAGAAACACGAGGGCCTGGAGCTGGTGGATAACGTTTGAGGCTGGAAAGGCAAGGTAGGTTGGGGTCAGAACATGACAGATGGAATTTTGCAATGGGAAGCCAGTATGGAATTTTTAAAAAGGAAAGAGATCAGAGGTTTAAATTTTGAAAAGAGTACTTGGTGATGGCCGATGTTGGGGACTTGAACAAGGGTAGAGATGATGAGGAGTCAAGGCATTAGAGAGAGATGGAGAAGGAAAAGCATAGATTTCTGGCTTGTGCAGCTGTTGCGCGTAGCTGACCGTCTCTGAAGTAGTGGATTCTGGGAGAGTAGGAAGTAGAGTAGGAAGGTTTCAACTTCAGTTTTGAACATTTTAGTTTGATGTGAGAGCCTTTGAGACTTTCAAATTGTGGGAAAGAAAAGAGAAGTTGAAGGGAACAGAACATCGCAGGTGCATTTGAAGAGAGTTGAAAATGATGGCTGATGTGAAATTAATGGAAGAAAATTAATAGCTCTCCTATATCCAAAGAACAATTAGAAAATTCAGTGAAAGGGACACTCCCATTCACAATAGTAACAAAAAGACAGTTCAGCATAAATGCAATTAGAAATGTGGAAAACTTTTATGACACACTTTAAAACATCACTTAAGAGCATTAAAGAAGAATGTAATAAATGGATCAATGTACTGCCTTCAACAATAGGAATACTTCATATGGTAAAGAGATAGATTCCCCTCAAATTTATTCATGAGGTAATTTTTTTGAATTTGCTCAAAATGATCCTAAAATTAAATTTTTTTTTTTTTTTTACCATTTATTCACTTTTTGAGAGAGACAGACAGAGTGTGAGCAAGGCAAGGGCAGAGAGAGAGGGAGACACAGAATCCAAGGCAGGCTCCAGGCTCCAGGCTCCAAGCTGTCAGCACAGAGCCCTACACAGGCCTCGAACTCATGAACCATGAGATCATGACCTGAGCTGAAATCGGACACTTAACCGACTGAGCTACCCAGGCGCCCCAAAATGATCCTAAAATTTAGTGGGAATGATAAGCATGTGTAACTAGCCAGGAGAATCCTAAGCAAAGAGTAATGATGAGATTTCAGGGGCATTCATTTTCTACTCACATTTCCAAGTTTTCATTTTTTACAAGTATTTTTGTAATTACAGAAACAAAACAGCAAGCAGGAGCTATAAGTTATGATCTATCCACAGAAAAGACGAAAAAGAGAGAAAGTGTGTGTATGTGTATTTCTATTGGGAAGGAAGGGCATAAAGATTATATTGAAGAAAAAATATTACTACTGACAATATAGAAATAAAAAAGGACTTTCAGGGAATGCTGTAAACAACTGTATGCCAACAAATTGATAACCTGTGTGAACTGACAAATTTCTAGAAAGACACAAGCTACCAAAGCTGATTTAAGAAGAAATGAAAAATCTGAATAGATGTATAAAAAGTAAAGAGATTAGATAAGTAATTGAAAACACTTTCCACAAGAAAAAGCCAGGTCTAGATGGCTTACTGGCAAATTCTACTAAATATTAAAAATGAATACTGGGGTACCTGGGTGACTCTATTGGTTGGGCGTTCAACTTCGGCTCAGCTCATAATCTTGTGGTTCATGGGTTCGAGTCCCATGTTGGGCTGTCTGTTGTCAGCGCAGAGCCCGCTTCAGATCCCGTGTCCCCCTCTCTCTGCCCCTCCCCCATTTGTGCATACATGCGCACTCTCTCTTAAAAATAAACATTAAAAAGATGTTTTTTTAAAAAAGAAAAATGAATACCAATTCTTCACCAACTTAAAGAGAAAGAACAGAAGAGTCCACTTTTCAACTCATTTTATGAGTCTTTATCACCCTGATACAAAATGAAAAGGAAAGGAAATCTATAGACCAATATCTATTATGAATATAGAACAAAAAATGTTGGTAAATTCATAGCAAACTGAATACCAGCAGCACACTAAAAAGATGATGCACCATAACCAAGTGGAATTTATCTCAGAATGCAGGGTTGGCATACCATCTGAAAATCAATTAATGTACTACCTCATACCTACAGATACAGGACAAGCACTAAATGATCATCTTAGTAGATGCAGAAAAAGTATTTGACAAAAGCTAACAGTGCTTCATGATAAAAACACTCAACACACTAGGAACAGAAGGAAATTTCCTCAACTAAATATGGGCATTTACGAAAACCCCACAGCTAACATCGTACTCAATGGTTGAAAGTCTGAATGCTTTCCCCTTACAATAAGGACCAAGATAAAGGATGTCCACCCCTTCTACTCAGTATTGTATTGGAAGTACTGGGCAGTTAAGCATGAGAAATGAAGAAAATCATTCAGATTGGAAAGGAAGAAGTAAGCTAGATCTGTAGATGGTATGATCTTACATACAGAAAATTCAAAATAATAAAAGTATTAGAGCTAATAAATGAATTCAAAATTGTAAGATACAAGTTGAATATACAAAAATCAGTTGTATTTCTGTATACTACAAATGAACAACTTGAAGGGCCCCTCGGTGCCTCAAAACCAACTCTTGGTTTTGGCTCAGGTTGTGATATTGTGGTTCATGGGTTCAAGCCCCATGTTGGGCTTTGCGTTGACAGTGTGTAGCCTGCTTGGGATACTCTCTCCCTCCCTCTGCACCTCCTCTGCTCACTTGTTCTCTCTCTCAAAATAAATAAGTAAACATTAAAAAAGAAAAAAAAAAGAAACAATTTGAAAATGTAATGAAGGAAACAGTTCCATTTGCAATAGCATCTAAAAGATTAAAATACAGTACTTAGGAATATGTTTAACAAAAGACGTATAAAACTGATACTCTGAAAATTATGAAACAAAGTTAAAGAAGACTTAAATGAAAGAGGGGGGCATCCCATGTTCATGGAGTAGAAGATTTAAGCTTGTTAGAATGACACTACTCCCCCCATACACCTGCAGGCTCAGTGAAATCCTTTTCAAATTCCATGCTGGCTTTCCCTTACCGCCCCTCCAAAATTAACAAGCTGATTCTAAAATTCATGACAGTTTAACAGATCCAGAGTAACCAAAACAATCTTCAAAAAGAATGAAATTGGAGGAGGACTCATGCTTCCTAATTTCAAAACTTACTATAAAGCTAATGGTAATTACTATGGTCTGAATGTTTATGTTCCCCCTCCCCCCAAAGGTGACAGTATTAGTAGGTGGAGCCTTTGGGAGGTACTTAAGTCATGAGGGTGGAAACTTAAAGAATAGGATTACTGCCTTATAACAGATTCCAGAGGGATCTGTAGCCCCTTCTGCTGAGGATATACAAGAAGTCTGCATCCTGGAAGAGAACCCTTGTCCAACTGTGCTGTCACCCTGATCTCAGACTTTCAGAACTGTGAGAAGTAATTGTTTTTTATAAGCTACCTAGTCTGTAGTATTTTGTTATATAGCCTGAACAGACTAAGACAGTAATCAAGACAGTGTGGTCATGGTATGAGGAAACACATGTAGATCAACGGACTAGAATTGAAGGACCACAGATAAGCTCTCAAATTTACAGGGAATTAATTTTCAGCAAGAGTCCAGACAAGTCAATGGGGAAAAAATATTCTTCTCAGTAAATGGTGCTGGTAAAACTGGATAGCCATCTGTTAGGGAGTGAAGTTGGACCTCTTCACATCACACACAAAAATGAACCCAAAATAGATCATAGGCTAAATGTCTAGTTAAGAATTGAAAGTGTAAAAGGGCGTCCTGGGTGGCTCAGTTGGTTAAGCAGCCAACTCTTGGCTTCGGCTCAGGTCATGATCTCACTGTTTCACGAGTTCAAGCCCCGAGTCAGGCCCTGTGCTGGCAGCACAGAGCCTCCTTGGGATTCTCTCCTCCTGTCCCTACCCCACTTGCGCTGTCTCTGTCTCTCTCGAAATAAACTTAAAAAAAAAATTTTTTTGTAATAAAAAAGAACTGAAAGTGTAAAAAAGCTAAAAGTATTAAAACTCTTAGAAGAAAATAAAGGAGTAAATTTCTTTTTTTTTTTTTTAATTTTTTTTTCCTACGTTTTATTTATTTTTGGGACAGAGAGAGACAGAGCATGAACGGGCGAGGGGCAGAGAGAGAGGGAGACACAGAATCGGAAACAGGCTCCAGGCTCCGAGCCATCAGCCCAGAGCCTGACGCGGGGCTCGAACTCCCGGACTGCGAGATCGTGACCTGGCTGAAGTCGGACGCTTAACCGACTGCGCCACCCAGGCGCCCCATAAAGGAGTAAATTTCTAACACCTTTGGTTAGGCAAGGCCTTCTTAAACATGACCCCAAAAGCACAAGCGACAAAGAAAATAGGTACATTGGGCTTTCTCAAAATTAAAACTTTGTTGCTTCGAAGAACACCATCAAGAAAATGAAAGCCCACAGAATGAGAGAATATTTGCAAATCCTGTATCTGATGAGGATATCTTGTCTGTAGATATTGACATATTTAGAATGAAGAATTCTCACATAAAAGGGCAAATAACCCAACTTAAAAATGGGCAAAAAAAAAAAAGAAAGTTTTAAATAGAAATTTCTCCAGAGAAGATATACCAGTAGCCAGTAAGCACATGAAAAGATGCTCAAAGTCATTAGTCATCAGAGAAATGCAAATGACAACCAGAGAGATGAAAAGCCACGGAGACAGTAAGTATTAGTGAGGGCGTGGAGAAATGGGAGCCCTTAGACACCGCTAGGGGCAAGATAAAATGGTGCAGATGCTGTGGAAAACAGTCTGACACGTCCTCGAAATGTGCAGCATAACGGCTCGTGGGTTCCCAACAAGAGAAACAAAAATCTATGTCTACACAACAACTTGTGTGGCATTATTCATAGTGGCCCTGAATTGGAAACAACCCAAATGTCTATGAGCTGATAAATGGATAAAGAAAATGTGGTCTTTCCGTACAACGGAGTATCACTGATTCATGCTACAACATGGGTGAACTTTAAAAAACCTGCTTAGTGGACAAAGCCAGTCACAGAATACTATGTACTGTATGATTCCGTTTATATGAACTGACCAGGGTAGGCACATCCACAAAGACATAAAGTAGATAAGTGGCTGCCTAGGAGCGGGGTAGAGGGAGTTGAGGTTAAATGAAGAGTAATTGCTGATGAGTAGGGGATCTCTGTCTGGAGGGATGATGAAAATGTTCTAAAATTGATGGTGATGGGGCGCCTGGGTGGCTCAGTTGGGTAAGCGTCTGACTCTTGATTTCAGCTCAGCTCATGATTTCACAGTTTGTGAGATCGAGCCCCACTTTGGGCTCTGTGCTCACAGCATGGAGCCTGCTTGCGATTCTCTCCCTCTCTCTCTGCCCCTCCCCTGCTCACGTTCACTCCTGTGCGCGCGCTCTCTCTCTCTCTCTCTCTCTCTCTCAAAATAAATAAACTTAAAAAAAGAAAATAAAATTGATGGTGATGGTTGTACAATCCTGTGGCCCTGTGAATATACTAAAAAACCACTGAATCACACACTTTAAATAGATGAGCTGTATAGTGTATGAATTATAACTGATAATACTGTTATACAAAAAATATATTAAGTGAAAAGTTTGCAGAGCAATATATCATATGAATATATTAAAATGTTTATAGTAAAACACTATATTCTTGGGGTGCCTGGGTGGCTCAGTTGGTTAAGTGTCTGACTTAGGCTCAGGTCATGATCTCATGGTTTCTGAGTTCGAGCCCCACTTTGGGCTCTATGCTGACTGCTTGGAGCCTGGAACCTACTTCAGATTTTGTGTCTCCCTCTCTCTCTGCTCCTCCTCTGCTTGTGCTCTGTCTCTCTCTCAAAAATAAATAAACATTAAAAATTTAAAAAAATACTACATTCTTGAAAATTGGCAAAATTTGTGAAGCACTCTAAAAGTGCCATTGGTGTATTTTCCCTTGATCTGGTAAGCTTTAATCATGTGACAGATTAGGTGACAAAATTTCTTCACAGTAATTGATGCCACCTCATTATGACAATAATAACAGTAGCTTTAATTGTATTCTGTCTCTATGCCAACATTGTGCTAAATTCCTTTTTTCTTTTAACAAAGATTTTATTTTTAAGTAATCTCTACATTTGACGTGGGGCCTGAACTCACAACCCCAAGATCAAGAGTCACATGCTCTTCTGCCTGAGCCAGCCAGGCACCCCCATGCTAAATTCTTTTTTTATTTTTTTAATGTTTATTTATTTTTGAGAGACAGAGACAGAGCATGAGTGGGGGAGGGGCACAGAGAGGGGGAGACACAGAATCCGAAGCAGGCTTCAGGCCCCAAGCTGTCAGCACAGAGCCCAAAGCAGGGCTTGAACTCATGAACTGTGAGATCATGACCTGAGCTGAAGTTGGACACTCAATCAACTGAGCCAGCCAGGCACCCCTGTGCTAAATTCTTAATATGTATTTTCTCATTTGCTTTTGACAGCACTTGATGATGGCCCAATATTTTCTATCGATCTCCCCTTGCTTTCTATTCTCTAGCATTTGCAAAATTGTCTTATTTATTAGACTATCAGAGATGCACAGCTCCTTTTGTTGCTATCAGCAGGAGCTATACAGGTAAATATTGTAGGTCTTCATTTGAATTGGCATTCATGGGATCCTATGCAGTCATAAGAGCATATTGATAAATCCCTTTCTGTGTGTTTCAGATTTCAAGTTTAAATTAAAACATTTTAGGGGTGCCTGGGTGGCTCAGTTAAGTGGCCGACTCTGGCTCAGGTCATGATCTCATGACTCATGAGTTCGAGCC
The DNA here is from genome assembly GCF_014898765.1 of Herpailurus yagouaroundi. Lineage (NCBI taxonomy): Eukaryota > Metazoa > Chordata > Mammalia > Carnivora > Felidae > Herpailurus > Herpailurus yagouaroundi. The sequence continues at coordinate 6,080,671 of NW_024412447.1, read as the reverse complement.
CTGTGTTGGGCTCTGTGCTGACAGCTTGGAGCCTGGATCCTGCTTCAGATTCTGTGTCCCCTTCTCTCTCTGCCCCTCTCCTGCTTGTGCTTTCTCTCTCTCTCTCTCTCTCTCTCTCTCTCTCTCTCTCTCTCTCTCTGTCTCAAAAATAAGTAAACATTAAAAAAAAGTAAAAAAAAAATTATATTTGTTATGGCTGACTCCCAATTGGAGGAGAAAATACTTTTTAGTTGCTTGTCAGTTTGTGCGTGCGTGCGTGCGTGCGTGTGTGTGTGTGTGTGTGTGTGTGTGATGTGCTACTAAACTTGAAAGACATCATTGGCAAAGATAATTTTTAGAATTTTTTTTGTGTTGCAAATATAGACTGTCTCAATTGTTTGTGCTGATATAACAGAATACCATAGACTAGATGGCTTGAACATTTATTTCTCACCGTTCTAGAGGCTGGAAAAGCCCACGATCAAGGCGCTGGCAGATTTGGTTCTTGGTGAGGGCCCACTTCTGGCGTATAGACAGCCATCTTGCTGCGCCCTTACATGGAGAACAGACCGAGAGCGAGCTCTGTGGTCTCTTCTTATAGGGCACTAATCCCACCTTAAGGCCCCACCCTGATGACCCCATCTAAGTGTAAGCACCTCCTATAAAGGCCTCTTGCAAATGCTATCACAGTGGGGTTAGGGCTTCAACACGTGAATTGAGGGCCCAGGGGTGGGTCCAGTACAATCCAGTCCATAGCAACTAGATGTGATGAAAATCTTCTCCATAAATGCTAACCCTAGCATTTCTGTTTGTTTTCAGTGTTATGTGCCAAGAACCTTGCAAAGAAAGATTTCTTCAGTAAGTACACACCTGCTTTTGCTCTCTTACAGTATTAGTATTCTCCACATATTTTTGTAATTTGAGCTTAAAAAAAAAAAGACAACACTGGACATATTCCCCTCAGAGTTCTGCCTTGTACGGAACGGACCCATGGTTTGACAAACTTCATTTCCAAGTTGGCAACAATGTGGAGGCTTCGAGCTCCTAGGCGTAGCGTTATAACTCATACAAGAGAAACTGTCTCACTCCCTGTTCCGGCCGCACCCTGTCTTCTCCGTCTTTCCAGCCCTGAATCTGTTGCTTTCTGCTGGATGGAGTGTTCTCAGCTCAAATACACACGAGACGCTTTTCTGTAAAAGAGCTGGGTTTGAGTCAAATTGTTAGTCAAATTTTAGAAATGAAATCACATTTTAAAAGCCTCATAATTAAAGGAAGCGTAAAAACCAGAGGGGATCTTTTTCCAAAGGAAGAAATCACCCCTTAACTGCAGAAATTCACCACTATCAAGTCGGTGCCTGCAGCATGAACTTCTTCAGTCTCTGATCCTCACAAGAATGCAGCTCAGTTCTTAAGTGGTATTATTCACACTTTAAAGGTGAAGAAACTTAGGTTCACAGGCCTTATTCAAGGAGCTGGGAACCTCCGGAGTAGTGGTCCCCATCAAGCATGTCTCTAAAACCCTTAACTTGCCGCCTCTCTGATCCTATAAATCTGTGCGACTCATACGCCAGCATTTAGGAACCCACCTAATTAAGACTTGGTGAATACTTGGGTTCGTAGATAAAATAGACAAAGCCCAGTAAGTAAGATTGCTAGGTGTTATTTTTTTAGGAGGTATAAATATAATGAATTATAGATCTCTTTTCTTCCATTTAATTAGCCCAGTTGGTGATCATCAGAAATGATTCTAAATTTAAGCCTAGTTTTTGTAGTTTTCTAGCCCCTAAAAATCTGTGGTGTCAGACTGGGTTGCCTTTCTTAGAAAGCTAAATAGAAATAACTTATTTTGCTGATCAAACTAACCCTAAATTAGAGAATACAGTGCCCCAGGGTAAAGTTCTTCACCAAATTAGATGATCTCAAAGCTCTCTGTAGCCTGTGAGACTGTGTTCTGTGTCACATGGATGGATGTGTAGTCTCATCCCGGTGTGGCCGTCTCCTCTCCTTTAGGACTCCCCGACCCCTTTGCAAAGATTGTGGTGGATGGATCTGGGCAGTGCCACTCAACGGACACTGTGAAAAACACACTGGACCCAAAATGGAACCAGCACTATGATCTGTGAGTTGAATATTCTGTTAAGCCATTTGGGGAGCACCAGGAATCTAGCTTTCAAGAGAAGCCCTTAATAATAAAATAAAAATGATTACTAACTTCTCACTGATAACCAAATGAATACATACTGCCTAATTTTATTGTATACTTGGAAGTTCTTGCATTTGACATGTTCATAGATTTTTATGGTTTGCTTCCGTACTGTGTTTTTCAACCTTCTCCATCTCCTGGCCATGCTGACAGGAGACAAAGGGGTATAGTTCAGGTCTTTTGTGTGCTGTCCCCCCCCCTCCCCCACAGTGAACCTCTGAAGCTTGTTGTAGAGTTTTACTTTAAAAATGCATTATTATTGGGGCATCTGGCTGGCTCAGTCGGTGTAGCAAGGCACTCTTTGACCTCAGGGTTGTGAGTTCGAGCCCCATGTGGGATGTAGAGATTACTTAAAAATAAAATCTTTTTGAAAATGCATTGTTATTGTACATACTTATTATTCAAATATATATTGCTTATATTTCTATTGATTTTTAAAATTTCTACTTTTTAGTAGGAACTATATTTTCTACAAGAGAAGATGAAGTTTGTTGTAGAAAATATAGCTCGGTATGATCGAATGGATGTAACATTCGTTCCTAACATGGATCGCACTTTGAAGACCATGATTTTAGATACACCTGTGTTTTCATGGCCCTGCTAAGACAGTGTCATCAAAAGAACACTGAGCGGTTATTGGTTTTGTGTGAATACAGATTGCATGGAGTCTGGGTGGGATTTTTTGTAACCAGATTCCAAGACTCGTTTTAGTTACACTCAGGAATCCTAAGTGGCTTGGGAGATGGTTGTTGCCCCTTTTCCCGAAAACTGCCCTCTGGTTGATTTGCATGAAGAGTAGGTGGAGGTAGAAAGCACTCTTTAATGTGCTTTGGGTGCATCTGTGGTTTAGAAGTAGGCCCTTGCTGCAAACTAGTATTCTACGTTAAGCTTAATTGGTGAGATTTTATGAATTATGTCATCGTCCTTTGGAACTATAAAAATAGAGTGAATCTCTGTTATAGGATGATTATCATGATGTAGTTACGCACGTGTGCTTCTTACATAACTGGCTGTCGGCTTTTCCCCAGCCCCTTGAAGTTAGTAGATGTGTATTTATTGAGCACCTGTTATGTGTGGGGTATATAGCGCCAACGTCATTTTAAAAGGATTCCTTTGTACTAAGAAGTCAATCAGACGAAATCTCAACGGGCTATCGTAATTCAAAGAGGCAATTAAAAAGGAGTTTGCATGTTTTCAGATATGTTGGGAAAACTGATTCCATAACCATCAGCGTGTGGAACCACAAGAAGATTCACAAGAAGCAGGGAGCTGGCTTTCTGGGCTGTGCGCGGCTGCTTTCCAACGCCATCAGCAGATTAAAAGATACTGGATGTAAGAACCAAAATGCTCTTCTGCCTTATAGTACAACTGAAGAAGGGTTATGAGGCATCTTTTCGTTTTGTTTTTTTTTTTCCTTTTGAATACCGAATACAGAATTCCTGCCCTCCTCCCTAGTTAACATTTCCCTGGGTTAAGTTTTGAATTATTTGTTTGCAGACCAGCGTTTGGATCTATGCAAACTAACTCCCTCAGATACTGATGCAGTTCGTGGCCAAATAGTGGGTAAGAACTTTCTCATCTGTATAAAGAGATGCTTTTTCAAAATTTAACATTCAGCTCTCCATCACCGAGAAAGCGCACTCGGGCACTGACCGTGGTGACATATTTTCAAAGGACGAGCCACATCCGGGGCCATCTTTTCCGCGCTAGAAACTTTCGTCTTGTGTGGTTTTATTATTTTATTGAATTCTCTTCATCCTGTCATTCCAAGTTGAGTTAAAATGACTAGGCTACAAAAAGATTTCAGGTTATAATTTTTAAATATAATTTTAATCACCACATTAATAGACAATTAATTTGCCACGGTCTTAACCAAGTGTACGTGACAAGAATGGTGGCCACATGTACCAGAGTTGAGAAATAGTTTCTTCAGGAAGACCTGTAATAGGCATAAAAGGCAAAGATGACTTCTGAAGACTTCCATGTGATAGGATTTTATAGAGTCAGGATTGAATTCTTTAGGATAAAAAAAAAGATCAAATGTGCTAGTGTTACAAGTGTTGACTGGAGGTGTTCCACTGGAAGTGATTTATCTGTTAAGTGGCTTGTTCTGTTATCCACCCCATTTCATTAGCATTTTAGGGTAATTCAAATGTTGCCTGTGTGCATTGCAAGGAATCGGAGAAAACCTCGTATTTTAGCAGTGTGCCGGAGTGAGTCACGACCCCAAATCTTTTAGGTATTGTCTTGAATATATTTGACCCAAAATAAGTCAACAGTGGGTACGCATCCTGAAAACTATCATAATGAGAAAGTTCTCACTTAATGCTTTCCCTGTTTGTGATTTCTTTTTCTCTGTGGAGTGATGTGCCAGGGGAAAAACAAGTAACTAGAAGCAACTTTGTAAACGTCTTTGTTGTTCACAGTAGGGATAGAGAATAAATATTTAAATTCATCTAGACTTTGCAGATACTGAAAGTGCTCTCCGTGTCCTTATTAAACATGAGTCAAGATCTTCTTAAAAAGTGAGGTAACTTAGAGGAAGTGAATACCGGGAATTTGTTATTTTTATGGAGAGCGTGAAAACACAGCCTCTCCTCCACATTTACAAGGAATGTTCCAGACAGTATGCAGTGGTGTAGAGCTAATGTAATGGAGTAAATGCTTCAGACATGAAAGCACAGGACTAGCTGTGTTTATGTATATACATGTGCCTCGCTTTGTATAATAATATTGTACATAAGTTACACCTTTGCAATGGCTCACTGTATCACAACTGTACGGAATGCCACTGGATTTTAACGCAAGACGTTCTTTTCTGTTTTAGTCAGTTTACAGACACGAGACAGAATAGGCACTGGAGGGTCTGTGGTAGACTGCCGAGGACTGTTAGAGAATGAAGGGTACGTATCCCCGTGGCGATGCCTGCTGAGTTCTCTGCTGCCTTGGGCTCTCACTGTCTATGAAACAGCTTTCACACCTTTGTGCCGAATGCTTGAGATGCAGTTTGGGATAAAACTGGGGTCCAGTTTCCTTGTTTATAAAGGAAGCTGTAAAGACTAGTGGGGTTGGGCCCATAAGACTCAGGATCCAATTTAAAGAGGTTTGCGCTGGCCAAAGATGGGAGTTTGAGCATCAGTAAGAATTATAACCGTAGGGGCGCCTGGGTGGCTCAGTCAGTTAAGCCTCCGACTCTTGATTTCGGCTCAGGTCATGATCAGGTCTGTGAGATTGAGCCCCATGTTGGGCTCTGCGCAGACAGCACGGAGCCTACTTGGAATTCCCTCTCCCTCTCCCTCTCCCTCTCCCTCTCCCTCTCCCTCTCCGCCCCTCCCCCATTTGCTGCATCTGTCTCTAAATAAATAAATAAACATTACAAATTTAAAGAAAGAATTATAACTAGTGGATTGAAACAAATCAAATATATTAAAATTCTTGAGTTCATAACGACACTCAGCAGAAAAACCCTAAAACACACACAGAAAAACTTAAAAGCTCATTGGTCACTATCACAGTTTTGTGATCCCCAATGCCTTAATGGAGCTGGGCAGTAACCATTAATAGCTGCTACAACAGCACAAAAGAGAGTTAATCTGACATTAACACACCCCTTGGAAAGAGGACCGAGAAATTGCTGCCGAACACTAAGCAGCATCCAGAAGGGGGCGCTCTGGAGAGTGTAGAAGACAACTCTTCAACAATTACGTTGGAAGAGAAATAAAGAGGAAGAGAATCTACAAATTCATAATAAAAGAGACTTAAAGAGACATACCTACCTACTAAATGCACGTTGGGGACCTTGTATATATTCTGAGTAATGAGACAATTGGCTGGGGAAATTTGGACACTAGTATTTGATGATATTTAAAAAAAATGAGTGTACTGTTTTTAGTCACGATGATGGAAGAAGTCCTTGTTTTCTCAAGACATAAGCTGAAGTATTTAAGGGTGAAATGGAAACACTTCGGGACTGGTTTCAGAATAACCTGGCAGAGGGGAGACACGAGGAGTAGCTGTGAGATGCCTATTGTTGTAGCTGGGTGACAAGTTTGGGGGGGGGGGTTGTTGAGATAGTCTCTCAATTTGTGTATATATTTGAAAGTTTTCAATGTATGATTTTTTTTAATGCTAATGAGGGAAAATAGCCTTTAAGGTGAATTGTCTTCAAAAAAGTTTAGGAGGTAAAGATTTATGTTAGAGAGCACTTAAAGTCATTGCTGTATTTATGTAACCTGAAGGTCTACTAGAGAGTAAAGTAACAAGGAAAGTGGAGTATGGATTTGAATATATATATATATGTGTTTATTTTTGAGAGAGGGAGAGTGAGAGAGCCGGGGGTGGGGGGGTGGGGTGGGCAGAGAGAGAGAGGGAGACACAGAATCTGAAGCAGGCTCCAAGCTCTGAGCTGTCAGCACCCCGACGTGGGGCTCAAACTCACAAACCATGGGATCATGACCTGAGCAGAAGTCGGACGCTTAACTGACCGAGCACTCAGGTGCCCCCGTGGATTTGATTTTAAAGCAAGAAATATGAAATTTCATTTTGCGAGCTCCTTACAGTACAAGGTTGGGTTTTTGAATCATTCAACTCTCCCCCAGGATGAGATCCCGCCCGTGGCCTCTATGGCACTTGACAGATGGCTCCCTCTGGCTGCTTGTTCCTCATGAAAAAGTCTACCTTTCTGTTTAGATGGCACAGAAGGAATCTCGTACAGCTGGGCACTTGGGGGCATCTATCTTGTTGAAGAAAAGCACAGTAAACGGGTGTGGTTTTGGGCACTTGTGTTGGGCCGGTGTTCCCATGTGTGCTGTGCCGCTCTTCTTTCTAGAACTGTGTATGAAGACTCAGGACCTGGAAGGCCTCTCAGCTGCTTCATGGAGGAGCCAGCCCCTTACACAGACAGTACTGGTGCTGCGGCTGGGGGAGGGGACTGCAGGTTTGTGGAATCCCCAAGTCAAGATCAAAGGCTCCAGGCACAGCGACTTCGAAATCCTGAGGTCCGGGGGTCACTACAGACACCTCAGAACCGTCCCCACGGCCACCAGTCGCCAGAACTGCCCGAAGGCTATGGTGAGAGAACCCACCCAGCCACACCGGAGTGTGAGCGGCAGGGTTGCATTTCTTAAGCTTGTTTTAGTAACTTGTACGTGCGGTAACTGTGGACATTTGCAGAGTGGGGCCGTGCGATGGTCGTGTCAGAAGAAAGCCAAGTAAAAAAGGTGGTGATAAATCTGGTGCATCATGAATTTGTCAGCAATCACTCCAGTCTCCCAGTTTAGCAATCGTGTGAAAATTTTAGGCAAATGAATACCAAAAAAAATCCAAAATGATGCGTGGGCTGGATGAGGGTGGATGGAGCGTTCAGTAATTTGAATGTGGGAAGCTCGGCGTCGGGTACAAGGGAAAGAAGGGACGGAAGGGATCATCTGACCGCCGCAGAGAGGAGAACCCGGTGAGGGAGGGATATAAGTTAGATGTGCAGAGAACAGCAGAAGTGAGAGCAGACGGAGGTGACGGGGCCAAGGTGAGGTCAGCACCGAGATGGAAGGGACTCCTGGGGTGTGGCCAAGTAAGGAGATCGCTGCCTCCGCAGGTGTGGGCAGGAAGAAGTGAGAGCCGCCCAGATACTTCCATGGGGCTTGTCAAGTGGGAGGTCAGGCAGAAGCTACCCACTGTCCTTCCCTCCCTGATTTTAAAGAATATTGAAAGGAAGCTTAGACTCTGTGCTTAAGAGGGTTCGTTGAAAACTCTTTGGAATTGAACTAATTGCGCCCTCTGATTTCTTGTGCAGAGCAAAGGACAACGGTGCAGGGGCAGGTTTACTTTTTGCACACGCAGACTGGAGTTAGCACGTGGCACGACCCCAGGATACCAAGGTACGTTTGCTACGGACGTGCACCGTCAGCGCCCCTCCGCCAGCACTTCTTCCCTCACCCCTGCCCTCCGCCATAGGGAGCACCCCTGGGGCTTGAAGGAGTCATCCCAGGGTCTTGGGCCCAGGCTCTCTGCTGCCCCCTTCAGACTCCACGTGGTCAGTGGGCGGCTACTGTACCGCCCGTGGGTCCTTTAGGAAGCAAACCTGTGTCTTGAGATCAGATCACGTAACTGAAAGAGACCCTCGCTCTAGATGAAATCACACGTGCCCTTGCTTGAAAAGCCAATAAGCCCTTCGAGATGTGCTGTTCCCATTTTACACTAAAAATACCAACGATGTATTGATGTCAATATTGATATCGTTTCGGGTGATGAAATGATAGCACGTCTGGGATTTGCTTCAAGTAACTGGGGTGGGGGGAGTGGAGGGGGGATTAGGTTTGCAATAGGGTGACGAGTTGATAATTGTCGAGGTTGGTTATTCATTAGTGGTCTCTCTCTACTTTTTTATATGCTTAAAGTTTTCCATAATAAAAAGTTACAAAGGAAATGTAAAGACTCTGTTACCCTTTCTCTCTTCTACTTTACTGTCCCTCTTGCCTCAGTCCCTTGGGGACCATTCCTGGGGGAGATGAAGCTTTTCTATGCGATTTCCTTCTACAAGGCCATACATCTGAGCCCAGGTCAGAGAGACCCCCGCCCCTCCCCCACCCTGTAATGGAGTTAAGTTTCTTCTTTTTTTTCTTCGTTTTGCTTTCCTTTCCAAATTTTGTTTTGTTTTGTTTTGTTTCAGAGTAGCATTACTACCTAATAACATTTCTAGTAATGCTCACATCCTTTTTATTCATCACTTGTTTCATCTGAGAAAGACTTCTTGTTGCTGGCTTTCCAAGTCTCTGTTGAATTTAAGATCCAGTGTCTATAATTAGAATGGAAATATTACCTGCAAACGAATGAGGTGTCTCTAGTACCCGCTGTAAGAAACGTCAGGCTTTGTGCTGATTAGACAAGCAACTTGGCCAGTGATGTTGTGTTCCCATGTGGCCGGATTGGACTGAGATCATTCACCAAGAGGTTAGAATCAGAGACACGCGTGTAACAAAGGCAAGGAAAGCACGAGAATGCCGCTTCCCGGTGCTGCTGTTCTGAACTGTGAGATTTTGAAGGGGTGTCAGTATATCCCCTTGAACTTGCGCTTCTGGGAGCCTTTCAAGTGAAGCCACCTTTGTGACCTTGAGCATTTAATTTAGCTTGCAAATTCAGATGGTTTTCTGACAACAATCATCTACCTCCTGCTACTTGGCCCTCTTTCGAGGAAGAAACGCTGTTCCCCGGGTAGACCATGAGCCATGTTCCCCATCAGGGTCATGGGCTCCTAGAGCTCCGTTTTTATCTGTCGGGTTTCGCTGCCACCTGCAGCACAGAGTCCTGAACTCGGTGGGAGTTTGGCGTGAGTCGCGCCGTGACTGTCCCTCTTAGCAGAATGGGACGTTGGCCGCATTGATCAGGGACTCCTGTGGTTCCTCTTGCTGACATTTTGGTTTCGTGCCTCCACACTCAGACGGACAAACCTGTCTGTTCTCTTCCATTTCGGCAGAGACCTTAACAGCGTGAACTGTGATGAACTCGGACCACTGCCACCAGGCTGGGAAGTCAGAAGTACAGTCTCGGGGAGAATATATTTTGTAGATCATAATAACCGAACAACCCAGTTTACAGACCCAAGGTTACATCACATCATGAAGTAAGACTTGTACAGAATCTTTGTAGATTTCTTACGCTTGTAATTTAATGTTTTCTACTAATATTTCTCTTAATTTATCGACTGTGTTGTTTGTTAGTGGAGGTTAAGTGTAAGCGAAATATAATAAATGTCTGGTGGACAGTTGCGGGTTTTTAAACTCTCAGGACAGCCGGGAGCAGTTTTTTTTTTTTTTTTCCTTAATGTTTATTTTTGAGAGCGAGAGCATGAGTTGGGGAGGGGCAGAGAGAGGGAAACACAGAATCTGAAGCAGGCGCCAAGCTCTGAGCTGTCAGCCCAGAGCCTGATGCGGGGCTCGAACTCACAAACTGTGAGATCATGACCTGAGCCGAAGTCAGAGGCTTAACCGACTGAGCCACCCAGGCGCCTCAGTTGTGAACGGTTTTGAAACTGTATTGTTGCCGTCTTTTCTTGCTTGCAGCCTAAATAAAAGTCACCGAGATGGCAGCATTAGGCAGTACAGCTCCACGTTCAAAGCTCCCGCACGTGGCTCTCTGAGGGAGTGTGTGGCCCTTGGCACGAGAGCCCCTGAAACCAGGCTCTTCCTTCGTGCCCGCTCGTCACCATCTGGACGGGCTGCCGCAGTCCATATTGCTGCTTGCCAGAGCCTTTTCCTGGGCCCGTCCTTCCTGGATGACTTGGAACTGGGAGTTCTCTTGGATCCCACAGTCAGTGTTCTGGCTCTGTCGTGTTCTCAAGAACGTAAGAGCCCCATGTGGCTCTTCTCACCGACACCTGACCTCAGGGGCCAAACCTGGACAAGACGAATGCCACTTCATCCCTCTACTAGTCCTAGTCCTTGATTTCGCTGGAGTTTTGTGAGTGGGCTTAGAAATCTCTTGGTCGTGAAGATGAGGAATAGTTCCCATTAGATTGCACTTGCCTTGTTTGCTCTTGTACGATAACCTGCTCGTGAAAGTTTTCACGTCAGCTCCATTGAATTTTGACTACCAAGGCGCGTCTAGTAATGCATCGGTCAGTCTCTCAGATGCATACCGGATGTGTGACAAATGACAGCAATTTCTGTTTTTATGTACGGCAGTGATAAGCTGTAGGGTAAGCAGTTGCTTGGAACTGGGGTATCTTCTTGATTGAAGCCACATTTGGACCCCTGTATTTAGGCCAGTGGTGGCCACTGTCGGTGTTTCTGTATCTTCATACACGGTTATGTCAGCAGAGGGAACATCTCTTCTTGCAGTTCTGTGTGATGAGCTCGCTTCTCAGTCCCTCACCAGTGGGGGGCATTGCTTGTGGCTCCCTGGGCCGCTGCTTTTGGGGTGACCTTGATGTTTCTGTGCTTCTCAAGTCACCAGTGCCAACTAAAGGAGCCCAGCCAGCCGCTGCCATTGCCCAGCGAGGGCTCGGTGGAGGATGAGGAGCTTCCCGCCCAGAGATACGAGAGGGATTTAGTCCAGAAGCTGAAGGTCCTCAGACACGAGCTTTCGCTTCAGCAACCCCAAGCTGGTCATTGCCGCATCGAAGTGTCCAGAGAAGAAATATTTGAGGTATGGAATTCGGCGCGACCAGCAGGGAGGCATAGACTGTTAAACCCTGTTGACAGACAGCAGGTTCTTTCTGTTTGGTGTTTCGGGTACCGATTTTATCACTCAGCAAATTGCAGGGCTTGATCAGGACCGATGGCCATATAGAGAGACAGACTGGACTTCCTCCTGTGGTAGGAGTTTAAAAGCTAGAGAGCTTCTGAGACGAGAATACAGAGACTCACACAGAAACTAGCACTAAGTAACACTGTAAATCCTCTTCTGTGTGCCGGTTATCTATTCCTGCAGCCCGCATGGTTTCTCCAGAACCAATCCCTCCTTCTGCTCTTGCCATCTCACCTAAGGGCATCGCCTCCTCGGAGAAGCTTGGGGGCCAAGTGGCCACTTTATTGTCTTTTCTGGAAATGGGAAGATCCGATGGTTCCTGGAAAGGGTTGTCTTTCATACAGCTCCCCTGTGGGATCAAGGCCACCAAACAGGCGGGACCTCCTGTAGACAGGGCCCTTTTCTCAAGGCAGGTGATTGGAAGGTAAAGTCTCGGTGATGTTTGGTCTGCGTCCTGCCTGCCTTTGCGGAATCATGGGCAGGAGTGATCAAAAGAGGCTGGGTGAGACCTGAACACGGAAGGTGAGGGCCCAGCGGCAGGCAGCCCGGTGCCGTCCTCACTGGGCGCTGAAAGCACCGAGGGCCATGTTCGATGCTCGGGCACAGACGACGGTTAGGCGAACGGATGGACTGGCCAGAGTGGCCGTTGGGCAGGGAGGGAAAAGAGCTGCATTCTTCACGTTTTGCTGCTGGATCATTTCCACTCAGCATCCCCTTTCCCTCTTGGGATGGGAGGGCTTGCATTACATTAAATTGAAAGCAGGGCAGGAGTCTGAAGTGCCTCATCACTGAAAATATCTACAAGCGTTTAGCTAGTTGCACTTAAAACAAAAAAGTAGGGGTGCCTGGGTGGCGCAGTCGGTTAAGCGTCCGACTTCAGCCAGGTCACGATCTCGCGGTCCGTGAGTTCGAGCCCCGCGTCGGGCTCTGGGCTGATGGCTCAGAGCCCGGAGCCTGTTTCCGATTCTGTGTCTCCCTCTCTCTGCCCCTCCCCCGTTCATGCTCGGTCTCTCTCTGTCCCAAAAATAAATAAACGTTGAAAAAAATTTAAAAAAAAAAACAAAAAAGTAGCTGACGGTTAGGCTAGCCGCCTGTGTTCTGTGTTTTGGGTAAGCTCCCATAGGTCTTACTTTATTAAAAAAAAATTTTTTTTAAACATTTTAATTTATTTTTTTATTTATTTTTTTAAATTTATTTTTAATTTTTTTTTTCAACGTTTATTTATTTTTGGAACAGAGAGAGACAGAGCATGAACGGGGGAGGGGCAGAGAGAGAGGGAGACACAGAACTGGAAACAGGCTCCAGGCTCTGAGCCATCAGCCCAGAGCCCGACGCGGGGCTCGAACTCACGGACCGCGAGATCGTGACCTGGCTGAAGTCGGACGCTTAACCGACTGTGCCACCCAGGCGCCCCAAACATTTTAATTTATTTTTGAGAGAGAAAGAGCGCTAGCGGGGGAGGGGCCGAGAGAGAGGGAGACACAGAATCCGAAGCAGGCTCCAGGCTCCGAGCCGTCAGCACAGAGCCGGACACGGGGCTTGAACTCACACGCTGTGAGATCATGACCTGAGCCGAAGTCTGACGCTTAACAGACTGAGCCACCCAGGCATTCCCCCATAGATCTTACTTTAAATACTTTTTTGCTTTTTTTGACTCCCTGGAAATTATGCGATTTTTCACCTCAGATACAAAAACAGGCTCTGAATTCTTTTACTATTCAGATTCTCCAGTGACATCTTCCTTTTGGTTATAATACACAAGTCATTCTTAGTATGGCCTCATTAAAATCCATTTGTGTAGAGAAAATGGACTCTGGTGAGGATGTCTGTCCCTAGACCTTTAGCGATTGTGCTGAAAATGGGGGTGTGCGTTTCCTTTGGGTACGACGTTGCCCGGCACGAGCTCCTTGTTCCTGAGGGACACCCGGGGAGATCAGGCGACAGGGGCTACCCCACATCAGACACTGGACATCAGACCAACATTCTGACTAGGAATCCGATCAAACTCAGATTTAAATGACTATTTATCCTGATTCGGGCTCCATTACCAACAACCTTGAATCTCTGTAGAACAGTAAGAATGTGACCCGTTCTTCTCTCTGACGCTGTCTTTTTTTTTTTTTTTTTTTTTTTTTTGCCGTGCAGGAGTCTTATCGCCAGATCATGAAGATGCGGCCAAAGGATCTGAAGAAGCGACTGATGGTCAAGTTCCGGGGAGAAGAAGGTTTGGATTATGGCGGAGTGGCCAGGTGAGGCTCTCGGTCAGCCCTGCTTCATGCTGGGCGTGTCTCCACATGGCATTCGGTGCTTCTGGGAGTAAGGGTTTGTCGGGGCTCTGTGAGCATGTCCCGAGAACCACCGGAGGACACATCTCCTTCTCCGTTATTTTGTGGAAAGATTGGTTTAAACTTTTCAACAACACCCCCCCCCCCTTCATCTGGCAGCTCTAACCTGAGACGTGAGAGGCCTGCTCCTGAAATTAGTCTGGGAGGGAGGCAGCCTTACTTTTCTCAGTAGAGGACTTTCAGGGTGGGAGAAAGGCATGTAAATTGCATTTGTGTCAAAGGAATTTTGTCAAGTGAAATGCTGGTCAAAATCATTCATGCCAATGACCTTAAAAGTAGAAGAATTAAAAGCTGCTGTTTCCCGTCCTGCCTCTTTTCACCTTTGAGACCATTGCCTTTTAACAGTTTCTTCCGATGGATGACTTTATGTCACTAAACTGATCAAGTTCAGGCATAATCCGTTGACTTCAGGATTTATGGTCACAGACACAGATAGACTGCATCTAATGTAATACTGTCACTTCCTAGTCTGGCGCCGTCACAATTTTTAGATCTTCCATCATTGCCCTGGTAACTTGACATGATGTGTTTTCACCATTATTTGTTGGTTTGTCAACTGGACACATTGTCTCTTGACCTCTTTCTTCATAAGCAAGAAGGATATAAATACTTTTGACTTCCCCTCCAGGAGTCCTTCTGCCCTCCCCTCCTATGTTCTGTCATCCAGGGTTGGAGATTTATAGTCTGTTCTGTAGCCAAAATTAAGTAGCTCCCCGTGCTTATCTACCTAGTATTTTTGTGTTGAAAATCAGTACATTATTGGGGCACCTGGGTGGCTCAGTCAGTTAAGTGTCCGACTTCGGCTCAGGTCATGATCTCATGGGTTCGAGCCCCACGTCGGGCTCTATGCTGACAGCTCAACCTGGAGACTGCTTCAGATTCTGTGTCTTCTTCTCTCTCTGACTCTCCCCTGCTTGCATTCTGTCAAAAAAAGAAACATTACAAAAAAATTTGTCTTTAATTTGAAAATCAGTACATTGTTTACGTTATTAGGACCGTGTAAATACTGTTCACCGAGGGGGTTGAGTGGTTTCTAGGATTTTTGCCTTTAGAACAAATTTTAATATTCCAAGAATTTCTTCCTCTGTCTTTTTTTTTTTTTTTTTTTTTCAAAACCAGGCTATGTCTTTACTTTGTCCGATTAAGCTTGATCTTTTGCCCCCCTCCACCCCCCACCCCCGCTTCCCCCGCGTGTCTCCCTCGTGGACACTGCCCAGTCTGACTGGTGGTTCCTTAGGTCTTCTGCACAGTCGTGGTCACGGGCATCACTGCTTTCCTGGGTTAGAGCATGGTTTTGTGGATCCTGTAGTTCCCTCTTCCTTGGTTTACTCCCTTGTGTTACTGGACTGTACCCTCAAGCAGCTTTCTTAGAAAGGACGTGTGGGAGGTGAATTTTCCAAGGTCTTACGGAAAACGTTCATTTGCAGTTTGCCCTTTTGATAGATTTCTAGGAAGAAAGTAATTTTCATTCGGTACTTTGAAGGCATCGCTGTCCTATCTTCGGGCACCCAGCGTCACCGAGCAGTGGTCTGGAGCCAATCTGATTTTAGTCCTAACTTCACCCGAAGTGGTTTGGCCTCGTCCAGGACCACCCGTCACCCTCGGAGTCTGCTACCTTGTTTCTGTTCTTTGCCCCCCTTCCCATCCCTGCTCCCTGCTTCCGCGTCGTCCGCCGTCACGATTACCCCCTCGCCGCCCTTTCGGCCTGCTGCCCCTGCCTGGCAAAACCCCGCCTCTGAACAGTCCCGTCCTCGGGCCCGGAGGGTGGCCGGGGGGCGGTGCGCTCCACGCTGTGGCCTCTCCCACGCTGGCGCCCACGAGCCCCGGGAGGTCCCAGCGGCCGGCGCAGCCATGCTGTGCTCCTTGCGTCCTCACCTGTGCGCCCCCTGGGCCTCTGCCTCGGCCCCGACACCTTCACCCTCGGCTGCCGACTGCGCCTCCTCTGCCGCTGACGACCCACGGCCCCAGTGGAGTCTCTCTACCGCCACCGAGTGTCCGTCTGCCGGCACCTCTACCCACGTGGCCCCGTGTTCCCTGCACGGCCCCCTGTAGGAGAGCCACCCTGTCCCCCGCACAGTGCGTGTCCTACTCTTATTTCGCATCCGCCTCGCTTCCTCACCGTGTTCCTTTCTGTGGGGTCAGTCTCCGCGTGTGTGCGCTAGGACGGCACCCTTCTTGAACCTTCCCCGGACGCGATCCCCTTCCTGTCTACATGTTAAGGAGGCACTCGAGGCAAATAAAGCAAAGAAAAGAGAAATTCCAGGAAAAACACAAATTTGTTCAAAGGGGCTTCTGCCTCAGTCATTGACCTGTTTGTTCTCAAGCAGGAGCCCTCGGGGGACTTGTGAGCATCCCTCGTCCTGCTCCCATGTCTCTTGCTTCCTCTCGACACCGCCCCTGCCCCGCTTCCTCGGATGCCCTCCTTGGCTTCCATCTCCCCCAGACCCCGTGATGACTCCTGGGCCTCTACGTCCCCTGGCCTGTCAGCGACACCTGACGCCTCTGGTCGCTCCCTATTCTCGAAGCACTTTTTCCACTTGGTTTCCGGACGCCCCCCTCTCCTGGTTTGCCCCCTGGCTCCCTGCCAGTCCTCGTGCGGGTCCTCCTCACCCGGAGCACTGGCGGCCCCCGGCTCAGTCCCGGGGTCGCCGAGGGCACCCTGGGTTCTGTCTGTGTGCTGCTCCCGTCAACGCCACACTTGCTTGCCCCGGGCTCTCCGTGGAGGTTTCTGAACCCTTCTAAGCCTGATGGTCCCGAATCTGAGGGCCCCTCATCAGCTTCTCGTTTGTCCTACCTCAGTGCCCGCCCTCACCCCCTCCCCTGTCGTCTCCCAGGGCCCGTGTCCGTGGTCCTCAGCAGACAGCGCTGCCCCGACCGCATGTTGCCCCCCCGCTCCCGGGCCCCCCCCCCCCCCCCCCGCTCGGGGCCTATCTGTCCTATCTGTCGTTGTTCCTCCGAATGTACCCCCTGCTTCTCACTGTCCTGCACAGGCTGCTGCCAGGCAGCAGCCGGCGTGAGCTTTTTGGAGACCCGGCCATCGTCCCCTGTCCCCGAGCCCCCAGCTGAACCCCCGCAGGTGCTCCAGGCTCGGCCCTGGCTGCTGCACTCTCGCCGTGGCTGCCTCGGGCCTTGGCCTTCACCTCCCCTCTGCCTAGAGTGTCTCCGAGACCCTCATGTAGCCCATTCCCTCTGTTCCCTTGGGTCTGCTCGCACACCCCCCGAAAGGGCCTTCTCTGACTCCGAGATCCCGAGATCCCTGGCCCCGGTCTGCTGCATGGCCCACAGTCACAGAGCGTGCACTCGGAGCCTTCCCCTCCTCGCTGAAACCCCAGTTCCCATCCCCTCCTCGCGGAACCCCCAGCTCCTAGGAGCACCTGCCACGCCAGCGTACCTCCCTCCTGGATCAGCCGAACCAGCAGCGGCTTCTTGCTCAGTTTCCCCTCTTCTGTTTCCCCGCTTTTCTCTTCTGAAATGCCAGTTACACAGATGCTGGACTCCCTGGATGGACCCTCCAGGTCTCTCTTTTTATTTCCCATCTTTGCTTGTTTTCCCCCACTTTCTAGGAGCGTTCAGCTTCCGGTGCCTCAGGATTTTTTCTTTACGTGAACAAAAGTGGTGATTCTAGACAGTCTATTTGATTTTACTCGCTCATCTCCGAGTTCCTACTTCTCACGAGGCACAGTTGACACACGATGTTACGTTAGTTTCAGGTGTGCAACGTAGCGTTTTGAAAAGTCGAACACTCTGCTCGCTACAAGCGTAGCCGTCATCTGTCACCAACAGGGAGCGCTCTCTGACCTCCCTCTTCCCTTCACGCATTTTGCCCGGCCCCGCAGCATCCTCCCCTCTGGCAGCCATCAGTCCTCCGTATTTATGGGTCTGTTTCTGCTTTGTTTTGTTGTGTTTTTAGATTCCCCATAAAAGCGACATCATGTGGTGTTTGTCTTTCTCTGACTCATTTCACTTAGCATCATACCTTCTAGGTCTATTCGCGTTGCCACACCCGGCAAGATCTCCTTTCTTTGGTGATTAACATTCCATCATGGTATATACCGCATCTCTTTATCCGTTCATCTGTCCACGGACACTTGGGCTGCTCCGTAGCGTGGCTCTTACAAATAATGCTGCAGTAAGCATAGAGGTGCATATATCTTTTTGAATCAGTGGTTTCATTTCTTTGGGTAAATACCTAGTAGTGGAGTTACTGGATCGCCTGGTATTTCTAGTCTTAACTTTTTGAGGAAGCTCCACACTGTTTCCCACAGTGGCTGTACCGCTCCAACATTGTTTTCACTTTTTATGTGATCGTAACATACTAATTTATTGATTCCATTGCAACAAAATACTTCAAAAATTAAAAATTTCTTATCTATGATTGAATCGTCACTTGATTGAATCTTTAAAAAAAATGTTTTTTTAATGTGTATTTTTGAGAGAGAGACAGAGCATGAGCAGGGGAGGGGCAGAGAGAGAGGGAGACACAGCATCAGAAGCAGGTGCCAGGCTCTCAGCTGTCAGCATAGAGCCTGATGCGGGGCCTGAACCCACACACCGTGAGATCGTGACCTGAGCCAAAGTCGGACGCTCAACCAACCAACCAACGCCACCCAGGTGTCCTACAGGATTGAATCTTCTTAAAGGAGAACACCCCTAAAATGTGTATGCTCTTGTAAGAATTGTGTTTATTTATTAACCATTAAATATGGAGACTCTACCATGTACTAGGTACTAGAGATACAGTAGTGAGCAAAGTAACATGTTCTCTGCCCCCTTCACCCCTCCAAAGTCCCCATCCAAAGGCGTTCTCAATCTGACGAGGTACAGGCATTAGAGAATTACACAAATACATGTAAAACACCAACTCTGGTTAGTGTTAGCTAGAAGTCACGATCTGCCCTTTGGCCCTGGAGAAAATCATTCCTCCACCTTCCTTCCACTCCTGTCTTTGCCCTTCATCCTCCTGCCCTCGGCTGCTCCTGAGTCCACCTGGGATGAAGGGCACAGAAAGGCACGCATCTCCCCAGTAGCGAGCTCACAGCGGGCACTGGCTCTCCATGGGAAATGCTTTCCCTTTCAAGACTGTCCCAGGGACGCCTGGGCGGCTCAGTCGGTTAAGCATCGGGCTCTGGCTCAGGTCACGATCTTGTGGTTCATGAGTGCAAGCCCCGTGTCGGGCTCTGTGCTGACAGCTTGGAGCCTGGAGCCTGCTTCGGATCCTGTGTCTCCCTCTCTCTCTGCCCCTCCCCTGCTCACACGCTGTCTTGCTCGCTCTCAAAAATAAATAAAAACATTAACACAAACAAAAAAGACTGCCCCAGAGTTCTTCCTTAATCATCTCCATCTTGATTCTAGAAACCATCGTTCTTTTGGCAAACGTAACTTCTGTTTGCCCGTGATAAAGCGAGTTCTGTTTCCTGCCAAGTGGATCAGGCTTTCTGCCCCCTTTTTAGGTGAGAAGCTTCCTAGTTAGATGTTCATGTTTGCCCCAACAGTTCAAATCAGACTACTTGCATTTTCTCTTCTCTGCTATTTCCTTTACAGTCTCAGGAATTCAGGACCCTAAACTGTTCCAACCTACCATCCGTCTTAGCGTGGCTGTATTATATATCCCCAGGCACGCATGTGAATAGCTTGGTTTGATCTGATAGGAGTTCTGTTCCTTCCGCATGTCCCAGTTTTTATCCAGTCTTCCACACAGAGAGGCCTTTTTGGAGGTCCCTTGGTTGACACGGTGGTCTAGCGGAAAGAGCTGTGAGTCCTGGGTTTCCTACTCCAGTGTGATCTTGCATTGTGTCACCCCTCAGATCCTTCCTCACATCTACAGGGGATCAGACCTGTCTCAGAGAGCTGCAGAGAGATTTAAATCACGTGTGTGTGTGTGTGTGTGTGTGTTCATCATCTGGCCGATGAGAATCAGTCTACACTCACTTCCCCGGTGTTTGGTTCTCAACCATTTCCTGTATCGTTAAAAATCCCTTTTGCCTGTATAGTTAGCTCTCCCCTCACCACTTCCTTAACATCCCTAATACGCCTCCCTCCCTTGTGCGTGACTCGGTCAGAATATTTGCTTGTGTTTTGATCACTTCCTGTCTAGACAGTTGCAGGTCCTCAGCTTTTGAAAAGGATTCCTCTCAAACCCAAACTCTCAACCTTGGTTTTATAGCCGGGAAATTCTGCCTTTCTAGTAAAGAATTGTGTGACATCTGGAGTCTCCTGGTTTCTGCCAGTTCCTTTCTGTTCTCTTGAGTTCGATACGTAATCTTTTGCAGTCTGATCCTTTCTGTGTATTGTCACCGTTGCCTTGGATCGTTTGCACGTGTGCTCATCCTTTTCCTGGTTGATCTCAATTCCATGCCTTTTGTGTTTGTTTGACAGAGTAAGAAATTCCAGAATAAAATCTGGGGCTGCTGTCTTAACGAAATGGATCCATTAGAAAGGAGATTTGAGTAGAAAGAATAAAAGGCTCACTGTAGAAGTGACACAGGTGTTTGCATAAGCTTTTTCCCCGGTCCTGGGCTCCTCGCCCCTGACCCTGGAGCCAAATCACACAGATGCTGTTGAGAGTGCTTGCTTTGCCGGATTGTTTCTTTTTTAATTTTATTTATGTATTTTTTTTATTTTTTCAAAAAAAAATTAAATATAATTGTCAAATTGGCTCCCATATGTTTCTTAAAAAAATTTTTTTAATGTTTATTTATTTTTGAGAGAAAGAGAGTGTGCACGTGAGCAGGACAGGGGCAGAGAGAGGGGGACAGAGGATCTTTAGTGGGCTCCATGTTGACATCAGAGAGCCCAGTGTGGGGCTCGAACTCACAGAACTGCGAGATCATGACCTGAATTGAAGCTGAAGTCAGACGCTGAACCAACTGAACCACCCAGGCGCCCCTGTTGGATGTTTCTGATTTGGCGCTTTTTGTTTTGTTTTGTTTTTTTTAATACATAATGAAATGATTGGAATATAAAGGAATTCCAAAAATAATTTATTCTTATGTATCTCGTCCAGATTTCAGAACTCATGAAATTATATCTTGTTATGGATTCAGCTTGTTTTTTAAAATTATAAAAATGATAAATGTTTATGACAAAAGGTAGAATCGACAAGATAGAAAGTCATAAAGGGTAAGGGTGCCGGGGTGGCTTAGTCGGTTAAGCGTCTGACTTCGGCTCAGGTCGTGATCTCGCGGTTTGTGAGTTCGAGCCCCGCATCAGGCTCTGTGCTGATAGCTCAGAGCCTGGAGCCTGTTTCGGATTCTGTGT
>NW_024412447.1:5911502-6059244 GCF_014898765.1 Herpailurus yagouaroundi | reverse complement strand
GAGTACCACAGAAGATGTAGCAGTTCTGAGGACATGTTTGAACGAAGGGCATGTAAAATGTTCAGACGATCTATACAAAACGCATGCTCTGAATTTTGACTACCTAACTAGCCTTCTTTCCTTTGATCGTGAGCACAACCTGTGAGCAACTGAGTCAGTGTTGGGTTGCCCATGGGACAGGTCTCCCAAGAAGCTTGGAGAAAGGACAAGGTATCCACCCTGGCTGGTCATTTTCCTAATAAATGTGTTCTCTGGTGCCCCCTACAGGACCATCTGTCTTATTTCCATTTTGTGGGTCGGATCATGGGTCTCGCCGTATTCCACGGACACTACATAAACGGGGGCTTCACGGTTCCCTTCTATAAGCAGCTACTGGGGAAACCCATCCAGCTCTCTGATTTGGAGTCGGTGGACCCAGAACTCCATAAGAGCTTAGTGTGGATTCTGTAAGTACCGACTCACTGTTCAGTTCATGGAAAATGCCTCACCCATCTTACTGTCCACCAAATACAATTGTTTTGTGTGCATGTGTACGTGCATGTGAGTGTTTTCGAGGGATGGGTGTGAAGTCAGGGAAGAGAAGTAAAGAAAATGCTGTTTTACAGCCAAAAACATAAAAATGGATTTAACAAGAAACACTCAGTTGACTTTCTTCCTTCATGACGTTTGGCCAGTTTCACTTTCATAGACTAATTTCTTCCTCAAATTATTAAGGTCTGGCCACAAAATTAATCCCCAGGCCTGATAGGTGGGTGGCGGGTTTTGTTTTGGACTCTCCAGTGAATCTCGAGAGGGAAAGCACCCAACACAAAATTAGTGGCAGAGTATTTGATAGTAAGAGAAAGTATCAGGAAAAACTATATTTAGTCGACTTTGTTTTAGAATTATCCTAGAACTCTCTTGGAAACTGTCGGCACAGTCACGTGGTAACCGCGGGGGTTGCGGGTCCTTGTGAATGAGCCGATTTCACAGGAGGGAGAGATCCAGGCTCTGCAGGGGGAGAGCGAGAGGGGGAGCTGGAGCCAGCTGCACCCCAAGCGCCGGTCGGCCTCACTTCACGTGCCCCGGCTGGAAATGGGTAGTCCGGGGGGGTTAGGGCCTCCATCCTGTACAAAATCGTTTACTCTGCTTGCCTCTCAGCAATGCGGGGGGCGGAGGAATCCACTTGAACTTCCAAGTGCTACTTTGTTTGAATGGATGCATTTGGAATGGCTGCCTTAAAGGAGGGGTTGCGAGTGTTTTCTAGGTGTGTCTTCTGCAGGTTGCTTTTCCTTTGACCCCGTTTCCTTTTCGTGAATCCTTCTGTTCGGAGACTCAGTTTACAAGGCAGTCAGGCCACCGTGTCTCATAAAATCTCAGAACGAGAGAGCTACCATCACCTCCCTGTGAATGAGGGAGCCCGGAGTCTGGGCACATGCCGAGTGGAGCTGTGGTATCCCTTCAGTACCCGCACCCCTGCCCTCACACGTGCTCTGGGCCCTAGGTTTTCCTCTTCCCCCTCCTGCACCTCTGGGGTGACGGACAGGAAGTGCCGTCTTTCTCCTGGAACGTTCCGTCTAAGGTTCTGTTCGCTGCTGCAT
Organism: Herpailurus yagouaroundi; assembly: GCF_014898765.1. Taxonomy (NCBI): domain Eukaryota; kingdom Metazoa; phylum Chordata; class Mammalia; order Carnivora; family Felidae; genus Herpailurus; species Herpailurus yagouaroundi. Next base: position 6,057,664 of record NW_024412447.1, on the reverse strand, counting down.
GCTGGCAGAGGTCTGACATCCATCTCGTGTCTTAACTTCAACAGAGAGAACGATATCACCCCTGTGCTAGACCACACTTTCTGTGTGGAACACAATGCTTTCGGGAGGATTCTTCAGCATGAACTGAAACCCAATGGCCGCAACGTTCCCGTCACAGAGGACAACAAGAAAGAATATGTCCGGTAACGTTCTGGGGAACCTTGGAAGTTGCCAGCGGGGACATCCAGGTGCCTAGGACCATCTGGGCAAGGCTGGGTTCACATTTAGGTTGTCGAGGCTCCTTGGCTGTTTGAGGCTTCCCTTCCCTGCCGGCACCTGTGACCAGAATCCCAGGAACAGAACAGACTTTCAGCCACGGTCGGGTTCAGTGGTGGGGGCTGTGCACAGAGGTGCCCCTAGTGCCACCAGAGCCGGCCCGTTGAAGGGAGGATAATGACTCCAGAGCCCAAGCTGGGGAAGGGATCGCAGGTGACCTCCCAATTCTGGGTGTGAAGGTGGTGAACGCAGAAGAGAATAGAAGCCTAGAAGTCTCCTTGAGATCAGTCTCGCGGAAGTCTACTCCATAGTAGTTTGTTTTCTCTTCTTTTTTTCTTTAATGTTTATTTTGAGATAGACAGCAGACAGGGGTCGGGCAGAGCGAGAAGAGACAGAATCCCAAGCAGGCTCCGTGCTGTCAGTGCAGAGTCTGACGTGGGGCTCGATCCCAAAAACCGTAAGATCGTGTCCTGAGCTGAGATCAAGTCGGACCCTTAACCAGCTGAGCCGCCCAGGCGCCTACCTCTTCAGGCAAATAAACGGCCAGTCGCTCGCACTGGGGAATTGGAAGCACGCGGGCGTGTCGCGTGCGGAGGCTGCCAGACTGGCGCGTGTTCTCACGGTATCCTGTGTGTCATTTTCAGGTCTACTTTTCAGTTATGGCACTTGCTCTAACAGGTCAGGTTAATTCCTACAGCTATTTTTAGCGAAGCATCAGCACGTGTAAGGGCCTGTGCTGACTTATTTTTAACCTGATACTGAGGCTAGGCAACGTCAGCCGGTGGGGGTTTCGTCCCATCTGCCCCCACCTCCGCCCCCTCCTCCCGCCCCAAGGGGAGGCCCGGCAGGCAGGGTGCCAGGTTCAGATGTCAGAACCTTCTGTGGAGAGAACTTTTTTTTTTCTTCCATGAACCACTTGATGCTGCCTCCAACTTGTGAATTTGTTTCTCAGGTTGTATGTAAATTGGAGGTTCATGCGGGGGATTGAAGCCCAGTTCTTGGCTCTTCAGAAGGGGTTTAATGAACTCATTCCTCAACACTTACTGAAGCCGTTTGACCAGAAGGAACTGGAGGTACGTGCTCACCGGGCCGAGCCAAGGAGGCATTAAAAGGCGCAAATGAGATCGGTGTTTTCTTGTTTTACAACCTGCCTGCAGAATGAGGCTTGTCTGTCCCCGCGGCAAGGCCGGGGGTTTGTCGGGGCTCCCGACTAACAGGCCTAGAGCGAGCGGGGTGTCGAGGGCGTCTGAGCCTGTTTGTGACAAGGACAGGTGTCTGCTTGGCCGCAACGAGTCCAGATCATTCTCCGGACATTGTTCGGGGTGTCCTGTGGCTTATCCTCATGTTCAAGATCTCCAGCCGTGGCGGTTTCCAAACCCCTCCCACGTATTTACCTCGGATCGAGGAGATTCTCTCGCGTATAACCAGATTCTCCCACCGCGTCAACTTTGTGTTTCTGTTCTAGCTATTATTAGACTCCGCACAAAGTGTCATTGTCTTCTCGTGTCCCACTTCGCGTGTGTGAACACAGAGACTCATTCATCCCTTACCCACGTCCGTGCCAAGTGGCTCACGGCTTTGAAATCCTTGTCTTTCTGCCGCGGCGAGGCGCCTCCGTGGGCGGGCAGCAGCTCCGGGTGGGCCTCCCGCCCGGTGCAGAAACTCGCACGCCACTCCCCTCCCAGCCCTGCTGTGACGGCCCCTGGGGTCCCGGGGAGGTGGCCCCGTTTTACAGTCAGCCCCTTCAGCCTCGCCGGTCGGCCCTTTGGTACTGAGTCCTCGCGGATGAGGAGAGCAGACCTGGTTGTAAGAAAAGGCGCTGTTGGGGGCGTGGGCCCGTCTCCCTCTCCGCTTGTCTGAGTCTCTGGCTAGTTTATTCGGACGCCACGAATTCCCTCCTTTCAGACGCTGGGAACCTGGGAGGCTGCCATGACCCGCTCTGTACGTCTGCGTAATAACTTGCCTCTAAACGCCTTCGCAGCTGATCATAGGCGGCCTGGATAGGATCGACGTGAGCGACTGGAAGTCCAACACTCGGCTGAAGCACTGTGTGGCCGACAGCAACATCGTCCGCTGGTTCTGGCAGGCCGTGGAGACCTTCGACGAGGAGAGGAGGGCCAGGCTGCTGCAGTTTGTGACCGGGTCCACTCGGGTCCCTCTCCAAGGCTTCAAGGCTTTGCAAGGTGACTGATGTGGAGGCGGGGCTCCTGGCCCCACGCGTCTCCGCCGGGCATGTCCCCTGCCCGGCCACGGCAGGAAGAGCTGGACCGCCGTGGTGCTGTTTTCCTGAAATGTCTCCTAGGAAGTGGCGCGGCCCGTGTTTTCTCGCAGCGAACGCTGGGGGCATGGAGGTGGTCGCCTGGCGGCCGCGGCTGCCCCCACCCCCACCCCCCATCCCTCTTGTTGCCATTCTCCCTGCCGGCCCCCCAGTGCTCCCGGGGTGCTAGCCTCTGCCCAAGCTGAGAGGAGATACCTATAGACGCAAAGGGGGTGAGAATCTCAGCAAAACAAAGCCAAGCTTCCTGTCAAACCCACCTTTCTCGGTGTCCCTGCAGGCCACGTGCCCAGCAGGCGGGGTGTCATCTGGGGCGCGCAGCTGTGGCGGGTGCTGGCCGGCCTGGTGCCCGCCCAGGGCTGAGTTGGGCGAGACCTGAGCGAAGAAGGACCCCATGGAGCCGGTCCCTCCCCCACCCCTACAGAACTGGGGGACAGAGGGAGGGTACAAATAGCAGCAAGTCTTTGGGGAAAGAAATTAGAGGTTCTAAAGTGCACCATGGATTCGTTCCTGAGTCTTCTGGTAGCAGCCGTCTCACTGCAGCCCTGAGGTGAGAGCGGCCCGGCCTGAGCGCCAGGAGATGGAGTCTCCTGCTGCCGTGTTGGTCATGAGCTCCAGGGGTCCTTCCTGAGCCTCGGTTTCCTCCTCTGTGCAGAGGCACTGTCTGAGAGGCTCCGCTGTCTGGCGTAGGTACCCATCCCCTCTCTGGTCCCTTCCGATGCTGATAAAAAAACCTGATATCCAGATTTTTGATAACCCTGAGAGCCAGAAGGAAAAAGGTGAAGAATGTTAGTATGTTAAAATGTAGCAGATGGACCTTTGCATGTTCCTAGAGATAGCAGGTGTATTTCATGTAGAGAACATTCCCTGTAGACTTTTCCAGATTTGAAGGACTTCTTTGAGTGACAGAAGCTACTTCCATCCCCCTGGGCTGTTGTCCTAGGTGTTTGTGTCTTTTTCTTTTCCCACCGTCCCTCCGCCTGGGGGATTCATGACTGTGTATCGTGCTTTTGTCATAACCCTGCTGTCCTCTGCCAGGGGCGGGCCCACTTGCTAAACATCTTGTTTAAAAAAAAGAAAAACCGTCACTGGTGATTTAAGGATTTTGTCCTTCAAATATCCCCACTTGAGTGGGCCCACGGCCAGGGTCCAGGAGGAGAGCTCTCACGCGTCTCTGCCCCTGCGATTTTCTAGAATGGCTGGGATAGGTCGCTGGACGGTCAGCGTGTCCTAACCCAGGTGCAGGCTATGCCGCTGCGTGAAGCCCACGACCGTCCGGCAGGACGACCTGCCCGGGCATCGGGCCGAGGGTGTGGTTGGCAGTGGGGCCCGGGGCCCGCCTCTGAAGTGCATTAACTAGAATGTTGTCTCGTAAGGTTCTACAGGCGCGGCAGGGCCCCGGCTCTTCACCATCCACCTGATCGATGCCAATACAGACAACCTTCCGAAGGCCCACACCTGGTAAGGACCTCGCTGTGGCATCGCGGGGAGCCTGTCCCTGTGCCTGCCACCCCGCACGTGACTCCCCGTGCTTCCTTTACCTGCGCCCCAGGACAACTGGCCGTGGAACCAGTGTCAGGTGGGATGAGCGCTTGGCCGTGTGTCACACGAGGGTTATCAGAAGTCTCTTTCGTGAAACCAGTTTTGTCGTGAGATGTGATTAACGGCGGCTGGCACTCGGCAGCTCCAGCCTTGCCTTTGCTGGGCCGCCCGTGTGCACACACGTACCTCCCTGCGGGGGAGTTGTCATTTTCAATCCGGAGTTCCCAGTCTTTGCTTCCTGTGTTTTCCTTCTTGGAACCTGGTGATGGATGCATCTTGCACATTGAAAACTTCTTAACTTTCCTAAATTTAACATCACTCATACCCGTAGCAGATGATTTTCCCTTGCGGTTTAAAAATCAAGTCACTTACGTACACTTTGTCTCAGAAACCACGTATCAAAAAGACCAGCGTGTCCAGTTCGCGAGAGCCAGTTCTTTGCCATCGAGATGTGTAACACTGCAACAGAAGCTTCCTGATTGGGAACCCAGGGGTGTGGGTTCAAGTGCTTACATGGCCAAGGCCCTACCGAGGCTGTGGCGCCCAGCCCCGCGTGGCCGTTACAGACACAGCATTGTGTTGACCCACGGCAGCTGCTTTCTTCCCTAGGACTCTGCCCTTTCACAGTTGAAAGTTTAGAATAAAACGGATGTGAGAACTGTCCTCAGATGCTGAAGTCCCAACTTTAAGAAAAAAACTATCACACGGTTTAGCCCAGTTCTTTCTTGACAAAAACCATCCTTAACTGCTTGACTGCTAGTAATTCAGTAGGTCACTATCTCGGTCAGAATTTTGTACGTTTTGACTTACTAGGAGAGAATATCCTTCTTAAAGGATGCCTTTTCTTTCTTTCTTTTTTTTTTTTAATACAACACTAGAATTTCTCCAGGGAAATGTTGATTTATCTCCTCCTATCAGAGATTTGACGTTTTACTAGTTTTGAGATAATAGTTTGTTTCTGCAGGAAACATCCCAGACTGCCCCATTTGGTCTCAGGTCAAGTCACGGAGGATTAGACAGACAGGCAGTGGATTGTCAGTGGTGATCCGACAGTCGGCCAGTCTGGATTACGGGGGTCCACATGCAAAGAAGACAACCACCACTGCATCAGGAAGGATCTTTGTCCTGATATAACCAGGACATAGTAATCGGCTTAATTTTGGCTTTCAAGATCTTAGAACTTATTTTGTTCTGTGTTCCATGAAAAATCTTTGCTTTCGAAACAAAAGCACCAGGGGGGAGTGGAAAACTTGCCTGTACCCCCCACCCCAGCTGGGCGATGAGATGCTTGGCCCCATCCGCCTGTATACTCACACGCTGCTAGCTCGAGGCCCTGAATGCTCTGCTCCCGCCTGGACCAGGGCCTAGGTCCAGATGGCCCCAGCAGTGACTCTGTCGCTCTTTTGTCCTCTTTCAGCTTTAATCGGATCGACATTCCACCTTACGAGTCGTACGAGAAGCTCTATGAGAAGCTGCTGACGGCCGTGGAGGAGACTTGCGGGTTTGCCGTGGAGTGACGAGAGCAACCAAAGGCAACAGATTCTAGCTCATGACCACCAGACCAAAAGCAAGCTTTCTGTGCGCCTCCTGCAAAGCTGGCTGAGGCCCGGGAACCCTAGATGACCCGAGGGAAAGGGTTTTCTCCCCTCCTTTTCATTGGGGGAGCGAGGGGGGTGGGGGGACTTTGGTTGGCGGCTCCCACCCATATTTTCCTCCTTTCTGACAGTGATCCCCGCCCCCCCCCCCCCCCCCCTTCCATCACCCATCCAATAAAATGCAGCCAGGTTTAGCATTTGGCTTCGGTCACACAGGATACCCTGCAGCGACTGTAACCCACATGGTTGGTGACAGGCTCACTGCCCTGTGGTCTTTACAGGAGGATCGACCCACAAGTTCTGGAACTGAGCTTGGCTTACTGAGGGTTTGTAACCGGTAGCTCTTGTGTCTCCAGACAGTCCTGAGGTCCCTTTTCAAGTTCTGCAGCTCAAATTCCAGTCACAGCCTAGCAGCCTGCTCTGGGAAGCAGATTAATCTCTAACTGAAAAAGAACCGTATTGTCCATTAGAATTCTGCCCCAGCAGGAAGCTTGCTTCCAAAATGTGCTTCCCTTTTGGGAAAGCAAAGGAACTGGGGCAGCTTTTGCTGGAGGCCTGGGGTATTTTTAAGGGGATCCTGGCTGAAAAAACTTGTTTTGCATAGAGAAAAATGATCTTCCTTTTAAGAGTCCCTTTTGCCACATTATCTATCTAGCTTGAGATATTTTTCCAGTGAAAACACCACATAACAGAGCTTATAAAAGAACACACCAAACCAGCCTCAGATCCGTGCAGCCAGTCCCGGGCTGCGGCTCCCCCACCACCTGTATGTCTAGGAGGATCGGCTGGGTCACTTGAATACTAACCAAGTGTTGTGCGGAAGTTGCTAAGAGCTGAACTAACAGAATTCTGCTGTTGTAGCTGCTGGCTTGGTGCAAAGTAGCCTCACAGGGAGAGAGGGAACAGGCCACCCCACTGACTTAAATCCACCCTGAGTTACGGTTTTACGAAGAGTAGGGCACGAATGCAAACCTGTCGGTGGAGGGGACCCTTCACCCTGGCTCATTCTGCTCGTTTCCCGAGTGTCGGGTGGAGACGCGAACAATCGCTACTACTCAGTTCGCTCGCCCAGACGTCCTCACGTGACGAGCAAGGCCAAAGCAAGCCTGGACCCTGAGTTTCCAACACCATTTTCCAATTTGCACAGAAGTTCAACAGTATTTGAACAAGGTGGTTTGATTTGCGATGAACTTCCGTGAAGGGCAGCAGCCAATCGTCCTGTTTGGTTTTTTGTTGTTGTTTTGTTTGGTGGGGGGGTGGGGGGGCAAATGCGGGGTAATTCATCAGGAAGACGTTTCACTGTCGGAAGTTTGCCGTTGGTTTCGGAGTTAAGCGTTGGGACCCAGCTGCGGGTCTGAGGTGGGTCTGGAAGGCTTTCGGGTGACTCTCTTTTTGTCACGGATACCTCCGGAGCTAGGTGAGTTTGGAGGCGAGCTCATCCTTGTGGGTCTTGCCCCGAAGCATTCTGTGGCTGCCGTGCGGGAGCTCGGGAACCCCTGGGAGATAGACCCTCCCTCGGAACAAGAAGTTCACCTGGTTCGGTGGGCCGTGGGCTAGCGGCTGTGGGTTCCAAGAGCCGTGAGAGAGCGCGCGTCTGGCCATTTACGGAGGAGGTGCCAGGGTAGAGAGGATGTCAAGTGTGACTGCTGCAGAGGAGAGATTAAATCCGTTCAGGAAGTCCAGGCCGTATCATGGGCTTGGACTGTCAGAAGTTCTGCCTTGCCCCGGTCAGGCTTACCCTGAGTCTCGCTCGTTTACCATCGTCCTTCAGAGGGCGTTCTAGAAGCTGGCTCCCCCTGACTCTCTAGTCCTCCCTCTTAACCTTCCTCTGCGAGAGTAAGGAAATGTCGGCTATGGCCCTTCCCCCACAGAGGCCTCCTCTCGAAGGTGCACCTCAACCCCCAGTGTGAGGAGGAGACCTCCACAGAGAGCTGAGGGCACATCCAGACCGAGCGGGGGAACCACGGACTGTTCCTGTGGTTTGGCCCAGAGCTGCAGGAATGAGCGGGGAGACGAGGGTCTAGCGGGACTGTGGCACGTGGCTCCTGTAAGACGATCTTCCTGCTGTCGGGAGGAACAGTCCTTAGAACCCGTGCCTGCCAGCCCCATGCTGCCTGTGGGTGTCAGGCGTGGGCCCAGCACGCGGGACCGGCCTGTAAGGTGGGGCTTTCCTCCCTCATCAGTCGTCCTCGTCAGCTGTGCGTTACAGTGGGGCCTGAAAGAGCAGAACTTTCCAGAGCCCTGGTTTACTCTCGCCAGACAGGCCCGGCAGTAGCATTGCACTTCTAGAACCTTGGATTAGGCCTTTTGAACCACGGAAAGAGCAGTGTGGCCGACAGTGGGGAAAAGCTCCCGGTGACTCCACTTTGGGTCCACGTGGACCCTGTTCCCACGAGCTCTCGTTTGTGGCCCTTGGTGATCCCCAACACCCCCCGCTGTCCCCTTCCCACCCCTTGGCCCAGATGCTTCAGGGGCCCGACTTGCAGGCTTGCCCTCACCAGCGGTCATCAGCCGACCCTCAGGGATGCAGCAAACCACCGCTCTGCCAGCGCTGTAGGAGGGAGAAACAAAGGGGCTGCTTGGGGGACACGGTCAGGGCAGCTCTCCCTGAGGGGAGACTCTGCCCGCCAGGAGTCCCGTGCTCCCCGAGCTTGCTCGGCCGCGTGGTCCCAATTCAGGTGAGGGGGTCCTCCACCCTGAGCTGTCAGGAGTGGCCTTCTGCAGAGAACCCGCCCCATCCCCCCGGCCCCGTCCGCAGCCAGGCGCGTGCCGCACGGCAGCCTTCCCGAAACATAGTATGAATTTTTAAAATTTGTTTATTTTTGTTTCTCAACCACTTTATAATGTATTTTTTAATTTATTTTGTAATGTCTTGTTTTTAAGTATTGCTGCTATCCTTGTTATTCTTCCCACTGTTTTTATTGCTGATTTATTTTGTGAAAATTGTACACTAATGTTCCGTTTTATGTCAAAATCAAAAGTATTTAAAGAAATACTAGTTCTATTTAATGTGGTTATGGAACCAGCTGGAAACACAAAACAAACAGTGATTGTACAGCAGGTTGGACCCAGGAGGTCAGGTTCATTTTGTTACATATGCAATAAACTCACGACTTTACATTTTTTTGGCGTCTGATACTTTGGTGTGGAGATGAGATTCCTTTTTTTTCTCTCCAGTCCCGCAGAAAAGAAAGTCAATGGCTTGAAATACTGACAAGGACCTTCTAGGGAAAAAGGACAGACTTCAGAATTGTAGAAGGAACTGAAAAAACACGGCAGGCAGTTGAAAGTGCTCTACCAAAAGCAGAAACTTGTGGGATCGAGAAATTTTTGAAGCTGTTGACTGGTTCCTCACATGCTGGTCATGTTTGTTGGTTTGCATTTTTTTCTTTTTTAGATATTTTTATTGTGGTAAGATACACGTAGCATCTGTCAGTGTATCCACTGGTTAAGGTCTACCTCGGTGGCACTGAAACATTCACAATATTGTATCACTGCCAATGTACCCAAACTTTTTCATCCTCCCAAACTAGAACCTAGACCCACTAACCAGTAACTGCTGCTCCTCCTTCCCCCGACACCTGTCCTACTTGGTCTCTGTGAACCTGCCTATTCTAGGTACTTCATGTAAGTAGAATCATAAAATACTGGTCTTTCCGTGTCTTATTTCACTTAGTGTAACATTTTCAAGGTCTACCCATGTTGAAGCATCTATCAAAATTTCACTCCTTTTTATGGCTGAATGGCATGCCCCTGTAGGAATGTACCACATTGTGTTTTTCTGTTGATTTGATGGACACTTGGTGGGATAATTTTCTTTGTTGACTTGACCCAGCCATGATACCCAGAAAAGGCATCACAGAGTAACATCTGTGCGGTCTGGATTTCTCTCAGCAGTGTTCCGCAGTTCTCGGTGCGTAAGTCTTTAGCCTCCTTGGTTAAGTTTATTCCTAAGTATTGCATTCTTTTTGATGCTATTTTAAATGGAATTGTTAATTTTCTTTCCAGATTCTTCATTGTTAATGTCTAGAAACACAACTGATTTTGGTGTGTTGGCTTTCTAGGCTTCAACTTTGCTAATTTAATGATGTGTGTGTAATCTTAATGTTGTCTACATATAAGATTGCATTGTTTGCAAACAGTTTTATTTCTTCCATTCTAATTTGGATGCCTTTTCTTTCTTTTTCTTGCCTAATTGTTCTGGCCAGCACTTCCAGTACTATCTTGAATAGAGGCAATGTGGGTAGACATCTGGTCTTGTCCTGACCTTAGAGGAAAAACTGTCAGTCTTTCACCTTTGGGTATGAGGTTAGCTGTGGGACTTTTCATATATGGTTTTCATCGTGTTGAGGTATTTTCCTAGTATTGCTAGTTTGTTGAGTGTTTTTAACATGAAAAGGTATTGAATTTTGTCAAATGGTTTTGCTGTGTCAGTTGAGAGTATTTACTTTCTCTTCCGTTCTGTTAATACGGACTATTAAATCAATTGATTTGTGTATACTGAGTGATTCTTGCATCCTAGGAATCCTCTTTTGTCATGATGTGTATAAAACTTTTATTCTGTTGTTGGATTCGACTTGCTCATGTTTTGTTGGGGATTTTTTGCATCCATATTCATGAGGGATACTGACCAATAGTTTTCTTGTAGTGTCTTCATCTAGCTTTGGTATCAGGGTGATGCCGGCCTTCTAGAATGAGTCAGGAAGAATTCCCTCCTTCTTTTGGAAGAGTATGAGGAAGATTGGTGTTGATTCCTTAAATGTCCGGTAGAATTCGCTGATGAGGCCTTTGGGTCCTGGGCTTTTCTTTGTCGGGAGGTATTTGATTACTGATTCAATCTCCTTACTAGTTATAGGTCTATCCAGACTTTATATGTCTTCAGGATTTAGTCTCCGTAGGTTGTGTGTTTCTAGAAATTTGTCCATTTCTTCTAGGTTAACCATTTTGTTGGCATATAGTTATTCACAGAGCTCTGTTATAACCCTTATTTCTGTAAATTTGCAGTAAGATGCCCTCTTGTGTCATTGAGTCCTTGTCCTCTTCTCCCGCTGCAGGTATCTAGCTAAAGGTTTGCCATTGTGTTGTTTTTTTGTTTTTGTTTTTTTGGAAGAACCACCTCTTGGCTTTGTATTGGCTTTCTCTATTGTTTTCTGTTCTCTATTTTATCTCTGCTGTAATGTTGTTTCCTTCCTACTGCTGGCTTTGAGCTTAACCTTCCTCCTTTTCCAAGTTCCATAAGGGATAAAGTAAGTTGTTGATTTAAGGCCCTTCTTCTTTTTTAATGTAAGCATTTATGGCTCTAAGTTTCCTTCTTAGCACTGTTTTCAGTTCGGGTATGCTGTGTTTTCAGTCATTTGTCTCAAGATGGGTTCTAATTTCCCTTGCGATGTATTTATTGCTTGGCTTTCACATATTTATGAATTTTCCTTCCGTTATTGGTTTCTAGCTTCAGTACATTGTGGGAAGAGCAAATATTTTATATGCTTTGTCTTTTTAAATTTTTTGAAACTTGGTTCGTGGCCTCACAGAATGTCATTTATTATGGAGAATGTTCCACGTGCACTTGAGGGAAATGCATATTTTGCTGTTGTTGGATGTTGTATATATGTTGGTTACGTCCATTTGGTCTGTTGTGTTGTTCAAGCCCTCTCTTTCCTTACTGACCTACCTGGTTGTTCTAGAGTCCGATTACTGTAATGTAAAATTTCCATTTTGCCCTTCTGTCTTTTTCAGTGTTTGCTGTGTGTGTCTCAGGATTTATCTGTCGAAGTCTGTTGAGTTTCTTAAAGTTGTATATTCATTTCTTTACTCAAATTTGAGAAATTTTTGTCCATTACTTCTTCAGATAAGTTCTCTGCCCCTTTCTCTCTCTTTCTCTTTTTGGGAGTCCAAGAGTGCATATGTTTGTCTGTGTGGTGGTGTCCCAGAAGTCCCTTAGGCCTGCTTCACTTTGTTTTCCTTTTTCTCCTCTGTTTCAGTGATTTCAGATGACCTGTCTTTGGGTTCACAGATTCTTTTCACTATTCAGGTCTGTTGTTGAATCCCTTTATTGCATTTTTTCAGCTCCAGAATTTTTTAAAAGATTTTATTAGTTTTAATTTTAATTTTATATTTTATTTGAGAGAGAGAGAATCCTTAGCCGGTTCCATGCCCTGCACAGAGCCTGATGCAGGGCTCAAACCCACAATTCTGGGATCATGATCTGAGCATCAGATGCTCAACCAACTGAGCCACTCAGGAGCCCCTTAATAACATACATAACTTTTTGATATTCTCATTTTGTTCATATATCAGTTTCTTGATTTCCTTTAGCTCTTCGAGCATATTTAACAGTTACTTGGTTGAAGTCTTTTCTAGTAAGTCGGATGCCTATGTTTCTTCAGGGATGGTTTCTGTGGTTTCTGGAGATAAAAATTTTGTTTCTTTGTGCCCTGTTTTCCTGTCTCTTTGTATGCCTTGAGATCTTTGTTGAAAAGTAGTCATTTGAAAAAACAGCCCTGTCTGCCCAGTCTTTGCACAATGGCAGGAGACCTTCACTAAATTGCAGGGTGTGTTCTAAGACTTGTGATCAACCCAGGGTAATGGCTTAAGTCTTGGGTCTTTTATGGGCATGTGTTACGCCTGGGCCTGTACTTCCCCCAATCCCCAGCCTGTATACCTGGCTGCTTTTCAAAAGTCTTAGTTTTCCAGAGTCTCCCCCCAGCTTCTTCTCAGAACCTTAGATGTTACTGTATTCTTCTGCCCATGAGAGCATGCCCCAGCCCTCCATGGGTCATCTTTCCCTGTCTGAGCTCCAAGTCAGGCACAACAGAAACCCCAGTCCCCTGGGCAGTCCACAGACAGGTCAGAACATTGCCAATGAGTTCTGCTCTCCTCCTTCCAGCACAAGGGAGGAAGCCAGGAGGAGGCTGCTTCCTCCCAACCACACATTTGTCGTGCCAGGAAGGGTTGAGGCAAAGGCAAGTAAAACTGCCACAAAATCCCCTACCATTTTGACCATGGCTTTTTCTCGATTGGGCGTTCGCCTGGTTGCTGTAGATTTTGGAATGATTTCCAGAGGTCCCATAGTTATTTTAGTCAGTCTGTAGGTCCTTTTATGTATTTATTTTCAGTGTTTCCATGGGGCTTCCAGGCCTGGAGCTTCCTACTTGGCCATCTTCAATCTCTGCCTTTTGATTAGAGAGTTGAATACATTTGCATTTAGTTACTCCTAAGAAAGAACTTGTTTCTTCCATTTTATTGTTTTTTATGTGCCTTATAGTTTTTTTTTGTCCAACACTTCCTCCACTGCTGCCTTTTGCATTTGATTTTTTATAGTGACATTTTGATTCTCTTCTCATTTCCTTTTGTGTCTATTCTATAGATATTTTCTTTGTGGTTACCACAGGGATGACACTTAACATCCTAATGTTACAACAACCTAATTTGTGCCAACTTAAATAGCACATAAAACTCCCTGATCCTGAATGGCTCCGTCTCCCCCTTCTGTTACTGATGTCACAAATTACATCTGTATATAGTTAGGCTTTGTAATGCATGTGCCTTTTAAATCCTGTAGAAAATAAGTGGACCTAACAAACCGAAATTATAATAATAATAGCTTTTATAACTGCCCATGTATTTACTTTTACTGGAGATTCTGATTTCTGCTTACAGCTTTGAGTTACTGTATCCTTTCATCTCAAATGGAAGGACCTCCTTTAGCATTGTTTGTAAAGCAGTTCTGTTGGTAACAAACTCCCTCACTTTTGAAGAGCAATTTTGCTGGATATAGCATTCTGGCACCTTCTTTCATCAATTTGAATAAATCAACCCTCTGCTTTCTGACCTTCAAAGTCTGATGAGGAATCTGCTCATCTTCTGTGGATTCCTTGTATGAGAAAAGTCACCTCTCTTGCTGCTTTCAAGATTCTTTGGTATGTCCTTGAATGTGTTCTATCTTGAGTTTATCCAACTTCTTATAGTTGTAGATTCATATCTTTCATCAAACTGAGAAGGGTTTTGGTCATTGTTTCTTCAAATATTCTTTTGACTCCTTTCTTACTCTCTGTTCTTTTGGGATTCCCACCATCTATGTTTTTCTATTTAATGGTGTCCCATAGGACTCTGGTTCTGTGCACTTTTTTTCTCAGTTTCAATTGTCCTATCTTTAAATTCATTGATTCTTTCTTCTGCTTTAAATGTGTTTTTGAACTCCCCTAGGGGATTTTTCATTTTGGTTATTGCACCTTGCAGTGCTGGAATTTTCTTTTGGTTCCTTTGTATAACTTCTGTATCTATTGACAATTTTTTTTTTCAAGTAGGCTCCATGCCCAGCACGGAGCCCAGTGCAGGGCTTAAACTCAAGATCCTGAGATTAAGACCTGAGCTGAGATCAAGAGTTGGACGCTTGACTAAGCCACCCAGGCACCCCGATATTATTTTTGGCCACAAAACAGCTCACCTATCTTACCTGATGGTCAGAAACAGATGGATAGATACAAAATGCCCTCAAGAGGCAGAATGGCAAGACCTGGGATTGAATCCTGGCTTTGTAATTTGACCTTGAACGTGTTACCTACCCTGTGCCTCGGTTTACTCATTTGGAAAATGGGCAAAACATCATCTTTCTCCCAGGGGTAGTGCACCATTGAAATATGTTGCACACAGACAAGCTCTGTCATAACGGATCATACTGTTCTGTCGTAATGTTCATGTGAAGCAACGCTTTTCACATGAGAGTCTTACCTTTCTGCATCTTGCTCCCCTCGCGCACCTTGGGCACAGGATGGCGGGCTGCTGCTGCTTCTCCCCATCTGGCCAGGAGCTGTCCTGGGAACCTGGGCAGCCACTGACAGAAAAAACAGCTCCCCAGGAGATGCAGAGAACTCCGGCAAGGGCTCCCTGCTGCCCAGTGCGCCGGATGGGAACCAGAGTCTCCAACCATCTTTCGGGGCCCTGGGCCAGGAGATGGAAGATTAGGAGGGGTTGGGAGAGTCTTGAGTTTGAATCCTGCTCCACTTCATAACCATGTGACGTTGGGGGGATTAATTCTTGAGCCTCTGAAAGAGCAACACAGAGGATTCTCGAAACGTTGACAAATGACTCGGGTAAGGTGATGCTGTGTCAGAAGAGTCCTTCCGTCTGAGGATGGTGATGTCCAAGAGGGGCCTGCAGGAGGCTTCTGGGCCCCTGGAGATGCACGGTTCCTTGGTCCGGGTGGTGGTGAGGGAGTGATTACAGATGTTGAGTCAAGTTGTTTGCATAGTGAAACAGAGGACGGGCCCACCCTCAAACCTGCAGCCACAGCCTGTCAGAAGAGACCCCTGAGGGGCATCTGCCCTGTTCCTCCTGGAAGAGACCTCCTGGTCTCCACACAAGGGCTGGGACCCCAGATCCAAACCGCCTCAAGCCCTGGACAGAGGAGCAGTGCCGGGTGACCTGGGGAAGACTCTGTGCCCGCATATGGTCTAGAAACCCCACCCCACCATTCTTTCATCTTCTGTACGGGGCTGTGCAAGCTCCCCAGCTGACGCCCCGTCAGCTGCCCTCCCTGGGAGCCCTTCTCCGCGCCAGCAGCTGATTGCACCCCAGCCGCCTTCCCACAGCTGTGCTCTCTGGCACCAGGTGACCTTTGAGCTGCGGGGGGGGGGGGGGGGGGTGCCTGGATGCAGGGGCGGGCCGGACGCAGGCCTGTCCATCTGCACATCCCCAAGACCACCCCAGTGCCCCCATACTGCCCTCTTCCTTTTGCCCCCTTTTCCACTCACCACACGCAGAGGAGCTGTGAAAATGTCACCACAGGGCACCCTCTCTGTTCCCACGGGAATGGAAGGATGTGGGGCGGACTCGCCTGTGGCCTGGCAGCTCAGCCAGGGAGACTGCTTCCTCTCAGGGAACCTGCATGGAGCTGCTTGGGGGCTGGCCAGGGCTCAGCCTCGCGGGACCCAGACGCCCCAGCCCCAGCCGTCCGGCCCCCAGGAGGAGCACTCAGCCCCCCCGGGAGTCCCATTATGACATCAGCATCCCCCGGGAGTCCCACTGTGACATCAGCGTCCTCAAGGACTTGCGGGATGGGTTCAGAATCAGGTTTCCTTGCTCACAGCCAGACCTCACATTCCTGAGACATGAACACCGAACATCCCTCTGGCTTTTAAGGGACCCGTAGTGTAGTCACTTGTGTGGGACCCTCCAGAACCCCTTCCACAAGCCTCTCAATTCAAAGCCAGACCCAAACCAGGAGGGGCCCGTGAGCAGGAGTCTTCTGTGCGCCCTGCAGGGCAGGTAAGGCCTTGGGCCCCAGAATGATGCAGCGAAGGAAGGGTGCTGGCCTGGCTGGCACGCCGGCCCCCGCGGCTCATGGGCTCATGTGATATAAGACACACGTGTCCTGAGCCCTTGGGCTGACGGGTAGGGCCGGGGTGACCCGAACTCCAGGAACCACCTGTGGCCCCCGGGGCCCTGTCCACCTGCCCCAGGGGTTCCTCTGACTGTCCTATGCTGTGGGTGCCGGGGAAGCGCCTGGTGGCCTGCCGACGGCTGCAGTGCTTGTCGCCATGCTGGTCATGGTGCCCAGTGGTGACACAGTGGCAGGGGACCCGAGACGGATCACTGGGGGAGATGGCCACGGTGAGGGTCGTACTTGATTGTTCATCACGGAATGCCTGCTCTGTGTAGGCAGGACAAGGTGCCCTCCCCGGAGGAGCTCAGCTTTACACCTGAAGAGTCTAGAGGCCTTGGAACAAAGTTAATGGAAGCCAGATGACCAGAAGAGAAATCAAGAAAAATGAATCAAATTTGGAGGCCATTCATAAAGATCTGGAAAGCTCCCACTCTGTACTTGGGCTTCATGTCAAGTTTCAGAGGTGAACTGAGCAAAGAGAAATCTCAGCGTGTGGAACAACGGAGCCGTCAGTCGTCGGAAGATGCCCCAAAACACACCCAGTGGCGAGGGGACTACGACCAAAATGGCCTCCAAAAGCCAGCAGAGGAATGAGCCCCAGGAACGCCCGGATTCAGCAGTGTCCTCTCCAAGGAAGCAGAAAGCCTCTTTCAGCAGGAGAGGGGCTGGAAGAGACAAGGGTCAGCACATCGAACGAAGAGTCAGACAAACCCAGAGGGTTCACGGGCCCAGAGTCCGGGTCAGTTCCCCCAGTGACACTGGCCACCCCCAGCCTGTCCTGCAGCTCAGCCCCAGGAAGTCTTGGCTGGTGTCATGGAGAGGACATGGAGGGAGGGGGGCGCGGGTGGGACGGCTCCTTCGGGATCTGGAAAGCCCACAGAAGGCAGGTCACGAGGGGTTTGGAAGAAACTGACCGATGCGGCTCAGTGAGATGCTTTCACAAGCCTTGAGAAAAGACAAAACGACGTGTTAGAGTAGCAAGGAAAGATAAAACCACCAGTGCCCTTACAGGTCACATTTAAACTCCCCAGAGAGGGGCGCCTGGTGTGGCTCAGTTGGTTAAGCGTCCGACTCTTGGTTTCAGCTCGGGTCATGATCTTACGGTTCATGAGTTTGAGCCCCGCACCGGGCTCTGCGCTGACAGCGTGGAGCCTGCTTGGGATTCTCTCTCTCTGCCCCTCCACCTGCTTGCGGTCTCTCTCAAAAATAAAGTTAAAAAAAATTTTTAAATCCCCAGAGAATGCTTCACTGTAGTCACACACACAAAAACACGGTGATGGATACACACATCAAATCATTATGTCGCATGCCTTGAATGAATACAATGTTCTGTGTCAGTCGGGTCTCAATAAAATTGGAAAAAATGGAAATTCATAAACTTGCATAAAAAAGTGCACGTTTAAAAATGTGTCAATAATAACTCACATATGAGAGTTATAGGATCTTCTGGGTTTGAAACAATATTTTTTTTGTGGAAGTAAAGTTGACACGAGATTACATTAGTTTGAGGTGTACAATGTAGGAACTCGATAATTCTAGACGTCATGCTGTGCTCCCAAGTGTGGTTACCACCTGTCATCATATGACGCGATCACAGCACCACTGACTATACTCCCGGTGCTGTGCCTTTCATCCCTGTGACTTATTCCACAGACGAGAGCCTGTACCTCCGAGCTCTCCCCTTCGCCCATTTTGCCCATCCCCCGTCCCCAGGGTTTGAAAAATATTCAAAATGGGCTTGGTGTTTACCTGATGGGGCTGGTGTAGTCCGAATCACTGCTTCTAGAGGAACCAGGTTCTAATTCTAGAGTCAGAGAACTTACATTAACTCGTGATCACCTGACTAAGAAAGCTTGTGCTGGGCATAGAACCTGGATGTTAAAAACTTCCCATTTTCGGGGCACCTGGGCGGTGCAGCGTCTGACTTCAGCTCTAGTCTCATGATCTCGCAGTTGGTGGGTTTGAGCCCCACCTCGGGCTCTGTGCTGACAGCTCAGAGCCTGGAGCCTGCTTCAGATTCTGTGTTTCCTTTTCTCTCTGTCCCTCCCCTGCTCACACTCTCTCTCCCTCTCTCTTTCAAAAATAAACATTAAAAAAAATTTTTTTTAACTTCCCATTTTTTTTTATGATTCCCTAAATAAAGTCACAGATAGTGAAAGGAGTTCCAGCAGAAACTGCAAGAAGAAAGGAATCTCCACTGACCATTTAATCAAGAATGAATTCCCTGTGTAAAGAGAAAGGAGACTCTTTCTGCAGCAATTTAGAAGATCAGACACACACGTGAAGAGCTGGAACCAGGTCAAGAGACCAAAATTCTTCCGGAAACGCCAGAAATCCTCAATGGCCTCTCTCAAGGCCAGCTCATTTCCCATGAGGGAAACACAAAAAAGGTGAGGCAGACTTCAGACAAAAGTTACTCAGAAGAAATTAAAAGCCTAACATATGTCTCTAATGTTTCTGGCAACGCATCTGGCAGGGGCTCATGAGGCCCAGCAGGGAATCCTCTGGAACCAGACTCCTCAAGAATAAGAAGGAACATGGAGTTGTAAAGGTGCAGGGTCCAAGTGTAACTACGTCCCCCACAGGCTCAGGCCCGCTGGACAAGGGACCCTCCACTGAGTGCGTCATCCTCCTGAACCCAGGCCCAGACGCACAGACACTCATCTGTCCACAACAGCTGGCTGAGATGCTGGACTTCCCTTCCGGCTCAGGCGTCACCCAGGAACAAGAGGTCCCAGGGACTGAGACCAAGAGCACCTGTCCTTCCCTTCGTTCAGGAAAACGAGGATCCTGCCCTCCAGGGATTCTCTCCTCTAGCGGTCTTTGCTGGCCCAACACATACTCCACAGACAATAGAAATGTCTACATCCGGTGCTGGATTCCACCTCTGTCCACATGGTCCGAGGTGGTGATTTGCCTTCTAACGCAGCAACTGGACGGTCCAGGACCTTACCTAGGTAGCTTTATCTCTGCACTCAGATAATTTTGAGTTTTTTTCTCTTTTAGCCTCCTTGCTTTTTTAGTTCAGAGAGTATGTATACTGGGGTTCAAATTAGAATCTTGATAAAATTTTTCTCAAAATAATGATTAATAACAGAAGAATACTCAAATGTGAATCTTAAAAGTTAAATGATTCCACTTCATTCTATTTGAAGGTAGTATTAATATAGAATTTTTGTTGTTACTAAGTCTGTTAAAATAATCTATAAATAAGGCACTAATTTCTAAGGCAATTTTGACCATTTTCCTCTTTCAGTTTTATCACTGTTACTTACACGATTCCATAATAGCTCAAATGATAGTGCCATAATACTAGAATTCTCAGGACAGGATTTCTAAACGTGCATTATAAATATGCGAATCCTTGGGGCGCCTGGGTGGCTCAGTCAGTTAAGTATCTGACTTTGGCTCACATCACGATCTCACGGTTAGTGAGTTCGAGCCCCACGTTGGGCTCTGTGCTGACAGCTCGGAGCCTGGAGCCTGCTTCGGATTCTGCGTCTCCCTCCTTCTCTGCCCCTCCCCCGCTCATGCTCTGTCTCCTTCTGTCTCTCAAAAATAAATAAATGGTTAAAAAATTTTTTTTTAATTTTTAATATACACCTTTGTAAATTATACCTCAATTTAAAAGTAACAAATTTAGGGGCGCCTGGGTGGCTCAGTCGGCTGGACGTCCGACTTCGGCTCAGGTCATGATCTCACGGTCCGTGAGTTTGAGCCTCGCGTCGGGCTCTGGGCTGACAGCTCAGAGCCTGGAGCCTGTTTCAGATTCTGTGTCTCCCTCTCTCTCTGACCCTCCCCTGTTCACGCTCTGTCTCTCTCTGTCTCAAAAATAAATAAATGTTAAAAAAAAAAAAAATAAATAAATAAATAAAAGTAACAAATTTAAACGAGAGGCCTAGAGAGTGACGTTAGCAAGATGGAGGATTAGAAAGCTCCGGGCCCGTTCCCCCACCCCCACCACCTGACACATGACAAAGAACCAGAGACCGGCTGAAATACCTTTGCGGGAGCTCTGGGAATCTACAGCAAGTAAGCAAATGCCCAGCCAAGAAAAAGCTACATTCAAAATGATAGAACACTTCAAGGTGTTTTCACGCGCCCTTCCCCCACGTGCTCCCTGGTGTGGCACAGCACGATTTGGGGGAAGTGGCAGCCAGGTCCCGGGTCCCCCTTTTTTACAAACCAGAGAGCAAAGCAGCCTGTCAAGGGTTGTCTGAGGGGCTGATCTTTGGGTCCCCTAACTTGGAGCCCAGTCAAAAGCAGCACAGCTCAAATCTCAGAGCAGAGGAAGCAGCAAGCAGCAGCAGGCATGGCCTGTGGAACCCACAAGAGGACCGTCTGCAGGCACCCGGCACAAGGTTACTGATTGAGGAACATGATAGGGCATCTGAGGCTCGAGAAGACAGGGGTGGCACTCTCAGGAACATTAAGTCATTCACTGATTCATTGATTCATTCATTGACTGACTGACTGATTGATCCATTCGTTGTTTAAAGTCCAGCATGGTACCCAATGCAGGGTTTGAACTCATGACCCTGAGATCAAGACCTGAGCTGAGATCAAGTCAGATGCCTAACTGACCATCCAGGCGCCTCTGGGAAATTAAGGCATTTAAAAGCAGCCAGGCTTCCAGGAAGGATTAGGCACACACACAGGCCCCGGGATGATGCACACCCAGATAAAACCCACACCTTTAAGCCCTCATGTTGTGCTGACCAGCAAAAGTCTTCCTCTGCACAGAACCAGTCTCTGAAAACTGGGACATGTTTCAAATGCCCAATTTTCAACAAAATATCACAAGGCAAAAATAAGAAACCATGGTTCAAATAAAGGAAAAAAACCCAAAGACCCAGAAATGGTTCTTGAAGAAACAGTATAAGACAAAGGCTTAACATTAGCTTACGAACATAGGCTTTTAAGACAAAGACTATAAAGCAACTGTCTTAAAAATGCTCAAAGAGCTAAAGGGAAACATGGGCAAAGAAGCAGTGGAAATCAGGAGAATAGTATACGAACAGAAATTCTGGAGCTGAAAAATATAGTAAGTAAACTGAAAAAAATCCATTAGAGGGTTCACTGGCAGACTTGAACAGGCAGAGGAAAGATTCTGTGAACTTGGGAGACAGGTCATTTGAAATCACTGACTCAGAGAAGCAGAAAGAAACAGAATGAAGGAAAGTGAAGAAACGCTAAGCGTTAAGCGTTGTCTAGCATACCATCAAGGGGGCCAAAATGGGCACTATGAGAATCCCAGAAGGAGAGGAGAGAGAGAAAGAGAGAATTATTTGAAGAAATAATGGCTGAAAACTTCCCAAATTTGAGGACAGACATGGATGTATAAATCCAAGAGGCTCAAGGACTGTAAGGAGGATAAACCCAAAGACACCTATACTGGGGCACATTATAATTAAACTGTCAAAAACCAAAGACATAATCTTCTAAAGCAGCAAGGGTGGCTCACCGTGTATGAGAGATCCTTAACAAAATGATCAGCAGACTTCCTAGCAGAAACCATGGAGACTGGAAGAGTGGTATGATTAAAGTGCTGAAAGAAAAACAAAAACAAAAACAAACAAACAAGCTGCCAAATTTTCTATATGCAGCAAAACTTCACAAAATGAGGAAGAAATTAAAACATTTCCAGATAAATAAAAGCCAGAGGAATTCATCACCACTAGAGATGCCCTATAAGAAACAGCTTAGGCCTTCATGTTGGAATGAAAGGGTGCTAGACAGTAATCAAAGCCACACGAACATATAAAGTTCTCTAGTAATGGTTAAATACATGGGCAAGTATGGCGATTCGGTTTTGTAACTTGACTTTTAATTTGCTACACGACTTAAAAGCCAAGTGTGTAAAACCTATGTTTGTGGATATACAACGTTTAAGGATGTGATTTGACACATCAACAACAAATGGAGGGCAGAACTATAAAAAAGTAGTTTTTGTATATGGTTGAAGTTGCTATCAATCCAAATGAGATTGCGATAATTTTAAGGTATTAAGTGTGATCCCCATGGTAACCACAAAGAAAATATCTGTAGGATATATACAAAAGCAAATGAGAAGGAACTAAAACGTCCCCACAGAAAAACAAAACAAACGAAAAAACAACTGAATACAAAGGAAGGCAGTAACCGGGTAAATGGGAGAAAAGCTCTTAGACACAGAAAACAAGTAACAAAATGGCAAGAGTAAGTCCTCCCTGGTCAGTAATTAGTTTAAAGGTAAATGAATGAGGGGTGCCTGGGTGACTCAGTTAATCATCTGACTCATTTACAAAAACTTTTAAAGTTTATTTATTTATTTATTTTTTTAAATTTTTTTTTTCAACGTTTATTTATTTTTGGGATAGAGAGAGACAGAGCATGAACGGGGGAGGGGCAGAGAGAGAGAGAGACACAGAATCGGAAACAGGCTCCAGGCTCCGAGCCATCAGCCCAGAGCCCGACGCGGGGCTCGAACTCACGGACCGTGAGATCGTGACCTGGCTGAAGTCGGACGCTTAACCGACTGCGCCACCCAGGCGCCCCTAAAGTTTATTTATTTTGAGAGAGACGGAGACCACGTGAATGGGAGAGGGGCAGAGAGGGAGAGGGAGAGGGAGAGAATCCCAAGCGGGCTCCACACCGCCAGCACAAAGCTCAACCCAGGGCTCAAACTTATGAAACTGCAAGATCATGACCTGAGCCGAAACCAAGAGTCAGATGCCGAACCAACTGGGCCACCCCACAGTGTCTGACTCTTCACATTGGCTCGGGTCATGATCTCACGGTTGTGAGATCGAGCCCCAGACCGGGCTCTGGGCTGAGCGTGAAGCCTGCTTGAGATTCTCTCTCTCTCCCTCTCTGTCCCGCCCCCAAAATAAATAAATAATTAACTCATTTGAAAAAGTGAATGTAAACGTATCATCCTTGCACAGGGGCCACGCTAACCTTCTCTGCATCCTTCCAACTTTAGTATATGTGCTGCCGAAGCAAGCACAAAAGTGAATGTAAACGAATTAAACTCCATGATAATAAGACAGATTGGCAGAATGGATAAAAAACCAGGGTCCATCTGCACGCCGTCCACAAGACTCACTTTAGATAGAAGGACACACACGGCTTGAAAGTTAAAGGATGAAAAAGGGTATTCCACACAAAATAGTAATGACAGGAAAGCAGGAGTAGCTATACTGATGTCAGACAAAATAGACTTTAAGATAGGAACTATTTCAGAGGCAGAGAAGGGCAGCATATAATGATAAAAAGGTCAACTCCCTAAGAAGACAGAACAGGTACAAACATACACGCACCAAATATCGGAGCTCCTAAACATGTGAAGCCAATATTGACAGAATCAAAGGGAGAAATAGCTCTACGGTAAGTGTGGGACATTTCCAATACTCCACTTCCAATAATACACAGAACAAGCAGACTGAAGATCAGTAATGAAAACTC
The DNA here is from genome assembly GCF_014898765.1 of Herpailurus yagouaroundi. Classification (NCBI taxonomy): domain Eukaryota; kingdom Metazoa; phylum Chordata; class Mammalia; order Carnivora; family Felidae; genus Herpailurus; species Herpailurus yagouaroundi. Next base: position 6,034,170 of record NW_024412447.1, on the reverse strand, counting down.
TAAACCCATCGTACCCAAAAGACCCCTGCAGAACACTACCCAACATAATCCTACATACAGAAAAACCTACGAAAATACATACCAAAAAATTGTTAGAACAAAAAACAAATATATACCATCTTCCTAAGGAGCCTTTTAGGTATTTTTTTTATCAAATCAGTCCCCATAACAGGGGAACAATACTACTCCTGTTGACAAAGTATGGTCTAGGGGTGCCTGGGTGGCTCAGTCGGTTAAGCACCTGAGTTCGCTCGGGTCATGATCTCACAGTTTGTGAGTTCAAGCCCCACGCCAGGCTCTGTGCTGGCAGCTCGGAGGCTGGAGCCTGCTTTGGATTCTGTGTCTCCCTCTCTCTATGCCCCTCCCTCACTCTCACTGTGTCTCTCTCAAAAATAAATAAACCCTAAAAAAAAATTAAAAAAGAAAAAAAAAGAAAGTATGGTCTAGGGGCGCTTGGCTGGTGGCTCAGTCAGTGGAGCATGTGACTCTATCTTGGAGTCGTGAGTTCAAGCCCCCGTTTGGGTGTAGAGATTACTTAATGTACATACATAAAGAATGAAAGTATGACCTAGTGTAAAAATAACGTGTTGTGACGTTAATAACGTATGTAAAAGTAAAAATTATAATATCAATAGCACAGAGAATGGAAGGGGAGAAACAGAAGTTTACTGTTGTAGGATTGCAATGTGGTATAATATCATTTGGAAGCAGACTGTGATACATTTGAGATGAGTACAGTAACTCTAGATAATTGACTAAAAATAATGCATGTTATTCTAAAAGACGTAAAAGTTTTTGTCACCCTACATTCATGAAGCGTAGGAGTAAAAATAGTCCTGAATTATATTTGGTGTTATTTTAAGATTTTTCATCTTTTATGTATGCACGACGTAGGTTCACAGGTTTTTTTTTTTTTTTTAGACTTGTCATTCAATTTTGTAATTAAAAATAAGCTAAAGATAAGAACTATCTTACTACTATACAGAATCCTATATAATTATGACTTGTTTAGACTCATATTTCCCAAACTCTTGTTTTATAGACCAGTAAAATATACTGACCATAATCAGTAGGCTGGTATATATTAAAATTTTTTTTAATGTTTATTTATTTTTGACAGAGAGAGAGAGAGAGAGAGAGACAGACAGAGCATGAGCGGGGGAGGGGCAGAGAGAGAGGGAGACAAAGAATCCGAAGCAGGCTCCAGGCTGTCAGCACAGAGCCCAATGTGGGGCTTGAACTCACAGACCATGAGACCATGACCTGAGCCGAAATCAGACGCTCAACCGACTGAGCCACTCAGGCGCCCCTAGGCTGGTATATATTTATTAATTCTTTAGTTTGTCAGAGATGACATAAAAAATTAGTAACAATTATCTGTAACACTAGCATTTCATTTCATAAGGACATTTTAACAGCACAACTTTTCAAGATAAAAGACTATGGTTGATTATCCGTAAGAAACCTCAACTTTGATGCATTAATTTTTCTCACTTTTCTACTGACGGGCAAAAATTTCAGCACCAACTCATAGACGTTCATAAGCTAGTGTTTGTCACCCCCTGGTTTTCACCCTTTTCTCCCCTCCAGCCCGTTAGCTGGTTCATTCACCAGAGGGGCCCAAGTGTCCATCAAAATACTCGTTTCCCCTCCTAAAGTGCCCCCATCACCTTTGCAAGCTTATTCTCCCCCATCTAAACTAAAGCTACCTATCTTTTCAGACTTTTTACCATGTTTGTCTGGCAACTAAAACGGTTTTCCCCCTAAGAAAATTTATGCCAACACCATCTTGGAAGAAATGTCTTTTCTTCCTGATAAAAACGAACAAAAAGACTGTTGGAACTAAAAAAGCGAATTCAGGGGCACCTGGGTGGCACAGTCGGTTAAGCGTCTGACTTCAGCCAGGTCACGATCTCGCAGTCCGTGAGTTTGAGCCCCGCGTCGGGCTCTGGGCTGATGGCTCGGAGCCTGGAGCCTGTTTCCGATTCTGTGTCTCCCTCTCTCTCTGCCCCTCCCCCATTCATGCTCTGTCTCTCTCTGTCCCCCCAAAAATAAATAAACGTTGAAAAAAAAATTTTAAAAATAAATAAAAATAAAAATAAAAAAGCGAATTCACTGAAGCTGTAGGATACAAAGTCAACACACAAAGATCAGTTGTGTTTCTACAGGCGAACAATGAACAACCGGAAGAGAAAAGTAAGAAAACAATTCCATTTGTAGTAGCATCAAAATGAATAAAATAGGAATAAACTTAACCATGAAAACAAAACACTTATACACTCAAAACTATACAATTATAAACTGAAAGAAATTGAAGAAGACACAAAATAAATGGAAAGGCATTCAGGTTCATGGATTGGAAGACTTAATATTGCTAAGGTGTCTTTGCCATCCAGAATGATCTACAGATTCAAAGCAACTCCTACAAAAATCCAAAAATAGAAAAATCTACCCTAAAATTAATATGGAACCTCAGGGACCCCCCAACTAGCCAAAACAACCTTAAAAACGAACACTGTTGGAGGTCTCACACTTCCTGATTTCAAAACATATGACAAGGCTGTAGCAATAATCATAGTTTGGTGTTGACATACAGACATATATAGTGGGTACACAGCTGACTCAGTGGGAAGAACGTGAGACTTTTGATCTCAAGTGTTTGAGCCCCATGTTGGGTTCAGAGATTATAAGCAATTAATCAATCAATCAATCCAGACATACAGACCAATGGAATAGAACACAGAACCCATAAACAAGCCCCCTCTTATATGGTCAAATCAAGCATTCCATGGGGGAAAAGGCAGTCTTTCAACAAATGGCACTTGGAAAACTGGATATCCACATGCAAAAGAATGAGGTTGAACCCTCATGAACCCTTTATACCATATATAAAAATTAACTCACAATGGATCAGACAACAAAAGAAAACCAGATAAATCAGACTACATCAAAATTTAAAACTTCTGCATGAAGGGGCACTATCAACAGAATGAAAGGACAGCCCACAAAGTGGGCGAAAATAGTAAATCATCTATCTGATAAGAGGTTAGTATCCAGCGGCACCTGGGTGGTTCAGTCTAACTCTTGATTTCAGCTCAGGTCGCGATCTCATGGTTGTGGGACTGAGCCCCACATCAGGCTCTGTGCTGACCGTGCAGAGCCTGCTTGGCATTTGCTCTCTCCCTCTCTCTCTGCCCCTTCCTTACTCCCACGCTCTCTCTCAAAATAAATATAAAAAAAGGAGGTCAGTATCCAGAACATAGAAAGAACTCCTACAACTTAAAAAAAAGACCCAAACAGCACAATTAAGAAACGGACAAAAGACGTGAAGAGACGTTTCTCCAAAGAAGATACACAAGTGGTCAGGAAGCTCGTGAAAAGATGCTCAGAGTCACTAGTCACAAAGGGAAATGCCAACCGAAGCCACAAAGGAGATGGACGCCACTCTACACTCCTAGGATGGTTATTACAACAAAGGAACAAGTGTCGACGAGGACGGGGAGAAACCGGAACACATGTACACACACCAATGGCGAGGGTTTAAAGTGGCGCGGTGGCTACGGAAAACTACACGGCAGTCGTTCAAAAAACTAAAAACAGAATTACCATTTGGTCCAGCAACTCCGCTTCTGTGGGTAGTCCTGGAAGACCCGAACGCCGGGGGTCCCGCAGGTATTTGCACACCGACGTTCACGGCAGCGTCATTCACAGTAACCAGAAGACGGGAGCAATCCAGGCGTCCGTAGACGGACGAACAAACAAAACACCGGTATATCCATGCGACACGATATCATCCAGCCTTAAAAAGGGAGTTCTTACACCTGCCACGACACAGAAGCACCTTGATGTATATGCTGAGGGAAGGAAGCCGGGCACGGGACAAATACCATGTGGTTCTACTTACAGGAAATATCTAGACACATCCAGAGACAGAAAGTACAAGGGTGGGGGATGGGGGCTGGGGGTCAGTGTTTAACGGGTGCAGAGTTTCAGTTTGGCAAGATGAAGGAAGTTCTGGAGACCGCCGGTGGTGGGGGTTACACGACAATGTGAATGTACTTTATGTCCCTGAACTGGACACTCAGAAGTGGTTAAAATGGTGAATTTTATGTTTATTTTCCGATAATTAATAAGCGGCTAATAACAGCACTTACCTTGCAATAGTGCTTGGAGAACAAGGGGTACCCGTCACGTGTGGCCCCCATAAACAAGCCCGTGCTCTGGCCTCCCAACTCCAGGTCCCTGATCTTTCCAGCTGGAGCTCCGCCTAGGAACACCCTCCTGCCTGTTCGAGGGCTGGCTTTCCTAGAAACCAGGGGCAGCACGGAGGGCACGGTGTCGTGAGCCTGGCACAGAACCCAGGGCCCTCAGTACACCAACTTCCCTTCTCCGAACACCATCCACACACGTCTGCAGCCACCACACCCCCCGGCCGACTCTCCAAGGGCTACTCCCCACTCTGAGCTGGAAACCCGTCCTCTGAGGGCCACCCCCTCGGGGCTCACGGACCCATCTGCCTCTGAGGACAAACGCCCAGCATAACGGCCCCACCTGCGGCCACCCACACAAACCGGAGCCCCCACGATCGTCTACACTTCTTACGGCACACTGGTTTACATGCCTGGGCCTGGACTTCGTGGTGTGACTGCATGATTTCAGCTGCAGGCTTCCCCTCTGTGCTCGCCTGGGGACAACGGGGCACAACGAGGAGTAAAAGAAAGGTGATGCCTGGGAAGGGCTTGGAGTTCTGGCCCCGGAAGGGGTCTTGCTGACCAGGCCCTGACTTGGGTGAAGCTGTCCTCACAGCAGACGAAGCGCTTCCCAACGGAGTCAGTCCTTAAAATTCAGAAGCCTCGTTTTACAATTAAAGCAGCAACTGCCGTCCCTCCCCAGTCGTGCTTCGCCGTTTCTCATCCTCGGACAGGAGTTACACCGCGTGCTCAGGAACTGCCTCCCCCTCCATTCTGCACCGTCCACCCCCATCCCACAGGATGACGGATGCACAGGGGGAAGGACACCAGGCTGGTGGGGCGGGGCCGCCTCCCCCCTGCGTACACAGGTCCCTTGGCAGCCGCCCTGAGGTGGGGAAACCAAGCTGAAAGGGACCAGATTCCCAGACATGTCTCACACCGTCAGAGTCAGGACCAGCCTCATCGCCATCACAGAAGACGCTGAGCGTGGGTCCGGACCCCCAAGTTCCAAGCCAAGACCCTCCCAGGCACCACCTGTCTGTCCATCCCCAGGAAGCCACCCTGAAGCACGGCTGTGTTGGCCCAGGGGGTTCGGCTCCCGAGGGGCTGAGGGACGCTCAGGCAGAGGAAACAAGCATTTCCATACATGTAAGAGCAGACACATCCTTTTATAAAATATTTATTCTAAAAAAAAAAAAAAAAAATCACACTGTACAAATTTAGATAGAACATTCTCAATGCTCATATTTATAAAAATGTGAACATGACAGACTGGAGTGAACGGACAAACTTTTCTTGCCGTTTCTTTTTAAATTAGGAAGGAAAAGGTTTTTTTCCTGGTACAATGATAGTAAATGTCAAGAAGGCGTCCGAAGAGCCAGCCGATGAAAAGCCTCAGATTCACCTGCCGCGCCCGGGGCTCAGTTTTCTCCCGGCGGGATCTGAATCCACCGCGTGAGGAACGGCGTCCCCGCAGGGTGACGAGGCCGTGCTGACCCACATCCAACGCGCAAGGAGATCCCGGAGCCACTTACGTACAGCATAAAAGTCTGTGCTTAGAGAAAAACCAGCTCGACTTGTTCATAATTTCCTGTTTCTCTAACAAAGTGGGTTTTCTGTACACTTGTTACAAAGGTCTGTACAAAAGCACAAGGCTCCTGTGAGGTGTCATTTCTGAGTTAAAAACGGACAATATAGAATTGTCTCCTTCAGTTCCATCTGTACATTCACACGCAGGAAGGAGTACGATAAAAAAGGTTTCACAAAGAAATTCCAGACCGGAGAGTCCTGGTTCCTACAAGGGAATTTTAAAAGCCTAGACGTTTCCACTCTGCCGCCGTAACAGGCAGCTCCTCTAGAACTCCATTTATCCGCGTTCGCACACGCGCTGTCGGGCCTCCGTGAACACGGTGGGTGAAGCAGAGAGGAGGCCCAGCAGCCGGCGGGCGTGCTTCCCATTCTGGGCGGCAGGGCGGGCGCGTTCACAGCCACGGGTGCCAGGCGGGGTCCATGCGGCACAGGTTGTCCAGGCTGTTTGCAGCGGCCACCAGGGTGTTCACTTTGCTCTCCCCGCCTTCGAACTGGGCCAAGTTGTGCAGGCGGGTCATGATGGCGGTGACGGCCTTCTGCACCAGGGAGACCAGCTGCTGGCTGTCCATGTTCTCGGGCTGGCCGGCGGCCGAGAGAGGAGAAGAGGTGTCCTCCTGCGTTTTTTTGTGCCAAGCAATGATCTCGTCCCGAAGCACGGTTTTCAGGATGCCATCCACCTGTGCCAAGAGAGAACGAGACGATCCTGGATTAACCAGGAGCGACCCAGAGGGCAGCTCCCTAAGGAGGCGGAGCCCGAGCACAGTGAGCCGTCGCGGCCGGTCAGCCCCAGCACCTGGGCCGCGGCGTGTGCCTGGCAGATGCGGGGGGCTGGCCCCCAGGGGTACAAACCACCTCCTCACTTGGGAGCAGCGAGGGCCCAAAGGCACAGGGTTTGGTCTGGTCTTCTGCAAAGCCGGGGCATATGTGTCCAGGGGCACATGCTGCTGTCACGCTGCTTCCTGGTGCCGAGCGTTTAAATGAGCACCTGCACACCTGACAGGGGCTTGGTTGGGCAGGCCCGTTCCCAGCACCGAAGCTTAGAGTGAACACCCCTTGCCCTTATGAGGCTCTGGTACTAACAGAGAAATGTTCAACATGCCCGGTGGTGACGGGCACTGTGCAGAAACAGCAGGTAAGGCGGGCTCAGAGGGGTTTGCCGGGGGTGGGGGCTGGTGACAAGATCACATTTGGGTGGAGACAGGAAGGAATCAAGTGGGTGTCACGGGACAGGTGTCTCACGTCAAGGAGGGCCATCCCCGGGCCTCCGTGTGGCCACTGCACAGACTCAGGTTCTAGTCCCAGCTCCACCTTCTTGCCTGGGTGACCTTGATCGATATACTTAGCCCACTGTGTCTCAATTTCCCTGTTTATATACTGGGCATAGTAAGAGAGCCTCCCAGATGTGTTTTTAAAAGACACTCCTGTACAAAATGGTCTATGTTTTAGTGAACTTAAAAGCATCCTCTACATTTAGGCTGGTAAGAAATCTGGGTCCAGAGTTTGGAGAAGGTGGCCCGACTCCTCCTCATGTTGGCCAGCACCGTCTACACAAGGAACAATGCACGGTGCTACTCTACATTGTACCAGGCCCCTGAGATACGGGTAGTGCGTCCTTCGTTGTTCTCTTTTAAGGTTTTCAAAGTAAATGCCAGTTTCAAAGTAAATGCCCTATGATGTTTCCAGAAGCATAACATTTTTTTTTTTTTTCCAACGTTTATTTATTTTTGGGACAGAGAGAGACAGAGCATGAACGGGGGGCGGGGGCGGAGAGAGAGGGAGACACAGAATCGGAAACAGGCTCCAGGCTCCGAGCCATCAGCCCAGAGCCCGACGCGGGGCTCAAACTCACCGAACGCGAGATCGTGACCTGGCTGAAGTCGGACGCTTAACCGACTGCGCCACCCAGGCGCCCCAAGAAACATAACATTTCTAAGTGAGGACTTGCTGTTCCAAGCCTTACGCCCCGGCTAAGTGATGGTCACAGCACAGACCACTCACTCATGGAAGAGCCACAGGGCTGCTTTTCCCCCTGTTCGTACTCCTGTTCCAGAAAGCACTCCTCGCTAACAGACAAGCGAGCACTGAAAGCACAAGATGTGTTTGATGTAAAAAGTCTGTCTTCACAGTTACGCATTTAGCTGATAATCTTACAACTGTCCTGAGCAAATGTTTTGGAAAAGCAACTGGTATCTGCAGGCGTCTCTAGACACAAACTGCTCATCTGTGGGAAAAAAGGTACAACCCGTCTCCTAAGCTAGAAGAAAAATAAGTTGCGTTCAGCCCCCAACTGTGAGGAGAGAATAACTGCGGTGAAGACGGGCTCGGAGTCAGTGGGAACTGGATTCGAATCCCAGGCTGCCCTCTGCCGGCGGCATGAGCTCTGAGCTGCCCACCTTGCCCGCCAGCTGGACAACCGCTGAGAGAGTCTGAGGAGAGGCCACCGAAGCAGCCGGTGTGGTGCTGGGCAGGGACGGCGCCAAGAGGAGGGCAGCGCCATCCCACACCCGCCTGTGGCCGGGGCGGCCGTCGCATGTCCTACCGCCACGACTGTCCTCTAGGACCCATAACTGCGGTGCCAGGAAGACGGCACAACCCTACAGACAGTATTTCTGCCTTTTAGAGAAGAAAGATCTACATAAACACAAAACGGATACCAAATGGAATATACGAAACCGGCAAGCAACAGCAATAGTTGGGAAAATGATCAGTAGAGGCTTGTGACTTCTTTTTGTAAGTGCTTTGAGACAGCAAAAACTTGAAATGCTTTTTCCAAAATGCAGAAGCTTTAACCGTGCAGCCGCAACACTCTCCCTCCGTACTGGCAGACCAGCAGCTGTGAGGCCGCGTGCATACAAGTGACCCCAGCCGCGCACCACACCAGCCACCGTGGCCTACCTTGAAGTTGGGCTGGGCGAAGCACCGGGCGACAGCGATCATGGAGGCCGTCAATGGGCCGGAGACGCCGATGGTGGTCAGAAACTCGGAAATGTTGGGGGTGAGGCGGAAAGGGACGGGACGGTTGGCATCTAAGTCCCCGGTCGCGTCGTTTATATCAAATCGGAAATAGGCCACGTTCAGTTTGCCGGTGTCCTAAACACCAGAAGGAGACACTTGTGGAACTGAAACCACACAGCAGAGAGGTCTGGGGAGAGGCGCCGTCTCCTCACACCCTTTACCTGAGCGATCTGTAACATCTCGGGGTTGAGTCTATTTAAATGCAAGACGAACTCTGCAAAGCCAATCAGGGCGAGCTGGATGGTGAACATCTTCCGGAACGTCCAGTAGTCCGTGGCGTTGGGGAACGTGTGCAGAGCCCACTCCTTGAGCATGCTGCGTGGTACCATGTTACTCTGAACCTCCTTGAGGATGTCTCGAAGGACCTGCAAGGATAGATCACCCCATGATACCTCCCTCCAATTCGCTCGTTTTTTTTTTTTTTCCCCAAAAGGAAAACTCTCCAATTGTAGGTTTGTACTTACTTGGCACCAACAGAATGAATTCTATTGAGAAATACGTATGTGATGTTGTCTGACCAAACACCGGGATGTCAATTTCCCTCTAGGGCTCCACACCGTATGCTCAAACCAACACCACCGCCATCTGAATAAAAGCCTTACGAGCATGATGCGTGATATTTGTCCTGCCAAGAATTTAGGCAAAATCTGAATACCGTAACCTGCTAACCAGAGAAAATGCTAGGCCGGTTAACAAAAAGAACAAATAGTTGGATGACAACAATTCACACCTTGGACTATTAAAGACGAAAGGTGTATAACTGAAGGAGCTAGTCTATCAAAGTAGAGCAGATGTTACACAACACTTTAAAGTGAATTCTGTGCTGGAGGACTCACAACACTATTTCAAACACCACTAATTCAGAGACAGTCTCAATAAAAAGTCTGCCGAGTTAATTCCGTTCCTGTTAGACCAAATGGTAAACGCACAGGTCTGTTCTGGGCTAAGTCCTACCTATGGGCTCTGACTACCACTAAAATGCAGGCCCTAAGCAACCAAGAACCACAAACACCATCGAGAACATTAGCAAACATCAGAAACTTAATTCGAAGCAGGCTGTGGGCTCTGAGCTGTCAGCATAGAGCCTGACGCGGGGCTCGAACTCATGGACCATGAGATCATGACCTGAGCCGAAGTCAGACGTTTAACCGACTGAGCCATCCAGGCGCCCCTGGAAAACTTTTTTAAATTCTGGAAATTAAAGGCTTATTACAACAATCTGAGTAGCTTTTACTCAAGGGGAAAAAAAAGGCTGAATCTTGGTGACAGTGATCTTTGTGGCAGTTTAATTATACCATTCCCATCTACCCAGCTCCACAGTGGCTTTGCGACCATGACAGCTGTAGAAACCAGCAGCCAGGAGTGGGCAAAATGCGTTCAAAAACCTCATCTCCAGAGAAGTGCCACTATTTGACTTATCTGGCAGCTTCCTGTGGGTGGGGGGTGGGGTTAGGGGGAGGGGGAAGCCCCATTTATTGGGCTTGTCTCTGATCGAACTTCGAGTTCAGCCAGTGAGGAGCACCCTATCTGACAGGCGTTTGCCGAAAGCAGTCAGTGACGACCACGTCACCTTGCAGATGCCCAAGGCAGCAATACCAGCTGCAGCACAGAAGATGATGGCAGACGAGAGGAAGAGTGAGGGAGTACGATGACCACAGGAGGCTTCGAAAAGCCTCGATATATTCTTGAGAATCTAGAAGGTCACTAGAAGGTCACGAAAAACCTCAGAAAGCCCAATGCTTCCACTTCTGGTTGACCTTGATCTGCACAAACAGGAAGTAGAAGCTAAGGCAGAACATAAACTACTTGGCCAAGTGGAAGGCATCCCCTTCCCCCCATAGAGGCCCTCAAAAAAGGCGGAAGGAAGACTTATTGGTTCAAAGCATTTAGGAAAATCTGTCAAATCATTAGCTAAATGAGCAGAGACTTCAATGGCTGCACATGGCAAAAACAGAGAATTTACAAATCAGTCCAGGAAAGTCACTAAGCAAACAACAACAATAACAAACCTTAGGGAAAAGGATCTGATTTCTAGAGTTAACATATATTATTAAAAATGTCCAGTTTTCAACAAAAACGAGATAAATGAAGGCTCAGGAAAACATAGCCAATACACAGGAAATAAAGTGAAACCACTCGTATCAAGTCACTTGCATCCAGAACATACAAAGAATTCTCAGCATCAAAAACAAAAAAAACAAATCATACAATTTAAAAATAAGCAGAAGGCTTTAATAAACATTTCTCCAAAGAAAATATGCAAACAGCCAATTAGCACACGAAAAGTTGCTCAACATCACTTGTCATCAACCAAAATGAATGAGAACGACTATAAGAAAAAGAGATAATAACTGTAGACAAGATACAAGGAAAAGAGAACCCTCATACACCTGCAATCACCTGGGAAAATAGTCTGGGAGTTCATGTAATAGACATAAAACTTACCACGTGACCAATCAATTCTACTCCTAGGTATGTATCGAAGAGAAATGAAAACATATGTCCATGTAAAAATATATACACAAATGCTTACAGTCCTTAGCACTGGCCATAAGTCAAAAAGTATCAACAATCCAAAAGTCTACCAACTGATGAATGGATCAATTACATGTGATATAGTCATACAAGGGACTATTATTAAGCAATAGAAAGGAACAAACTACTGATACCGAAGCAGGGTTCAATTTCACAACTATGAGATCATGACCTGAGGCGAAATCAAAAGTCAGGTGCTTAACCAACTGAGCCACCCAGGCGCCCCTCAACTGTTTTAAAGACAAATTGTGGTCATGACTGCACAACTCTGTGAATATGCCAGAAACACTGAATTGAACATTTTAAAGGGTGAATTTTCAGGGGTGCCTGGGTGGCTCAGTCAGTTGAGTGTCTGACTTGATTTTGGCTCAGGTCGTGATCTCATGGTTCCTGGGATCAAGCCCTGGGTCTGGCTCTGTGCTGACAGCATAGAGCCTGCTTGGGATTCTCTGTCCTCCTCCCCTACTCACATGTGCTCTCTCGCTCTCTCTCAGAATAAACAATATCACACAAATAGTTTGTAAAACACATGGAACCTCATGTAAATATGTATTTGCAGATAGAGGTCATCAGTTTCCATAATGTCAAAGACAAGTAAATGCAGTCTTAAGAATAGAATCCATTCATCTTGCACAAACACCTCAGTACTGTCCTCGGTCCACAGAGTGACCAGGCAGTCACCTGCACCCTGATGAAGCCCTGACACCAATTCCCAAGGGAGGCCACGAGCTCTGTCCACAGACACCCAACAACAGACGGGTTCCACTCGTTTTGCCTGCACAAAGGTAGGAGGCTTGCAACAGAGCCCGAGGCCCGGACCGCCTCAGGCCCTGCCTGTACCTTGAGCACTGCCCAGGCAGCTGAGGCAAGCACCCTGTGGGCTCCATCTTCCTAGAAACAGTCTTCCAGGTCCCAGGCTAACTGAAGTGAGTCCCTGGGAGGATGGAAGCAAGATCAGAGCTTCCAGCTTCGTGGCATCTCTCCTAAAAATCACGAGGCCCTCTCGGGAGCCACAGGAAGGACCACAGTGGCTTTGGGGGAGCAGGCCAAGATAGAGCTACCTTCTGGTGATGCACACAATCCCGCACAAAACCTCTTCACCCAGACCCCCACCTGCCCTGCTTTCTAGCAAGGGCAGGAATCTGCTGGTGGGGACGGCCCTCCACCCACCTGACGAGGCCAGAGCCGCGCGGGGCTCCCTTGGGAGGCACTGTGCTCCTACACCAGGCGACCAAAACAGTTGAGCCTGACTCGTTTCAGGGCTCGCCACTTTCCACATTTTAAAAAGCATACACAACACAGAGGCCGTGGTTCACCCTGGCCCCGGCCACAAACCAGAGGAGCGTGAACACGGACTGGATAAGCAGCCTCATGTCCCTCAGAGCAGGTCTGGCTGCCAGAGGAGTTTGCCGTCAAGTTATTCTGCAGCAAACGTCACCACATCAGGGGCCATGGTCGCCTAATTCTGACCACTCACAAGTCTAATGAGGGAGAAAGGTCCCTCTCAACCGCCCGCTACTCCTCTAAGCGCTCGTGTCGGGGGAGCTCCGCCACAGAGCGCAGCTGGCCCGATTCGGTACCTGGTGGCTGGCCTGGGTCCCGCGTGCCTGCACCGTGGCCAGTCTGTCATAGTAGCGGGAGATGGGGTTGTCGTGCTCGATGCCCTTCTTCGCACAGCGCTGCTTGTAGATCTCCACGAGGGAAAGAGAAGAGGGGTTGTCCTCCACGAGGCGCATCTGAGGGGACACCGCCACAACTCGAGGAACTGAGGAGAAAGGAGGAAATGACTGAGACGACGCCAGGGGGCAGCGCTCGACTCCACCTCCAGGGCCGCCTAGGGAGGAGATCACTCGGCCCTTCACGAGCAGAGGACGGGGGTTGGGGGAAAGCTGGAAGTCCCACACTGCGTACCCACTCAGCACGTGGCATGAAGCTCAATCTGCTGAGCGACGGAGCCTGAGCCGCCAGCCCCTTTTGCTTAAGACACAGATGAACAGAAATTCTTTAGAAAGCAATCTTTAAAAATCAGAGACTGCCAACCTCGTCCACTCTTCAGAGGTCCTCCTCCATCGGCACCCTGTCAGGAGAAATCAATCCTCCCACTCACTCCGAGGCAGGAGTGTGATTTTGTCAGGCGGTCTTCCGGCGTCGGGGATGGCTGGGCCCCGTCTTCAGGAAATCAGGAAAACGATCCCTCACATCGTTTTCTGTGCCTCAGATAAGTTTCCAGAACCAACCTGGTCATTCTGCCCAGTCACTTTGTGGAGCTGTATGGGCAGTGATGGGCACTCTTTATGAAGCAATTCACCCCACATGAGGATAACCCACGTCATGACCACACTCAAGCAGAAAGTGTTGGGTATGGCTGCCCTGGAGCCAGACTGTCCACACTCACATCCCGAGGGCTGTTTTCCCAGTGACGTGACCTTGGGAATGGTCACTGGACTTGTATGAACTTCAGTTTCTTCATTTATAAATGGGACTACAATATGTACCCATGGGGTTGCTGGTAGATTAAATAACACTTTAAAGATATTAGATCAATGGGGCACCTGGGTGGCTCAGTCAGTTAAGTGTCCGACTTCAGCTCAGGTCATAATCTCACAGTTCCTGAGTTCAAGCCCCGCATCAGGCTCTGCACTGACAGCTCGGAGACTGGAGCCTGCGTTGAGTCCTGTGTCTCCCTTTATCTCTGCCCCTCTCCGGCTTGTGCGTGCTCTCTCTCTTTCAAAAACGAACAAATGTGTGCTCGCTTCGGCAGCACATATACTAAAAATGAACAAATGTTAAAAAAAAAAAAAGTTAAAAAAGATATTAGATCAAAGAAATATTAAAACTTTTTTTTTTTTTTTAAAGCAAGCTCTATGCTCAACGTGGAGCTTGAACTCACAACCCTGTGATCGAGAGTCACATACTCTACTGACTCAGCTAGCCAGGTGCTCCTTAAGACATTTTGTTGAAGATATTTTGTAGAAAGCTGAGTAATTTCCAGAAGATAGCAAACGAAGCGTGCCAGCACAGGGTCATGGCAGCAGCCGCACTGGTGCTGCGGGGGTGGGGAGGGAGTGGGAGCTATGACCCAGTATCTGCACCAGCCTGTCCCTAGGCCACAATAACCGCTTGCGCCTGCCCTGAGTGTCAGCGTGGTACGTGTACACAAACACACCCTCCCCCTCCAAATACACACACACACACACACACACGCCTCTTACTTTTAACGAACATAGGTTTAATTTGGTCTAAGCTCAGTCAAACCACAGCTACTGGCTTGTTCCATGGTTTCAACCCATAAAGACATCCCACAGTGACTTGAGGGCATGTATTTGGACTGTCATTTGGTGCTGACCAAGAAAGAGGTTGTTTCTTTGGAAAAGACAAAGAATCATCTATTACCCACAGATGTAATCAACACTACAGATCACATCATGTGCATGTTAAAATGCATACAGTTTTCTGTATACTCTAGTTCCTCAATTGACTTATTTGGGGGATAGTGAACTTTAGGGTGAAAGATTTTAAGTCAGAACGGGTTGGATTCTTAGCCATCAGAAGAAAGTTCCCTATGGGACTGGCTAATATGCACTGCAGTAGGCTCCCAACCTCAGAGGTTAGATGCTAAAATGTTTTGACCATGGTTCTCTTCTCTAAGCGGGATCACAGGCATCTCATCTCTGCCCGTTACAGACAGAAACGGCTCACTCATGAACCACCCAGGACAACTACGTATGGAAAGGCCTTACTCGGAGGCTGCTGGTGGCCACCTGGCCACGATTTCTGTGGCGTTCACAGGCCTTGCTGACTTTCCCTTGCACTGCATTTCACTCCACGAAGGCTCGCTCCAGCAGGGGCCGTGCAGTGCACTGTGAGTTCCAGGAGTCGTTTGAAGACCGCACTTAAACACACTCACAACACGCTGCTAACACGCCCACGACAGGCCCAGTGCCAGCGCACGTTTCCCCAGAGCACGGGTTCCGGGCGAGGGAAACCAGCAGCGCACACAGGCAGGCACCCCCTTTCCCAAACACTCATCAGAGCACCCGTCTTGCAGTGAGAAGGGAGTGGCTTCTTCACGGCACAGGGTCCTCATTCCAGAACCCTCCCTGCTTGGTGAGCTTCAGGGTATTCTCAGTTCCCCAGACGGCACGCGGGAAAATCCGCAAAGGCTAACGGGACCGGCTGTGTGCCCCCAAAGCGCACCTGTCATACCTGTGAAAAATAAGTGCCTCTTTGTGGTTTCCTTTCTCTTCTCCAAACAGGGGTTCAGCAGCCGGAGCAGCTGCAGGACGCGCTCCTCTCGCCGGGACTCCGTCAGGCAGGCGTCGTTCATGACGAGGTACGGGTAGATCTTGCCGTTGTGCCCACGGATGTACAGTCTCCTGGCTGCCGTGTTGTGCTTCTGCACAATTTCCACCCTGGGCATAAACCTGCCCAAACAAGCACACGATGAAACACCAACTCCCCTTCCTGAGGCTCGACTTCCAATCCTCTTTGAGAAGAAAAGGGAACTTTACAAAGACAGCACTCGGAATCGTCACAAAAAGACAGAACGCGCAGCTACAGAGGTCACTCTGACCAGGTTTAAATGGTACGACGGGATTTTATGACGTGGGGGAAGACATCTTGACACAGGGAAACTCAAAGGTGGAAGAGTAGATGACGCGGTCGTCGTAAAACAATCGGGCCCCGGGCTCCGACTTCAGGAGCTCCAGATGGGCAGCTGACTGGGCTCTGAGCACCCAGCCACAGAGCCGGGGGACAGGACGGTCTGGCACAGGGGCCATGGGGAGCAGCTGCCCCAGGAGCAGGCTGAGGGTGGACACACCCTCGCCCTCACCTCCCTCCCGTGCGCCCTGGCTACGGACGGAAGACGAGGAGCAGGGTGGGCGGCCGGAAGAGGAGTCAGATTTGGAGGACTGGGAAATCCAAGTCCAGATGCACGAGAGAGCAGAGCTCCGGGTCTGATTACGACCATTTGTTACCACACCTTCTACGTTTAAAATAAGATACAGTATACACACTAATGAATTTTATAATTGCCCAATTCTGCTTTGACTACTAGGCTTTAAAAGTTTTACAGACCGATAACCTTTCTATCACGTCCAGTTCTGTGGAAATTAGAAAAGAGCCTTTTAGAAACAAAAGAAACACAAAGGGGACACAAGCAAGACATTTACCCCATCAGTTTGACCAGAACCCTCTACCGTGCTTGATGGCTCAGATCAGAGAACAATCTCTCGTTCTCCCACTTCAGGGGCCAGAAGGAACCAGAAAGGCAGCCCCAGGTCTGCCCTGAGGCCAGTTGAGCGGCTCACTTACCTAGCAATCTTGATGTAATAATGTGTCGGCTTTGGCATCAGAAATTCCCCTGGAATTTCTACTTCAGCGGTCTGTGCTGAGAAATTGCTCAAAAACCGGCACTTTTCTTCTATGAGGAAGAACTTTGGAAGCTGCTTGGTTTTAGCCTCCAGGATCTTGATCCACTTTTTCAACTTAGAGATAAGATTATGTAGCTTCATGGATCCTGGAACGCTGAAGTCAAAATCTTCAAAATAAAATGTAATTAAAAACATTTTTAGTCATCTGGGGTGACCCGGAATTCACTACAAAATCACGCTCAAGAGCGTCCCAGAGAGGAAGCAGGAATGTTTTACTCTATACCTAACCTGGAGCAAAGCATTTTTGCCTCTCCCACTCTTTAAAGTGTAAGCTGAAGACTGACCGAGTGATGGGGACCCTCAGGTGGGACCGGTCTCCCCCCAACACTGGAGGAGGGAACACATGGAGCGCCGACAGGAAGCCTCAGCTCCAACGGTCACAGGTTCCTTTCAGGAAAGGATGCGGGGAGCACCCTGAGGGGCACGGGAACCCAGGGGGCCGGCAGCCCCACCTGAGAGCAACCACCACAGTGAGGGGCCGAGGCAGTAATCCAATCCAGGCAAATGCTAGGTTATAAACCGGTTCATCAGAAGACATTTAGACAAGAAACTAAAGTGCCAAACATGGAAAGTATGCATTTTATATTTAAACAAATAAAAATCCCAGATGACTGTGTTCCTCAGATTTTACTGAGACTCAGTACTGAAAAGGCAATTAAACTGAAAAGTCCGTCTTCAAAAAAGACCTCTACCCCGCACTGATGAGCGCCACTGGTGGGAGGGGCTGCACGTGACTCTCGCTCGCAGGAGCCCAACATCAGGATAAGCCGCACCATTTCTGTGGGAAACGGACCCCGAGGGAGCCACCATCCTCGTGCCGACAGGACCAGGATCTGTGATATGGCAGGGTGACCTGTGCACTCAAGCTGAAGGGCTCTCCGGAGCCTCTTGCAAACGCTCTTCTGCAGAGTTAGGTCGTGCGGGGTGAGCCTGGTGCAGTCCTGAGAGGCACGCCCAGCCCAGACCCCGGTCCCCTAGCCAACCTGCCTCCCCTACCAGGGTGCTGCAGGCTGGACCGATGCAGGAAGGCGATCGGGGGTAACCGATGTGCCCGGTGAGGGCCCCATCGACACCTACACGGGCGGCCCAAAGGCACCAGAGGGGCTGCGGCTGTCCAAATGCAAACCCAGCCTCCGAACACCCAGAAGCACCACAATCCACAGACCCCCCTGGGTCAGCCCTGTGGCCACGCCCACCTCCACCCTGAATCTGAACACCTGGCCACCGACCCGCTCTCCACCCCCGTTATTACGTGATTTCACAAACGCTTCGTAACAATCTCTCGGCAGGCATCCCTTTGTTTTTTTTCAACTTTTTTTTTTTTTTAATTTTTTTATTTTTGGGAGAGAGACAGAGCATGAATGGGGGAGGGGCAGAGAGAGAGGGGGACACAGAATCGGAAACAGGCTCCAGGCTCTGAGCCATCAGCCCAGAGCCTGACGCGGGGCTCGAACTCACGGACCGCGAGATCGTGACCTGGCTGAAGTCGGACGCTTAACCGACTGCGCCACCCAGGCGCCCCTCGGCAGGCATCCCTTTGAATTGGCTTTTCACACTCGACATAACCCAAGGCTCGTCCAAGTCACTCAATCAATGGCTAACTCCATTCTGTCAATCTTAAGCGAGCACGGATGCATCACACACTCCCCATTCTTATTCCGTTTGGTGCCACTGCAAACAAAATGGCTGTGACATTCATGGACGAGTTTGTGCAGGGAAAGAAGTCTTCATTCTCTGGGATAAATCTGACCTGTTTTTGAGCTTTCTCCCACCTCCTCACTGGGTTAGGTAGCAGCCAGCACGTGCAATACTGGCCGAGGACAGGAGTGGGCAACTCTAGCTCCCTTGTGGGAACTAGAAGGTGGTGCTTGGACCCAGAGACGGCCCTTCCTGGGAACGGGTGACCAGAGGGGATGCAGAGCTCGGAGTGAAGTATCTGAAACGCCCACACTTGGAAGAGGGTCAGAGCCTCACGGCGGTCGTCTCTCACAGTTCAGTTTTTAAAATTTTTTTTGTGTCGACACCCAAATGACTTGTCTCCCTCTGAATGTTGTTTCAGATGACATTTGATTTAACCAGCGGACATTTTAAGGTAAAGACATACTAAACAGGGGCACCTGGGTGTCTCAGTTGGTTAAGCATCCAATTCCTGATTTTGGCTCAGGTCATGATCTCACGGTTTGTGAGTTCGAGCCCCACACTGGGCTCTGTCTGCGCCGAGTGTGGAGCCTGCTTGGGATTCTCTCTCCCTCTCTCTTTTTGCCCATCCCTCACTTGTGTTCTCTCTCTCTTTCAAAAATAAACTTAAAAAAAAAAAAAAAGACTTAATGTCCTATTTTTAAGTAAAATACGACAGTCTCCACAAAATTCACCTCAGACTTTTCCTTTTTCAGGAAAGACTGACAGCATGTCATGTGAACATCACAAGGAAAATAATCTAAGGTGACCAAAGTGCTTCAGGGTAAAAGATATGAAAAGCTCATATTTTATTGCTCAAAGAGCATCTTCTTCAAGGTGTGGGATCAGCAGGGGAAGACCCTTGACCTTAAGGCGAGTCCAGTGTTACCTTTAATGCCCAGCTCACAAAGCAGGGGAAGACACCCGGGGGCCCCAGGCTGCCTGGGATGATGGCAGGACACACCCTATCCTAGATGGATCAAAAGTAAGTCATGGCTGTAGCTGCAAAGCATCCTGTGTAATTAGCGGGACATATTTTCTTTTATGTGATTTCAACAGAGTCTACACAGCGCAGGTTTCTAGCCGTGTTCTCTGTAACGTGAGTTGTTAAAAGACACTTTAGACGCACTGAGCCCTGGTGCTCGCCTGGGCTCCTCCGCCAGAGGGTGGGCAGGTTGGCAGGGAGGTGGCAGGACACAGGTGGCAAGATAGCCTGCGTGGGGGACACGGTCGGCCCCTGTGCACACACGCTGTGGGAACCAGGGCCCCCGTCTGGCAGATGAAGACTGAGGCCCCGGGAGATTGGACCTGCTCGCCTTCGACCACACCAGGCTAGAGCCAAGGTTCATACTCCTGGGGCTCTCGGAAAAGGCCTGGACCCAAACCAGGGACAATTGATGATGATACGACCTCCTGGTCATTCTGCCACCTGAATCCACTATGAGTCTGAGCCCTACTTGTCACCTTGAGCCCACTGCCTCACCTCACACTGTTCAATTTTCCTACAAAAACCAAGTGTGGGGGGGGGGGGGGTAGGGGAGGGCGGGTTTAGCCTGAAACCCTCCTCTTCCCTACACCCTCCATCCCTCAGGCGGAGCCTGGTTCCAAACCTTAACCCTTCACTTCAGAGAAGGACGGGCAACCAGAGGCTGGCAAGAGTCACCGTGACCTTGTGACCTTGTGACCTGAGGCTACATTTTAAACAGAGTGCTGCCAGCTCACCCAGTAGAGTGCTCACGAAAACAAGGAACTAGCTGGCTGAGATGTTGAAGACAGACCAAGAGCAGCCAAGTGGAACTCTCTGTAGGTATAGGGAAGGGACTCACCGGTTGTGAACTGGCCCTTTAGCTTCTGGAAGACAGGGTCCTGGGCGGTGGCCTGTGCCCGCCTGGCCAGGGACTCAGAGGCCGCGCTGGAGAACATGGTCGAGACATTGGACACGTTCTCTAGGCCCACTCCGAACGTGCTCACCAACTTCTTGACAAAATTTAGAGTGTGGGGGGTAATTTTGGCATCCGACACCGCTCCGCTTTTCTCAAATGCAACAGAGTAACATTTCGCCAGGCCCTGCTGGAGCTGCCTGAGAACCTAGTGGAAAGAGACCCAAGACAATGCACAAAACAGAGCTCCCAATTCAAGCGGCTAACCAACCACACGGCACCTGCTTGGCAGGTCCCACCGCCGCCTCCCGGCACACAGCACGTGTAAAATCAGACAGCACACAAGGGACAGAACGCCTGTGCACTCCACAGTGTCAGCTGAGTTTTTAATGATGGGGACTACGTGTCTTGAACATTAAAAAAAAAAAAGAGAGAGAGAAAGAAAAAAACCCAAACCAAAACTCCACATTTTGGGTCACACACATACCCTTCTGTTGTTGGAAAACCCTTTCTATGCAGCTAGTTCTGAAGTTACTGCTGCGCGTCTGACACACACATAAGGTAATAGTAACAAGGGGCGTCTGGGCCAACAAGATGAACATCTAGACAACAGGGCTCATCACTCTGTCATCAGCTTGCACTGCTAACACCACTAAGGAGAGGGCCTGGCTGTGGAAAAGCTCACTGGAGGACCAACTCCGCCTCTGCTACCTACACCTGCACCCAGCGCACACCCACCACCACCGCGGCCCGGGTAACTGCTGCTAAGTGATACTTAATTGAGCACAGTAATAAGCACGTCAAGGCCAGCGGAACTTTCTCAATTTCACCTCCTTCTCAAATATTTGGGGCTGCATTAGTGCGCAAACATTAACTATCTGCTTACTCTACTGTTCGATTCGACAACACAGACATAAATGAGCAGGCACCCAATCTGAAGGCGACACGGCCCAGAGCACACGGGACGATGGGTTCTCTGCACGTACCTCTTCGTGCCAGTTTTCTCTGAACCAGACCATCTGATCGACGATGCCTTCCAGGGAAGACAGAAGTGTTGGGTGCAGTTCTCGCTGCATGTGCATGATTCGGCTGCAGCGCCACATTGGTGCTGTTGCTCTTATGGGCCCTGGATCTGATGCAGAATGGGACTGGTTACCCACTGAACTTGGCTGCTGCTGTCCAGAATCTGAGAGCAACACACACAACGCCAATGTCAGCGCAAAACTGGCCCGATGCGAGAGCTCGGTGCTCTAGAGGACCCATCGGCCAAAGCAACGCTGTTCCTGCCGGCGTGTTAGCACATCACGACAGCCGGCTCCCCAGGGGCTGGGTGGGAGCCGCCCCGGCTCCGCGGAGAGGTGCACCGAGGGACTCAGGCCCACAGAACGCCACTGCCTACAGCCTGGCCTCCAATGTGTCGGCGGAAAGCGAACAGGCCCGTGTGCTGAGCGGTGAAGTGAGGTGAGGGTGCATGAGTGTTCGTGGTCCTCTCCTTTTTAACTTTGCTCAAAGTTTGAGCATTTTTTAAACGTTTGGAAAAAAATTCTTCACATTCCTTGCAGACAGCTCAGGGAATCTGAACGTACTTAATGGGCAAGTCTCCATGTTCTCATTGAGGAAAGCCAGACCATGTACGTTAAAAAGGTATTTTTAAAAAATACAGTCATCTGCCATGTGAGAAATACGTCGTAGAACCCAAGGCCCGTTTTTCTAGCTTCGGCTCAGTCAGAAGAAAAAAGCCTTAATTTTCAAACGACCAAACCACACATCCACCTGGGTGTGGTGGCCGTGAGGCCAGCACAGAGACGTGCGTGCAGTCCCTGGCTCACCCAGCTCATCAGCTGGGGGTGCAAACGTGCCCAGTGGGTCAGGTCACCTTTTTAAATAGTCTCTGGCCTTGCAGCATAAACAACCGGGTGTTAAAAACGTCCTGAAGCAAAGGGGCTTCAACTGCTCAAACAGTACCATGCGCAATGGGCAACTGAAACCATTAGTAAGTTATTAACATACGAGTACTGTTCAATATGGATTAAAACCCTTCTGGTTTGAGTAAATTTTCACATCTGGTAAGACTGATTTCTATGCGGATTCTTCTGACAGCAGAAGATATTTCTTATAAAGGACACGTATAGTAGGTGACACTTATATTGCTTACCAGGACACATTACTGAACTTTACAATTTGAGGTAAAACTTTCATATATTTTTTTCTACTTATGGACCAAATCACTCAGGTAAACAAACCCTATTAAACCACAGCAACGGCAAACCACTGACTTCCCTCAGTGATCAGGTTTTGCCTCCCAGCCCCGAAGTGTCCTCTCACTGGCTAGAGACAGACAGGCTGAGGGCGGGAGCGTGTCCGCAGCCGTCGGCACATGGAATGCCCCCATGCAATGAGCCCTCCTCGGTCTGGCCAGCTGGCCCCGCCCGAGACATACCGCTCTTGTAGCGTTCCCGCTGCTCTATTTTCAGGGTCAGGTACAGGGTCCGGATGGGAAAGTAGACCGCCTGGGGATACACGCGTCCAACCTGCTCAGAGACACGGAGCATAAAGAGCACTGCTCACCACTGTGCTTCTAGATGAGGACAATTTGTATGGAAAATAACTTGTCGTTCACAAATGGGCGGGGGTCTGCATCTGGACCAAGGAGGCAAAATACTATACCACTGAGCTAATACACGAGTTCGGATTAAACAGCAGGTAAAATACCTAGTTTCCCTCGAAAGATCTGAGAGAGATCAACATGGTGCCCAACTGGTTCTGCCTAGGGACAGATGGTTAATGACAGAGAAACCACTTTCGTTTGATTTGGCAAATCTGAGGAGGGCAAAACACACTGGTCCCTGGATCCTACTTGGGTAAGTAACAGGGAAACACAAAATGACACCAGTCAGTCTTTATGTTAGGCAATTCACTGGGAACCGATTCTATTAGGTTCATTAGTGAAGAACTTTACTGTACGTGACGGCAGCAAGGAGGATGCTGAAAATTTTCTATTTAAGATAAGAAACACCAGTCTTACCAAACTGGGGCTTTGTGGCTTCTTCGAAAGGTCTGAATAGCTACTATCATGTTACTCACACTCTTCAAAACATGCCCAGAAGACACCAACGACATCTAGCTCTAGACGTTCAATGAGGACAATACCAAATGGACTGAATCGAGCAGATAAACGTCAAGCAAAATGCCAGCACCCAGAAACGTCTCTCGAGGGAAAAAGTAAAACCATTTCTGGGTACAACGTGGATGATGCATCTCACGTAAAGACAGATGAGCGTCATATTCCTAAACGCTCAGTTGGGAGCCACTTCATTCATGAAGTCAGTCACGGGGCTAACTTTACAGAAAGAAACACAGTCAGGGGGACTGTACATGAGACAGAACAGTCTCCAAACGTCTACTGTCTGGGTGCTTCCTCTACCCAGCAGGCTTCTCACAGAAGAGGGACAATCTGAAATCATCTCAACTAATGGTCATGAAAGCCCACAGGACCCCAGTGTGTCCCATCTCCAAAGCCCGTCCCCAGTGCACACAGCTTTCACCCTGCACAACTGCACGAGGTGGGACAAGGCTACCATTATGCTGACTTCAGTTTGAAGGGAGGCTCCAAAGGGTTCCGGCACGATGATGGGAAACCAGCTACGATCAGATACGCATTTCACTGTATTTCAGAGTAATCACTAGTAACTGTACATTTTAAGAGAATGCTTGTTTCATCTGCATCTTTATGTGGCATCATACGCAAGCAAAAAAATTAGCATTTTAGCACGTAACAACCGAGTGGATTATTTCACTGCAACCTTGACCTATTCTTCAATCACTTCTTTTTTTTTTTTCTTAAGGCTTTTATTTTTTGAGAGAGAGAGAGCGAGCGAGTGAGCAGGGGAGGGACAGAGAGAGAGAGGGAGACACAGAATCTAAAGAAGGCTCCAGGCCCTGAGCTGTCAGCACGGAGCTCAGAGCCCGACACGGGGCTCGAACTCACAAACTGCGAGATCATGACCTGAAGTGAAGTTGGATGCTTAACACACTGAGCCACCCAGGTGCCCCTAAATCTTCGATCACATCTAATTGTGCTTCAGATCAAGTGATGTCTAAATGTGTACATCTTCCTATCTTTCACTTATTTTCAGTATTTTGAGCATGCACTTTCTTTCCAGAAAAAAACAATGTGAAATGAAGACATAATTTTCTTGTGAACAAAGAGACCTTGTTATTCGCACCTGGCTAATAAGGTTCAAAAGCAGCTTTCCCTCGGAGCCAACCAGGCAGGTGAGCAGCTGGGGGATCCAGGCCAGCCACTGGATGGGCGGCACGCCGATGCAGTACTTGTCGACAGCATCTGCCAAAGTATTTTTGTCGTCATCAAAACTCAGAAGCCACAGCACCTAAGACAGGAGGAAAAATCCTAGAGGTGAATAAAAATTCTGACGCCCTTAATCCGGTGCCTTTTCCCCAACATAGCACATAGAATAGCCTTATGGGCAATGTGTGAAAAATAAGTACGAAATGGCCAATGCTGCTAAACTTCACGTATAAATCACAGACGGATAAAAACCCAAGTGTGCACACGGTTCTTATGTAGACTCAGCATTACTGACAATCATTAACTGCCCCAACCTGCCGGCGACCAGTGGCCAGTGACCTCCGAATTCACACTCACGACCTCACCAAAACAAAGTGGCCTTTTGCCAAAAATCTCTGATGAACAGCACCCCAGCGTCAGGTGGGCCACACGCTGGCAGCCTGGTGTCCACTGTCTGCAACAATTATATCGAGAAGTAGGCAAATCCGAAGTCAGATACTTAGGCAGCTTCTTTGCATCACTATAGCTAGTCTGTGTTTGTAGGGTCACTTTTAAATACTAGGTGCTGACATTCATTCCAGATGTTAACGTCAAATCAAGGAATCCTAAGAAACCCAAACCCTTAACAGACAAAACAGAAAGCAGAACTTACTCCTACATTTTCTACAAGGATTAATTCTGGGTTTTGTTTCTGTTTCTTGAATAAATTGATAAGAATTACATAAGTAAAAAAACGAGAAGCCATGCTGAGGAAGCAGCCTCAGGGTCAAGCAGTCACCCTCGGCATGGTCCATGGCACGGTGCTAGGGTGATATGGGACAAGAACTCTAGCAGCTGTGACCTCACCCTGCAGTGTCTGTGGAAGTCAGAGGATCCCACGCCCCCTGCGACTAGAGCTGAGCAGCTCTGTGACCGTGCGCACCTTCCCTGCAGGTGAGATGTGAGCATCTATGGGGTGTCCAGCAGGTAAGCACCGCTCCCCCCACCCCGCCCGCCGACAGCCTCCCCGGCAGTCTCCAGAGGGAGACCCCACAGAGAACACTGGACTCAAGTTTTCTTAGTTCGCAAATGGAACCATGACAGATGCTGTCAAGAGTGACGGGGACCGATGGTGCAGGCGGGAGACAGTCCCCCCTACCCCAGCACGGATTAGGAAACAGCCGATTCCTCGTGGAAGCCTTAAGGCTACTGGAGGCCCTCGGGGAAAACCGGTTCTTTCATTCTCACCTTGGCTAAGTATTTCCTCGATTTGCTCTCATTCTGATGCCGGCAGGCGTGCAGGTAACAGGTGATGGCGGACACCCCGAGGTGCAGCTGCCGCTCCTTCACGAAGATGTTCTCCAGGTAGTCGCCCCACATGGCCCAAGCTTTCACCAGCACGTCGTGCATTTGTACAGCTGCAGAAAAGGCTTTGTTTGCTTCCTCAGATCTGAGAGGACACAAATCAGAGCATAATTATTTTTAGGTGAGCTTTGTGTAACATAAAACCAAGCATTTTAAGATGGATAATTCAATGGCGTTTAGTACACTCAAAACGTCATACAACTGCTACTCAATTGGGTTCCAAAACACTGTCATCATCCCAAAACGAAACCCACACCACGGAGCAGTCGGTCTCCGTTTCCCCCAACCTTTAGCCCCTGGTGACTGCCAGCCAGCTTTCTGGCTCTGTGCCTTGACCTAATCTGCATGGTTCGTATAAACGGGATTACGTATCATGTGATTTTGCATCTGGCTTCTCTCAGCACAGCGTCTGAGGTTCACCTATGTTGTAGGCAGCATCAGCCTCTCGTTCCTTTTTACGTCTCACTTCTGTCCGTTGCACTGCTTACCTGTTCACTTGAGCTGTTTTGCCAAGTTTTGTCTGTGCCGGCTACTGTGCACAGAGCTGCTATGAACACTAGTGAGCAAGTGCCTGCTTGAGCGCCATTCCTAATTCTCTTGGCTATGCATCTAAGACTGGAATTCCCAGGTCACAGGATAATTCTGCATTTAATTTTTTGAGGAGCTGACAAACCATTTTCCACAGTGATTGCACCACGTCAATAGCCGCAAATAAGAGACGGTTTTGCATCTTCCAACAACGTACAAGACACGAAAGAACTAGATATTCCTGCCCCTTGTGAATCTAAATGCAGATCGAATCCAACCGCATGAAAAGGATCATACACCATGATCAAGGTCAAATGAGATTTATTACAACACAAGGTGGTGATCAACAAACAAAAAGTCAGCCCATGTGACGCATCACATGAACAGAATGAAGAGGAAAAACATGGAGCCCATCAGTTGGTGCAGGAAAAGCATTTGCTGAAATCCAACACCCTTTCATGATAAACACGGCCCACGAACTAGGTATGGAAGGAAACTACCCTAACAGAATAAAGGCCACACACAAAAAGCCCCTGGGTAACATCACACTCAGTGCGGAAAGGCTGAAATGTCTTCCTCTATGATCAGGAACAAGGCAAGAACTTTCACCACTTCTCCTGAACTCAGTATTGAAAGTCCCAGGTAGAGCAATTAGGCAAGAAAAAAGCAAAGGCATCCAGATTGGAGACGAAGATGTACAATTATCTCCATTTGCAGATGACACGATCTTACGTAAAGAACACCCCCAAGAATCCACACACACACACAAAACGATCAGAGTAAATAAACACTTCACAAAGTTGAAAATGTAAGAGAAGTATACAAAATTCAGTTGTATCTCTATACTTTAGCAACGGAGAATCTAGAAATAAAGTTAAGAAAATGATTTACAGTAACATTAAGATCTTTTAGGAATCATTTAACACAAAAAATGCAAGACTTGGACGTTAAGAGCTATAAAACACTGTTAAATGAAACAAAGATAGATACCTCTTGTGTTCGTGAACGGGAAGATTTAATATCATTATGATGACAATATTCCCCAAGTTAACCTACGGATTCAAGCTCTACAATCCTGGCTGCCTCTTTTACAGAAATGGATAACCTAACGTTCACGTGGAAAAATGTTAGCGACTCCAAACAGCCAACAATCTCGAACAAGAATCAAGCTGAAGAACACTTCCCTGTTTCAAACTTTACTGCAAAGCAACAGTGAGCAACACGGTGTGGCAGCCGTGTAAGGACAGACGTACATCAGGGGACGGAACCGAGTGTCCAGAAGCAAACCTGGATTCCTCTGGTCGACTTTCAAAAAGGGTGCCAAGGCCATTCCACGGGGAAGTAAGTCTTTTCAAGGAATGGTGCTGGGACACAGTACGTACAAGTGCCAAAGAACGTATCTGGACCACTACCTCATGCCACATATAAAAATTAACTCAAAATGGTTAAAGACCTAAATGCGAGAGCTAAACCCGTAAGACTCTTTCAAGAAATCACAGAAGTGTATCTTGTGACCGTGGATTCGGTGGTGGGGTCTTAGCTATGGCATCACAAGTACGAGCAGCCTAAGAAAAAGGATGCACTGGACTTCGAAACGAGAGGCTGTGTGAGTTGGGGGCACCGGCAAGAACATGAGGCGTTGCAATGACACACCCGACACAGAGACCTTCGTCCACACGTGCAAGAACTGGAGCTCGAAGGTAAAAAGTCAGATAATCCAACTAAGAAATGGGCAAAATAACTGAACACACGTCTCCGGGGAGAAGGATAGGTGCTCAACACCACCCACCACCAGGAAAAGGACGGTCAACACTGCAGCGAGGCACCAGCACGGCCGTGATCAGCAAAGTGGGAAGTAAGGAGTGTTGGCAAAGATGCGGAGAAACTGGAAAGCAGAGAGACTGCTGGTGGGAATGTAAAATGGAGCAGCCACTGTGCAAAACCATTTGGCAGATTCTCAAAAAGATAAAGTGCCACATGCCACAGAGTGATTTCACTCTGAAGTATGTGTCCCCAAGACCAGTGAAAGCACACGCTCACACAAAACCTTGTACGTGAACGTTCACAGCAACATGAGTCACAGCAGCCACGAGCAGAAACCATCCAAATGCCCATTAACTGTTGAGCAGATAAATAAAATGTACAGACACACAGTGGAGCGTTCTTTACCCACAAAGTGGAGCAAAGCACTTGCATCGGCTACAGCACAGACAACCCTTAAAACCACGATGCTGCGTGAGAAGCTGGGCACAAAACGCCACAGACTGTATGGTTCCGTTTATATGAAATGTGGAGAAGGGGCACGTCATAGAGATAGGAAAAGATTAGCAGCTGTCAGGGGACAAAGGAAGGAGAAAATAGGCAGTGACTGCTAACAGGTATGTGGTTTCTTTTGGGGATGATGGAAAGGTTTTAGAAATAGCAGGTGGTGATGTGTACAACTCTGTGAATGTACTAAAACCCACTGAACCGTATGCTTTCAAATGGGTTATTTTATGTCATGTGAATTTAAAACACTAAAAACAACAACAAAAAAAAACTTTTACTTTGACAAAATCACTTCCTTATTTAAAATAAGCTAAAGAAGTAACCCCTATTGTTGAAAACGTGAGAGTTTGAGAGCGCTTCAAACTCTACATATGGCATCGAGCAGCATCTTGTCAGTATATCTCATTTGTACACTTCTTATAAAACTTCATCTGATGTGCATTTCTGCAAAACAGGATTCTGTGACCTTTTTCTGTAATGCACCAGATGATAAGCAGGTTTAGGCTTCGTGGGCCCAACAATTTGTCACAACTGTGGCTGTAGTGTGAAAGTGGCCACACAGGCAGTGTCAGTGGGGATCGGTGTATCCCAGCACATCACTTACAAAAACCAGATCCTGGCTGGGTTTGGCCTGCATGTTACTACCGACTGGTCCCCTGCTCTAAAACAGGAAAGGTCTGGGGCGCCTGGGTGGCGTAGTCGGTTAAGCGTCCGACTTCAGCCAGGTCACGATCTCGCGCTCCGTGAGTTTGCGCCCCGCGTCGGGCTCTGGGCTGATGGCTCAGAGTCTGGAGCCTGTTTCCGATTCTGGGTCTCCCTCTCTCTCTGCCCCTCCCCCGTTCATGCTCTGTCTCTGTCCCAAAAATAAAAATAAAAAACGTTGAAAAAAAAATTAAAAAAAATAAATAAAACAGGAAATGTCTCCATAAAAGGAATGAAATCTCCTCTGGTCCAAAATGTCATGCTGCGAAAATGGGGAAATGAATCCATGCCATCAGCATTTTTGTGTCCAAGCAACTCATTTTTAAAAAAAACGCCTCTAAGTTCTATACATCAAACTGGCTTACCAATCTGCCGCAACTTACTATCTTCACAGAGATAGGACACCTGAAACATCACACCTGACAACTGTCACCGAACCAGACTTTGAGCTTCACAGGCACTTCAAGTTATAAAAAACTATTTACATAATCTGACGAATTTTCCTCTTACTCTCCTTCTACGTAACATACATACTTGTTGATCTGAGCCAAGAACATTCCCTTCAGGGCGTAAAACTCAGCAGTCATCTCTTTTGTGAAGTATTTTAGGTTTGTAGATTCAATAACTTCAAGGCCCTGTTTAAAAACAAACAAACAAAAAAAGTAGGAAAAGAGTTACTGAAATTTCATCAAAATATTTACCTAGGCGGTAAGCCCTAAAGGTCACCGACAAGTGTACGTGAAGTTGACAGCAGACCTCTCCCACCACAAACAGCTCTAGATAGACAGACAGACAGCTCCTAAGTGAATTGCTAAATGCCAGATTCAGTGCTGGACACCTTAAAGGATACTGTTTTTTTCTATAGCTTTATGCGTCTAGTTCGTCTCTTCGTTTTTATTAACGTTCCTCTGATCGTCGTCAGAATCTCCCTTATACCCTCATAATCAGTTTTTCATTTTCTTTCCTTACATAACCTTACCCAAGAGTAGTATAGAGCTGAGACCATAAAATGTACTTCAAACGCTCCAGTGCTTTCCTTTGCCTTTCGGTTTTTGAAAGGACAGTCTCCCACTAACGAAGCTGTGCTTTCAGAAAGTTCTGGCTCGCTTTCCCTACAATCTGCACCAGGAGTTCGCACGTGGGCACTCGCTCTTCGCCGGACCGCCTCAGCAAAGGGGCTTCCGCTGTCACTGTACCTGCATACACTCGTTCTTCCCCATGACTCCTGCCAGCTGGAGGTAGCATTTGACTTGCTGTCGAATCTTCTGGAAGCAATCCACAATAGGCACAGTTGGAATAGTGTGAATACGACTTAGTATGTCCAGAGCTACATTGACCAGTCCTTGTTTTCGGGCAATTTTCCCATACTGGATGATCGCAGAAGCAGACGCGTGCACCCCGAGCATGGCATTGTTTGAACTTGGATCGTGCTGAGAACTGTTTTCATATGCAGTTACAATCGCTAGAGAGCAAAGAAAAGAGCTATCAGTCTCCGCGAAACATTTCTCAAAGTGTTCCACGATAAGGCTTAAATAAAAAATGAAAAACACACACACATGGCTTATGAAAATGGGAAGCTCTGTGATAAACCCGTTACCTTTCCTTGCATTTTACACAAAGAAAGTATTTTACGCAAGAGTAAGGTGTAAAAAGCGCTGACTAGTGAGCTGAGCATTTACCATCGTGGCTAACAAATGGCGAAGGTGGCTCTACACAGAAGTCTGGCGGGGTGAGGGGATGAGCCAAAAGGCCCAGGAAAACTGGAGAAGCCTCCACACGGCCACCTTCAAGTGGCTCTTCCTCGGGCACCTTCACAACGAGCGCCACACCCCGGAGCTCCGATCCCCCGGCCTGCACCCCAGCAGCCCCTGTGCCAGCAAAGTGTTAACAGGGTGGGGAAATCTCCCCACCTTTCACTGCCTTCACCTCTACCCTTGCCATACCAACCACCACCTACCCAACCTGCCAGAAAATAGAAAATCTGGTAAAAGAAAAAAAACACGACAAAACCAAGACATGAAACCAGAACAGTGGGGTGTCTGGAAAATTACATGATGAATGCATGCCGGACCAGGTAGGTTTACCCTGGTAATGATGCTGCCTCCACATGAACACGCTGCTCCAGTGGGACAAGTCATCAGACACGATGGGCAGCCGGTTCCTCCAAGTCTTCACCACCGTCTTCATGTCATGTAGGCTATTGTTCCGGCCCAGGTTGGTCGGCTGCAAGCCTGCATTTATTTGTGCAGCTTCCTGAAGTTCAATGATTTGCTGGGCTGCCTGAATGGGACCGGCAGAAGGGATTCCACAGTAAGCATTAAAGAGCACATGAGGAACATAAACCAGAGCCCTTCAGCAATCCAACGACTGTCAGGCTCTCACGACTCACCGAGGAAGCTCTCCAGCTCGTACAGACACCTCAAGGCCACGCTTCACTTACTCTTCACCCCAAAGTGTGCTCTTGTGCTCCCCCCACTTTTAAAAGCTCAGCTCTGCGGCTACTGCAATAGGAGAGGGACGACAGTGGTGTGGGCAGCACACCTTGCTAACGGCAGTCCCCCCACACTAGTTCTTCCCCATTCCCTCTGCCACCAACGAAGTGTGGCTCTCCTACCGAGCTCAGACCACAGCAGCCTGGCCCCCTGCCCTCAGGCCCTCCTTCCAGCAACTTAAACCCAGAGGCACACCATGCATCTGAAAACAGGATTCACAGGTGATCCCTTTGGGCTGGCACATACATCTTCAGTCATGTCTCTCGTGGGTCTGTCCAATTCATTGCCCTTCACACCCGGATGAGTTGCTGGCTCCAAACTTCTGGAAATGCCCTGGCACAATCCCGATCCTATCCAAATCCTACCTGGAAGGTTCTACTCCCTCCCACAGGGATTTCTCCCTTCTCTAAACCCTGTGTTTACTCCCTGTCCTGCCACACGGCACTGAATTCTTGTTTTAAGTTTTGCTTCTCATGGCTGTCCTCTCTCTCCAGCTGGATGCTCCTCTGGGGCAGAATTTTTGTTTCAAAAGTGTTACATCCTCACCAACATGGCACTAGGCTTGGCACCTGCTATCTCGTTGACTGAGCTTAGTGGAAGACACTGCCTGCATGAATCTCTGCTCTCTATCTGCACCTCAAGTTCAGGGCATTGCCTTCAGTGTCCTGAAACCTCCCTCTCACCAAAACCTCACCAGAAACCCAACAGTGGGGTATTTCTTTTACAACAGCTTTACAGACATACAATTAAAATATCGCTGAAATCACTCAAGTTTTCAGTTCAGTAGTTTTTAATATATTCTCAGCACTGTAGAACCATCAACACCACCTAAGTATGGAACATTCTCATCACTCCCCACAGCGGCCCTGAACCCGTTCAGCGGCCTCCCTGTATCCTTCCTCCCCACGAAGGTGACAATCACTGGCCTGCTCTGTCTCCGTGGAGTGTCCTATCCTGGGCACTTCTCAGAAGTGGAGTTAGACGGCATATGGCCTTCTGTGCCTGGCTTCTTCACTCAGGGTATTTCTAAGGCTCACCCACCTGTACCAGGACTCCACTCCTTCATACTGCCCAGACACGCCACTTTTTATCTTCTCGTCAGTGGAGGATCACGTGGCTAGTTTCCACATTTGGGCTATTTAATGTACACTACGCTGCTGGGAACATCAGCGTACAAGTATTTGTGTGGTTGTGTTTTAATTTCTCTAGGATTGAAACTGCTGTCATACGGTCATTCTACACTTCACATTCTGAAGAACCGGCAGACTGTTTCCAGGCTATTTGATAATCCCACCAGCAGTATAATGTGGGTTCTAATTCTTCCACATCCTCACCAACACGTTACTGTCTTTTTTTATCCTAGTAGGTGTGAAATAGTATCTTGCCATGGTTTTGTGTTTTCCTAATGACTGATGATGCTGAGCAGCTGTTCCCTTGCTTGTAAGATCATCTGTACATCTCCTTTGTAAATGAAATTGGGTTCCTTATCAAATTTGGGCAGTTTTCAGCCCTTATTTCTTCAAATGCCCCATCAGCCCCTTTTCTGGCTTCATTCCTTCTGGAATCCCTACTATGGTAAGTACGTTGGTACACTAATTCTATATTATTTGTAAAATGCACCCACTTAAGTCTCTGCTCAGTTAGCTCTGTGGTCAGCTAGTTAACCAGAGATTTCCCCAAAGACCAGAACCAGTTAAGTCTCTCGGCCTTTGCTGAGGGGCCGTGGGCCTGCCCTGGCATGCATTTGACACTCAACCAGGCGATTTTCAGTCCTGCCTTAGCTGTCACTTCCTGCTTATACAGAGCCTCAAGGGCAGCCAGAGGGGTGCGAAGAAGGGGGTTCTATGGAGAGAAGCAGCACATGTGAGGGGCTGTGGGGAGAGTGGGGAGAGACTGCGTCAGAGCTGAGCAGCTGAACAGGTGGCCTGTGTGGCTGGAACACACTGTCAGCAACAGGGAGATGACCCACAGAGGAAGAGGCTAAGGCACAGGCGAGACCGGCAATCTTAAGGGTCTCTGAGGACACAGGACTTTTTAGGCTGCGCAGTGGCATCACACATTGATGGTGGCACAGGGGATGTGAAAGAAAATGCCTAGAGCAAAATTAAGAATCCTCCAAGTCACTCGTGGGATGTCATCTGTCATTTACAGCCCACAGAAGCTCCCAAAAGAGAAGCCACATTTCATCCCTCAGGATTCAGACTCTGGCCTTCCTTTCGCTGAGGACCAGCTTGAATGAGAGAGGACAGGACAGGTAAGAGGATCTTCCTCTCGGTCATCCAGGTCAGTTTACGGACCTAAGCCTGGCCAGGGGGTGGCCTGCTGTGACGGACCCCGAGACTGCCCGAGGACACGCGTGTACCCACCTGGAGAAGAGGTGTGTGCACGTGCGACACCACGTGCGGTAGCCGCCGCCACTCGCGGATGGCCAAGCTGCTGGCCATCTCCACCAGGCGCTCGATGAAGCTGAGCTGCTGCTCCTCGGGGTGGCAGATAGCCAGGTACCCGCGGTACATGTTGACCTTCCAAGCCATCTCTTTGGGGCAACTTACTTCCACCTGGTGGTGAAAACACAGTGCGTGGATGCAATGGGCAAACTTCCTTTCAGTGTGAAGGGTCAACATGGTAGGCCGATTGTTTGGGAGCCAATTTTACAAGGAGATAAACAGGCATTAAGCCATGAATAGATGCTTCTTTTCTTTTCAGAAGTCAGGCATGTAGATTGCATTTCCTAGATACTCTCCTTTTCCCAAAACCAGTGAGCAGCCAAGTCTCTATAGGGTCCTCGCTTTAAGGTCATTAGTGATTCCAAAAAAGAGGGAAACTGATCGCTGTTGTGACAGAAAAGATTAACGACCACCACTCGGCTACAAAGTCAGCCAGAGAATTTCCAAAGTATTAAATACACGTTCACCTCCACTCGAATCGATATAATTCTGAATGTTTCCAGTTCATAACTGTTAGCCTGAGAAACTAATCTAACTTGTTCCATGTTATAGAAGGAAGCAAAAGTCGATGGTTTAGGTTAGGAATATGAGAAAACACTCATAAATTTCACTGTCACTTAATTTCCCCTAGATTTCTTCTATCTTAGTTATCAGTTCTATTATGAAGCAGACTGAGCCCAGAGCGGTCACATTTCCTCTCGCTGGCTCTGACCCGGCCCCCCGACACATGGCTCAGAGTCCACATGCTCCCCTTTCTGCCCTCAAAAGCTCTATTTGCCAACCACCTGCTGAAGAAAGCATTACAACTTGTCTCATTTGATCAGTCTCTTACAGAGCATTTAAAAACACAAATGATAAAAAAATTAAGGTCTTTTCAAAATAATCTCTGTGTGTTAAGAAGAAAGCATCTCGGGGCGCCTGGGTGGCGCAGTCGGTTAAGCGTCCAGCTTTAGCCAGGTCACGATCTCGCGGTCCGTGAGTTCAAGCCCCGCGTCAGGCTCTGGGCTGATAGCTCAGAGCCTGCAGCCTGTTTCCAATTCTGTGTCTCCCTCTCTCTCTGCCCCTCCCCCGTTCATGCTCTGTCTATCTCTGTCCCAAAAATAAATAAAAAACGTTGAAAAAAAAAATTAAAAAAAAAAAAAAAGAAGAAAGCATCTCTCTGTTGAAGGTATTTTATAGGATTTGATGTGAGACCAACATAACATTCATTCTGAAGCATCTTTAGCAAATAAACACGATACACATTTTAGTGCCCTAATACCATCTAAATCACGTAAGTATCATACTCTGGTTTCTCTTCAGATCGAATAAATCTTTCGCCTTTTACTACATCACGTAAGTATGATGAGGATGGTGAAGAGAGCGCCATCCTGCATTCATAGAACTCTCTGGCTTGTTTTTTCTGACACCTCACTTCTTCAAGCACATTCACATTCACAGCCTCTCTTGATCTCAATAACCCAATGATGGAAGAAATTCAGGAAGACAGACTTGTCAAAACATGTGCTTCTAATACAATCCTCTAAAATCACACCGACCTCACATTTTCTGGACTTAAACACTATTCAAGAAGATGGGCTTTTGTCAATCACCACACCTATCCTCTGTAAACCAAGAACACAGGCATCTCTTCTGTTTCCTATGCCGTTTATTAAACCAAACCAAGAAATAATGGTACTTCTGCAAGCAGCCCTGGAATCACAATGCACAGGAACGAAAACAGAAGTCATTTGATGTTTTTCCTTTAAGTATTAGTAAATGAGTAAATAATTTTGGACTATGAAGACTACTTGAATTTATTGCAGACTCCTAAGAATGTTTATTCACATCCTTTGAGCTTTTTCCTAATCAGCATGTGCCTTACAAGTCTTTGGAAAATTATCAAGTGCTTCTGAAAGAAGAAATTCACTGATCAGATTATGGATAGC
This sequence comes from Herpailurus yagouaroundi, assembly GCF_014898765.1. Taxonomy (NCBI): domain Eukaryota; kingdom Metazoa; phylum Chordata; class Mammalia; order Carnivora; family Felidae; genus Herpailurus; species Herpailurus yagouaroundi. Next base: position 5,997,830 of record NW_024412447.1, on the reverse strand, counting down.
ACGACGCTGCGTGTATTTGGCTAAGTGAAATCCTGGGAAGGGAGTAAAAAGAAACATCAGATCGAGCTATAAATATTTACTCAGTAAACGTAAATACATTTTGTCAGGAAAAAAAAAAAATCTGTATTTTACTCATAACACGAGACTGGTCATCTCTGGGAGTAACAAACTCCCTGCATCAGATGAGCAATTTCCAGATCCCAACCCCAAAGTCAAGCCCTGTTCACACGGTCTGTGACCATCTCAGTTCCATGACCTTCTACATGTTTGTTAAAGAGTAACATCAGGAGGGGCGCCTGGGTGGCGCAGTCGGTTAAGCGTCCGACTTCAGCCAGGTCACGATCTTGCGGTCCGTGAGTTCGAGCCCCGCGTCGGGCTCTGGGCTGATGGCTCGGAGCCTGGAGCCTGTTTCCGATTCTGTGTCTCCCTCTCTCTCTGCCCCTCCCCCGTTCATGCTCTGTCTCTCTCTGTCCCAAAAATAAATAAACGTTGAAAAAAAAAATTTTAAAAAAAGAGTAACATCAGGAACCACAGGAACCACAATACAGGTTAAAGTTCTGGACGACTCATGTGCGAGAAAGCAGCCCCATAACCCCACGTGCTCTTGCCGTCTCCAAATGACAAGAGAAGAGGAAAATCAGTGGTGTGGATGTAACTAAACCCTACTGGGTAGAAGGGCAGGTGAGGACAGGACGGTAGCACTTCCTTCAGCTCAACCCCAAGCATGAACATCACAGGGAAAAGGTGGAGAGCCGAGGAGGAGCAGGGAAGGAGGCCGAAGGGGAACAGGAGGAAGGGCCCAGATGACAAATGAGGAGCAAAAAGAACAGCTGCATCCGAGGACTGCCTAACGTGGGGTCCAGATGACACAGAGTCGTACCGTGCAGTACTGCAGCTTTCGGGGCCTGATCTCCCCCAGGGGAGAGAGAGGGAGCTGCACCTTTGTGCCCACTTTCCCGCTGGGTACTCAGTTCTGCTGGATGGAGCTTCATCTTAAAAAATGTGGAGCTCAGGGCGCACCTGGGTGGCTCAGCTGGTTAAGCATCCGACTCTCAGGTCATGACCTCACAGTTCCCAGGATCCAGCCCTGTGTCAGGCTCTGCACTGACAGCACGGAGTCTGCTTGAGATTCTCTCTCTCCCTCTCTCTCTGCCCCTTCCCTGCACTTGTGTACCCACTGTCTCTCAAAATAAACTTAAAAAAAGAAGTGGGGCTCAACCAAGTTAATGCCTCAGGTTCCGTTACGCTACGCCGCTTTCACTCGTGCGACACAGAACACGTTTTGTAACCACATCACTCAGCAGACCTTACCGCCAGGCCCGGCCCGGGATGCGCCCTTGCTGCCTGCACTTCCAGCCGTGCTTCTGCACCAAGTCCGCCTCGACGGACTACTACTTAATCTAACGCCTAGATGGAACCGATCCAGGAAAGGGGTTAGAGACGACCAAAAATAATGCCTGCTTCCCAAGTGCTATTTTTCATCTGCCAAAATGCCCAGTTTGTTCTAAGTGAAGAGAACACTCTAGAGACTGAGGGCTTTGTGGAAGGGACCCACGCGGCTGTGGAGAACATAATCTGGGCCCAGCGAGTTATCAGGCAGCAGGAAAGTGGCCTCACCTGCACCAGTGCCTCCTTCATGGCGGTCCAGTTGGACACCCGCCAAGCACACTCGAGGACGAGGTAAGGGTTTATGTGCCCTTTGGACTGGCCATACTCCGTCAAGGCTTCCCATTGGTTCAACTCCTTCGAGCACCTAGAAGACCAGGGATTCAAGAGCACAAGGTCAGTTACCAACACACTCGCAGACTGAGACAGGGCAGGAGACGAGACATTAAGTCGTTTGTTGCCATTCCACAGAAGAAAACAGAAATTTTCCCCCCAGAGCAAATTTTCCCCCGAGGTGCCCATGGCAGTGAGCCACCCGCTCTCTGAAATAACAGCTCCCCCAGAACACCAAGGGCTGCCCGCCACAACACAGCGGAGAGCTCGGAGAAGTGGAAAAAGTTGTTCCTTTCTTCATAACAAGGCCATAGCGAAAGTAGCGAAGTCCCCTTTTAAAAACACACGTGAGGAAATTTCAGAGACTTTTTTTTACTGGATCTCTTCACGGACTCCTGAATGCATCAAGCACGCTGGCGTACCGAATCCAGTGGTCCTCCCAAAGCTGGTACTCTGGGAAGATAGCAGGGGACGCGTTACTCCTCTCATGCTCCTTCTTGGCTTTGTCCATTGCCTTCTCGTAAGATTCTTGTGCCTGGAGAAGTTAATCATGCTCTCAGTTATTTAGGACAACCTGGATCTCAGGCCTGGGGGTGCCCTAAGCTCTTCTCTAAGATCACTGCCACCCGAGAGGCTCTACGTGCACAGGGAACAGGGATGGCCCCCGTACCTCCCGCCCCCTCGCCCGTCACAACAGACAGTGTAGAGACCGCCGAGCCCCAGGATGAATCTCTCTGTCCCTCAGTGAGGACAGCAGAGCCCAAAGCTCGTGCCTGTTCTGGAGTTTCTGCGGCTCAGTGTCCTACACGAGGCTGAGAGCCATAGCCTGGGACAGCGGCCCAGGCTACATACAAAGGACAAACACAAGGATTAAGATTTCAACACTGAATGTAATCTACCTGCCACTTCCAACAGGACCACTGACTGCAGATAAAAAGCATCCACGTTAGCAACTAATGGTAAAGGATCGTGGACTGAGTTTCAAAAATGTTCGTGTCATGTATGTGTGTTTCTCTTCAACTGAGATTTCAAACAGAAGGCCTTTCTACGCAGGGTAAATGTTTCAAATAAACACGTGAACTTATTTAACGTGAACTCTGACTTGACAATGTTAGAAACCACCTCTCCTCCTCCATGCGGCTTGGCCGGCTCATTGGACACTGGGTGGTGGCTACCTGCTCAAAGAATCCGTGCTGCTCGTAAGCAATGGCAGTCGCCGTCTCTGAATACTTGCAACGCTTCTGCCACAAACCAGCCCACATATCTTCCTCTTGTAACAGAGAGTACAGTTCAGCCAGGGAGTCCAGGATCTCCTGAAAACAAAGCATGGTTTCTTGAGTGCTCTGGATAAAAACCTTTCCTCTTCCTCCCAATAAAGCAACGTCACTGGGCTGTAACTTAAAATCGCTCGGGAGAGGCTTACTGAAACCGTGAGGCCCCAGGCCAGGAAGACGTGACCCAGAAGGCAAGGTGGGCCTCACCTGCTGGGGTGGAGTTATGCTCTCCTGCTCATAAAATTCCGTGGTTTGCTTCGGCTTAATCTGCAGACTCAGACCTTTCTCAAAAGCCTGGTGCTCCAGCATTAACGTGGACCGGAACCAGAGGTTGTGTGTCTTCCCCAAATACTTCAGAACGCAGGGCCTGATGGGAATTGGGGGGACACACTGGGACATGGCCTCGACGAAGCAGTTCAGCGCGCTGGGCTGACAATCCCGCTGCACCTGGTGGCTGCCGCTGCACAGGAACGGGCTGATCTCACCAGCCAGAGCCTACAAGCGAAGCACATGTGAACTGAGGTCTTCGCTCTCTTACACAGCATCTGACAACATTTGGGGAGGATTCACCATTAGTGAATGGGATGTGGTTGCCTCATCCTTTGAAACTGAGCCAAGATTGTTTTCTTTCACCGAGATTTATCAACACCGAAAACCACATCTTCCAAAACAGGATGTAAGACAGACTCACGTGCTGCTGTCTGTCGGACAGGATTTTCCACAATCTGGGAAAAAGCTGGACCCACGTCTTTTCTGCCAGTGTTGTGGAAATGTGACAGAGCTGGACAAAAGCGCTGAGCAGTGCTCCCGTCTACGGAAAGAACAAAGGTCCATGTAACCACGCAGGGGGTCTCATGTCCACGCTCAAGATACTGCTATCTCTGCTGTCTCATGCTTTATCAGACACTTATCAACTGTCAAATTTTCAAAGATCAAGCGTCACAGTAGAGCATAAACACAGATTCTGAGCATGAGGAACCCATGGGTGCTTAGGAGTCAGTGACATGCCTACAAATTTTTAACTTCTTTTAAATGTTTATTATTGAGAGAGTGAGCGTGCACACGTGGGGGGAGAAGCAGAGACAAGGAGACAGGATCCAAAGCAGGCTCTAGGCTCTGAACTGACAGAGAGCTTGATATAGGGGCTCAAACTCATGAACCATGAGATCATGACCTGAGTGGAAGGCAAATGCTTAACCGACTGAGCCACCCAGGCGCCTCTACATTTTTTGACTTCTAGGGCATTTTCTAACTTTTAAGGGCATTTTCTAACATGGTTCCACCACGTCCAAGAAGTATAAACACAATGCTGACACAGATGTGTTAACAAGAGGCACAGGGACTCCATCAAAGCTGGAAACATGAAAGAGGAAAAGAGGAGGAGCACATGCATAGAAGGGAAGTTCTTGGCCAAAGAGTACAATTCTGTAGAACAGATCAAGAACTGAAGATCCAGAGTGTCTGCAGCTGACGGCCGGCGAGATGGAAAGAGCCAGGGTCAGGAACTAAAAGCCCGGATGGTGAATCAAATCCACAGATGCCTCTGACTTTGTCCACAGCTTTGCTGGTTTTCAAAGTCTGAATCAGCTGCCGATATTTCCTACAAACAGGCAGGTTTCAAGCCTGCTGGAAGCCCACTGGGCCCATGGGGCACACCTCCCCACAGAGACAGGGCTTCAGGGACACATGCGTCATGACCAGGCTCTCCTTTCTCCAACAGCAAACCGAGGAAGGGAAATCACCCTCATGACCACATCTACTAAAAATGCAGAAAGCAAAGCTACGAACATTTCAAGGAACATGGGTAAAAACATTTAATAAGTGAAGAATGCTCCGGTTTGGTACTCGGGCTGCCCCGTGAGGCAGACGGACATGAAACGACCACGGAGGACCTCGGTGGCTGCCCCCTCCTCCCCGGCCTCGGGGGCCTCCTGCCTCCAAGTCAATCTAGCAGAGACTGGAGCGCTGAAGGGCCAGCCACACGTGTTCACACACCTGCTGCTCATCTCGAGCCGTGAGTCGGGGATTCCGCAGGTCCCCGGCCTGTACTCATTCACACACTGTCACGGAGAGGCTGTGGTGGCTCTGCCAACGCCAAGGAGAACAGGAGGGGACGTTGGTGTCAACATGTTTCTCACAGGGAGGAAGACGGCCAATTCTGGGACAAGATGCCCAGGGCAGAGAAGAGGGCAGGAGCACCTGGTTCCATGAAGGACCCGACCCATTCACGTGCCTCCTAGTCCCTCTGGACTTAGAAACAAACTGTCTGGAGGCACCGACTGGCCCCTGACCACTTCACGGGTAGAGGGGCCTCGGGAAGGAAAATGTCAAGGTCAAATAGACTTATAAATGCAGTGACTTATAACCCCACCTTGCTCTACAAAAAACAGAAATATGAAAAGTAACTTCCATAAACACGTGATAAAATAACATGAACGCCACTCCGACTTCTGAAGCCTCCCGGTGGCTTTCACTGTTCTCCACAGCACTCACCAGCCCACACAGCCACACCGATTTTACCTCTGTTTATTATTTCCCCCAGTAGAACAGGAGCCCCACGGGGCTGGTACTCTTGTCTGTTTCATTCAGCTACACGAACTGCTAAAATGTACTCTGATCTTTCACAATGAGCTGATCATTAAACTTATGCCAAAGCAACCCAATGAGTCAGTATCTACATGGTGACTTATCATGGCGACTGTCAGCCAAGAAAGGTCTTTGGGTTTGGGGGCACTGACCCACCACCCTTCTTTCCAGCAGAAATGACAGGAGGGACAGGGGCCTATTAAGTCTTCAGTTGTGAACAAAAGTGTGTCATCTACATGTAAGAATGCTCTGCTTCCGTTCTGTGCACAGGAAGACAAAGTGTTATGTTTATCCACACATAAACACAATGATCACTCAGATGCAAATTAAAGTTTGATTTAACGCACAAAAATACAGAATGGGTTACCAGAGAATTTTAAATGTACAAATTATCTGTGACAAGTAGTTTGTTTCTAGTTTTTTTCACCTAGGTCTTGGTTTGAACAGAATCATCGCTGTTTCTTTGTAACACTCTTCAAAAACAACTTGGTGTATTGGCCTTAACCAATTCTTGTAGTCTTTAACTAAAAATCATCACTTCTATAATTAACCTAAGAGTCTGAGGAAGTCAAAAAGCTTCTAGCTGGCTATATCCCAAAACAGATGCATTTGGGGGCGCCTGGGTGGCTCAGTCGGTTGAGGGTCCGAGTCTTAATTTCGGCTCAGGTCATGAGATCGATGGAACTCCACATAGGGTTCTGTGCTGACCCAGAGCCTGCTTGGGATTCTTTCTCTCCCTGTCTCTCTGCATCTCCCCAACTTGTGCTTTCTCTCAAAAAATCCCAGAAAACACAAAACAAAACAAAAGGTGCGTCTGGAGGACCTCTCCCTACAAAGTGAACTTCATTTACCATGTTAACCTATTCTCATTTTCTTTTTATTGCATTTGAAAAATAATTCAGCAGTGTCTCATCTTATATTTTTAGTAAACAATTTCATCCTTTCTTTCAAGGGACAGCAGTGGGAAAAATATTTTCTCCCACAAGATACTCTAATTCCTTCCTCAAATCTTTACACAGAATATCCACGTTGGTCTCACAGAATTACGATAGCGTCAACTGAGAAAAGTGAGAAAATACGTCTATTTTGTAGAAGAAAACTTCACACTGCTGTGGGGTAATCCTGCTCTAGGATTCAAAATATTCAGGGGAGAAGACCACCACCATCCCTCGGAAGCCACACAGACCTTCACCTCCCGGAGAGTGTCAAGGAATTTGTCGTGTCTGTTGGTTAACATGTGCAGTTGGTTCCCGATGTCCTTTTCAGAAAGCTCTTTGGTTTTGGGCGTGCTGGTCTGGTCTCCCGGGGCCAGCTCAATGTCAATCTCCACGTCCTGTGAAACAGAACACAAACAGGCAAAAACAAAAAGTCAGACAGTTAGAGAAAACCCAGTAAACAGCTCTTGCAAACTCCTTGTTACAGTTTTGGCAAGTAAAATTCTAGGCAGTTTCCCAGAATTTTAAAACTATGTAAATCCTTTGAGCTCTAAAATAAACAAAGCAGATGGACTAGATCAGACTTCTCTCTAAATGACACTATGGAAAGATCACTGTTTTGCTCTTCTATTTGGATTGTGGAAAGCAAAATGAAAAAGTGCCAATTCTAAACAGTAAAAATAACAATGATAAGGAATTACAGCCTATCATTCCTCAAAATGCAGTATAGCTGCCTCGTTCATTCAGATTAAGAATATGGTCAGGGTCACTGCACAGAACCTGTTGGCACAATGTTTTATATGACTCATTCCCAAAAAGGAGTAAACCCTTCTTTCTGTCTGAAGCCTCTGAGAAGTCACAGCCAAAATTCAATCATCAAGCAAGCCTCTGAGTTATCAACCATTTGGTATGTGCCCCTGAAAAAGCACAACAATGACTTCCAAGTTGGCAATTTACTTCATACAGGAGAGTAACAGGAAGGAAAGATCGTATCACTAGATCATCTAGTGTTCAGCAACAGAAGGAGATTTTAAATTCTTATTTGATAATAGAATGAGTAGATATCCCACATACAAGAGTGGCATCAGACTACCCTTTCAGAGCAAAAAGGGTGCCTCCTTTTGCAATCCTGGGTGGCTGCTTCTAAAACCCAGCACTCCGGGGAAAGACTGAGCTTCCAAGAGCAAACAACCTAAAGGAGACCCAAGTTTAAAGGTCTATGCCTGGAGTAGTGGTGGCTACTCCTCATGGAGCACTGAGGGCCATCGGAACAAAGACCTCAGCCTTGCTAGCCAGTTCTGGGCTCCAGGGCTGCCCCCACCAGGACGAGGTGGAGACTTGGGAGGTTCACAGCAGGCTGCTGGTAGAACCTGCTGGAGCCCTGGGAGGTGTCCCTCCCTAGGGTAGTGCTGTTAACACAACATGGCTTCTTCTCACTTGGGAGAGAAAAATCACCGAACAGTAGAATAACCTGTACTAAGCAAGACTAGCTCACAATAAAGTGATCTATCTCGAAATTAAATGGCAGTATGAGATGCTTATCAATTTAACCTAAGTGTCTATCAACAGATGAATGGATCAAGATGTGGTGTGTGTAAGTAGAATGGAGTATTATTCAGCCATAAAAAGGAAAGAAATCTTGCCATTTGCAACAACATGGATGGATCTTGAAGGCATTCTCCTAAGTGAAAGAAGTCAGACAATGACAAAAACCCTATGTTCTCACTTATATGTGGAATCTTACAAAAAAAAAAAAAAATCTTACAGAGAACAGACTGGTGCTTGCCAGAGGCAGCAGGATTAGGAGAGGGCAAAATGGGCCAAGGGGGGGCCAAAAGGTATAAACTTCCAGTTATAAGTCAGTCATGGGGATGCAATCAATGTATAGCATGGTGACTATGGGTAATGCTACTGTATTGCATATCTGGAAGTTTCCAGGAGAGTAAATGTTAGAAGCTCTCATTAGAAAAAAAATCTGGCAACTGCGTGGTGACACATGGTAACTAGAGGTATCCTGGTGATCATTTAGTAATATATACAAATATTGAATCGTTACATCGGACACTTGAAACTAACATAATGTTGTATGTCAGTTACACCTCGATAATAAAAAAAGAGAAACATCTAACTGAACAGAGGTACCACATCCAGAACTTTCAGGCAGAGACAGGTTTTAATGCATGGCTCTTGCCCTCCCAACCCCCCCAAAATCTAAGGCTGATGTCAAATTCGTCCACAGAAATGGGAGTTCTGCTGTGAAAAGGAAGGGACCACACAATCTGGAGCATTACTTCCTCTTTGGACTCGCTGTTCTCTCGCTCCCGAGGCTCCTGCTTGACGTGTGTGACCATGGCGAAGGCCGCTCGGTCGTGGCTGTCGGCCAGGTTGATGACATTGGTGATGGACGGGAGCATGGCTCCTTGGCAGCTGGTACCAATGGGGGTGCTCTTCTCACACACCGCCAGAAGCAGCTGAAAAGGATTTATGAAAAGAAGACAAACCTAGAACATTAGCCTGGCATTTGGGGTGCAGGGACCCATGGTTGACACCTAGTTCTCGCGACTGGCACACATAGGGTGTTGACTCGTGAGCCCACAGCTCTGCTTCTCCCCAGCTCAGTCAGACAAAGGGTCTGAACTTTTCCTCCAGACACCCCTCACTCGGCACCTCTGACTCGGTGTCTAAGCAGAAATTCAGTATCTTTCTCCCCTACCACACGGGCTTCCTCCTGCTATCAACTCCTGCCCAGACTAAGTTCCTAACTCATGGACTTCCTCTTCCCAAATCGTCTCCTCACACACAGCTGACTCAGTGCTCTTCTCCCTGTGGCCCCCAGTGGCTTCCATGGCCGCCAGGGGACAGTGCAAGCTACTCAGCGTGGCTCACGAGCTCATCCCTGACGTAACACTCGTACCCACACCCAACACTTCCACGACTATCCCCCACATCCCAATACGCTTTGCCACCTGGCCTTTGCCTCTTGACCTGGATGCCCCCCAAACTAAGCCACTCTTGCCCCTGCCCCGGTGGAGCTGAAGTGTCATAGGGAAGGACAAGCCCAACATCAACACGTAAACAGACACATAATAACAAACAGAAACAGAAAACAACGACAACAACCAATGACCCAAAACCAAACCAAAAAAGATACATACTCACTGTAAGAACAGAGCCAAGAAACAGGGAGACCAACAGAACAAAAGGGTGCCCCTTTTAGCTTAGGTGTTAAGAATGTGGCATGTCTGAGAACACAAAAGGCCAGTAGGGCTGGAGACCACCGAGGGAGGAGGGAGACAGGGAGGTCAGTATCGGGCTGGAGAGAGGAAAGGGTCTGGTCACATGGGGGCTGGAAAGACGTGTCCTGGAGGCTGGATTTTGTGCCAAGTATAAAGGCAAGGAGTGACACACACAATCAGCATTATTAAGGACAATTTTGCAACAATAACAAAACTAGGGTGGTGAGCAATGATGGTGGCCCCAAGAGGGCAGAAGAAGAAAAAAGGGTGAGAAGCAGGTGGCCCTGAACTGGTAACCCCTGGCGACGGACCAGATGCACAGGACAAACGAGGCAAGGAATGGCAGATCCCCAGCTTGTGCCCCTAAAGAGGATTCCACAATCTTCTATCTCATTAGGCAAAGTAATTTGGTAACCTTCTAGCTTCACTTGTAAACAAGCAGACTAGAATTATCTGCATAGCATCGATAACCGATGGGAAACTAAGCTGCCTGGTGTAGTAAGCAGATAACTAAGCCAATGAAAGGCAGCGGATATGAACAAGAAACAAGAAAACAGAACTCTCCCCACAATCCTGTTAGAAACATCTGACCATCCACTGAATCGGTCTGACCATTTCACACAGGCCTCTGTCACTGGCATGCTGGCCCCTCACACTAGGGGATCAAAGTCTGTGGCTTTGTCAGGCTGGTCTGGCCTGGCTGCTCTACCTTCCTGCTCTAAGAATGATAAGACGTGACACAGTACATTAAATCTTCAAGGGCGCATAGACAGAATTTACAATTTTCACAGTTGAGGAAAAACAAACCTCTGGCTACACACTAAAGAACACTATTCAATTTTCTAGGAGCTTAAAACCACCCCTAAAAAAACCCCTTGAGCTGAAAACAAAGCTTTAAAAGTCTTTGTTTTCTTCCTGGAAGAGAGGACAGCAGTTTACGGTGGAGGTTTCTAATTCATCTCAGACAATGTTGATGCCTCCTGCTTCAGTGCCCTGCCAGGGACGGCGAGCTGAGCCCGTCCTACCTCAATGCACTGCTTAATCCAGAAGTGGTTCCCCATGGCTTCCCAATTCTGGGAACAGGTAACGTAAAGCAGGCGCTCGTATACCCGACGTTTCATAGAGTTGTCAAAAACCTCGAAAAACTTTGCCCTGATGAGGGGCTGGGCGCAACGCAGCCCGGAGAGGAAGGCTGGCTCGAGTTTCGCAGTCAGCTCACTGCCAGACAGCGTCTCATCCCTGAAATGGAAAGAGGAACACGGGGTGGAAGAGCTACACCAGAGGGGGACTCTGCAAGCCGGAAGCCAACAGGCAGAAAACAAGCGGGCGAGAACGCTCCTAAATGCCGCTACGAAAGCCGAGAGTGGATCATGAATTACCATAGGCCGACGCAGCATTTGAGCAAAAGGTGCGTTAATGGCACAAAAATATGTTCTGGGATTAAGTGTAGGTATGTTTAAAATTTAACTATCGTGAAGAGATTCAACGTTACGTAGGTTAAAGAACACACTGTCAGACACATACGCGCAATGTTTGGTTAACCGCTGTCATTACCTGTAGACATAGTTAACGAGGTCTAAAAACTGGGCATTTAATTCAAGGTCTTCCGGAAAGCGCTTTTCTATGTAGGCCATCATTTTCACAAGCAAAATGGACTTCTCCCGGAGTGTAGGTGTCTGTATGAATTGGGTTTTTTTTAAAAGAAAAGGTCAATTATGTCTATTTGAGAAAAGATAAATTCAAAAGCATTTCAGCCATCTGCTTTATTTTTTAAGCTCCTAAAATTTTGTCAAGTAAAGTAAGACAAGTTCATTTCTAAATGGAAAGAGCCCGCCTCTGGCTGTATGCAAATCCTTAAAATCAAGACAGCTGCCAATCTGATTTTCCTAGGGGCTGCAGCTCACTTTGGAGAGAGAGTAACTAAATTATCAAACAAATCAGAAGTTTGCAATCACCTTACTAAATTCAGTAACAGTCCCATATCATTAATTTTTTGGATGCTTACCTTTAGCACCACAAAGACTAAGAAATAAGATTCATTTAACATCTTAATACAAATACACATTAAAAAGAGTGACCGGTCACCTTGAGCATCTATTTAAAATCTGTTAAGTGCCATGAGAGAAATCCATCTTAAGAAAAAATCCTGCGAATGCCAACATGGGAAAAAGCGTTTTGCCGGAGAAGCGTGAGGAGAAGAGCTGAGCAGGCCATGCTTGGACTTCTGCCTGCACAGCAGCAGGTGCCTGACCCGAGCACAGCCCTCTCGCTGCTCACCTGACTGGCTGCCATCGGGGAATTGTTTTTCACCCACTCTTCCACGATTTTCACTACAGCCCGGAGGATTTTGGCATCCGGCGACTTTTCAATGAGGGAGGTCAGGATGGCCTGAATGAAGTTCTTCCTCATTTCCATGCTCATGACGGCCAGGCGCGTTTTCACCAGCTCCAGACTCAGCATCACCAGCTCTCCTGTTCCTGCTTGTGCAGAGAAAAGGGGAGCACCCCAACAATCCACATGATGCATGATGTGGCACGTCAGATTCTGTCCCACCCTGGCCCCCACATACTCTCCTGCAAGAGGGACCTCATAAGCGCCTCCGCACGGGCAAGGGGACGATGGAGCGGATGGACCAGTGCCGGACACCCAGACACAGGCAGTCCTCAAGCCACGTTCACAGCACTTCTGCTCCAATGGGCCTCTAGCAGTGGTGCCAACTCTGGGCACATGTGGCCCCGCCCCCGCAACAACTTTATCCCTCAGGATCCTGGGACCCACTACTCGGGCCCAGAACCTACAACTTCATTTTTCAGAAGGCATAAAGCTCTGATTATGCATTTGGTTTTACGGCAAAACCACTGGATAGCTCTCACTTAGCAGTGAATGCCCCACATAAACATCCAGCCCGCTTAAAAATTTCATCCCTACATTCACAAATTTGGAACGTAATTCATGAAAAAAAAAATTTAATGTTTATTTTTGAGAGAGCGAGCGAGCACACGAGCAGGGGAGGGGCAGAGAGAAAGAGGGAGACACAGAATCTGAAGCAGACTCCAGGCTCTGAGCCATCAGCACAGAGCCCAACGCGGGGCTCGAACTCACAGACTGTGAGATCATGACCTGAGCCAAAGTCAGAGGCTTAACCGACTGAGCCACCCAGGTGCCCCTGGAATGTAATTCATTTTAAAAACGAGTCTCACTTTGGTTTTATATCAAATGCTCACAACTTCTTTTTTGAAAGCAAACGGAGAGCGGACTGCACAAAAAAAACAGGAATTCACATTGGTTTCAGAATCCAATCACACAGCAGCACCCTTTTGGTGTTCCATGAAGTCTGAGAAAAAAACGTGGGGGCCCTGGTTGTCACCTGAGGTAGCTTCTGTGCTGCCCGACGCTGCCTGTGGGTTCAGGTGCTCTCGGACCATCTTCTGCAGGGAGCGCATGAAGACCGAGATGAGCCGGTCGATGTAGCTCGGGTTGTTGCTGCAGGCGGACTTGAGGATCATAAGGGTCCCTAAGAGGTAGAAATCGGTGTGTTCGGTTTTAAGAAAAGTTTTTTTAAAACTCAGTAATCAACAAAAATGGGGTATTTAAAACATTTTAAAGTGTACTGAATAAAAATGTGTTGTTTCTGACCAAGTATGGATAAACCCCAAGTGTCAACATTAGAAGCTTTTGTCCACACACACTACACTCTGGAGCACCGCATTTTCACTCCCAATTCTGAATTCACGATCCACACCAAGCACGGGAGCCGATTTTTATGCTTTGGTAGATACAACGTACGTACCTTCAGTTCTGGATTTTATCCTTGGTATAGCAAACCACCCTAAGTGACATTTATTGTCCCATGATAAGTTTGGGCAAAAAAAAAAAAAAGAGGGGTGCCTGGGTGGCACCCCCGGGTTAAGCATCTGACTTTGGCTCAGGTCATGATCTTGCGGTTTGTGAGTTTGAGCCCCGTGTTGGGCTCTGTGCCAACAGCTCAGAGCCTGGAGCCTGCTTCAGATCCTATGTCTCCCTCCTTCTCTGCCCCTCCACTGCTTGCATTCTCGCACTCTCAAAAATAAAAAAAAATTGACGTTAAAAAAATTTGAAAAAAAAAAAGAAAATAGAACAAGAAAAAAAAAAGAAAATCCTTAAAAACAAATCTAGACTATTTGGACATGATAAATATTTTAGAATTCAATTTGTACCCCATTCTGAAAAACTGAGTAAGATCAGTAAAAATCCAGTAAAAGTCAACAAAACTAACATCAGAGCATGAACACTGAGTATGTGCAAAAAACGTAATCTTTCCTGACATTTTTTAGGAACATCCTGACCCTGACCTACACATGAAATTTTAAATTTGTATTCACGGTTCCCATTATAGACCAGTATAAGGGTATTCATTTGCCATTGATGGGTGCAATCATCACAGATTTGGACAATTTTAGGCTTGCTTTGTTAAAAGGCTGAGTCTCAGGAGACAGGTGATACTTGGTGATGATGAGTCAGTAACTGAGCCCTGGGTCTAGGGCAGGGAGACTGGTGTGACAAGACTCCAGGCACTAGCCCCAGTGCTGCCCCCGGCCTGCTGTCACCCCCACAAAGGAGGGAGGCAGGGTCAACGGTGGTCAGCTCTTCAGAGTCCTCCAGAGAATTAAGAAGACATTCAAACTCTGGAAGCCAGGCTGCGAAGCAGGAACTACATGACCCGCCTTAACAAAAGTCAGAAAAGGATTCCTCAACCATCTAAATCCACCCGGTTCCAGAAAAGAGCTGGCAAGCTTGAATACTAAGGGATACAATTTTAGATAAATTTATCTGGTTCCCAAATTTCAGGTAGCAAGGGTCTGGAGAGCAAGAAACTCATTCAGATGTAACGTATTCAGTTTGCAGATTCAGATGCAAGTGTGTGCATGATAAAAGCTACCTATGTGTTTACACACAAGTACACAGAAAAAAAGACACACATCAAGACGTTAGTTAATAGTGAATATTTACTAAGCAAAGAGACTTTTAGTTTTCCTTCTTTTGTATTTTCAAAATTTCATACAATGACTAAGTTAAAAAAGCATTTTTAAACTGCTAACCCTAAGTCTGTGACTTTCGCAAAAAGCAGAGTAAAGTAGCTATGCATTTGACTTCTGAGTATCTGGAGGCCCAAGTCGTCCGGCTGCCCCGATTACCTGAAAAACCAACTCTTGTCTCACCTGGGGCAGCCAGAGCCTCACCACGTAGACAGGGACCAGTTCTCGTCTTGGGAGTGGCTTCAACACGGGTGACCGTATCGTGAAAGGCAGCAATTACACATCTGTGCACACTGCTTTAGCAGCGGCTCCGTGTGTGATGTGAAGCCGGGGCAGCAGGACCCGCACCACACGGGGCAGCTCCCCCACAGCCCAATCCTGCACCTGAGGCTGGGGCGGGAGGAACCGAGGGAACACAGACATTGGTTGGGTGGAGGCCATTTCCCTCAAAGACCACAGGGGACTGGGGCCTCACGTGTACCAGGCCACACACGACACCCTCAGCGCATGTCAGCTCAAAGCTCCAGCTGACATCCTGACCCTTTCCGAGAAGGAAAGCTCGTCCAGAGAGCACAGAGACCGACGCCAAAAGGAACCGCTGCTACAGAAAATCTAAATCGGACCCAAACTCACCGAAAAGCTGGGAGGGATTCGCATTGGTGGCCTTCTCATAGTTGGTGAGTCCTTCATAGATTACCTTTCCGACGGCCGCATAGAGGCACTCCAGCTCTTCGTACTTGGAGGCCACACTGGAAGTGCCTGAAACAGAAGCGAGAACCTGGGCCCTACGGTTTAGGTTCTCAGGCCCATCAGGGCACCAGGACATTGACCTTCCTCACACTAGGTCTGGAGCCTTAGTTATCTTGGGATGTGGGACAAATGGCATGGGCGCTTCTCTCACACTGCAGGACTTGTGGCGCTCATCTCTGAGAGGATTCCGACTTTACAGAGCTAAGGGACGACGTTTTATCCCCCAAGCTTTCCCGGAGTGCACCCAAGATCCACTCACTTACAGTATGCCAAAGTTTGACCTCGACCGTTTGACATTGGACAAAACACTGTAACCCAATTTCCTTTACTGCCTAAGGAAAGTCACGTTCGGCTGATGAGTAACAGCATTTCCAAAGCAAAACAAAAAATATAATGCAACGACTGCCGCCATTAAGTTCTTAGGTCAAGAAAAAATTTTTTTCAAAGAAAGATGGAAAGCCCGAAGTAAACGCTCACTATAGTAACTGGAGGAGGAGCACTCTCGAGTGACAAGCTCCGTGCCCTCCCATCCACTGAGGCACCAGAGCAAAGGTCACCTACTTGGCTCTGTTGGGAAAATGCTCATTAGGCGGGAGAGAAGGCTATGGACCGCTCGGAGAACCTTGGTGTTCGCGCATGTCATGCACGCAGCGATCCCACGCTGCAGAGGTTTGAAGCTGCTGAGGATGGCTGGAGACTGCAAGACAGTGAGCAAGAAACCCAGAACTTCCAATCCCGTGCAAATATTTCCATAGTTGACTTGATTAGGCTGCTCCTGCGGTGGAGAACACAGGCCACACACAGATGACGTCAACACTCCGGTGCCATCCACTACACAAGGACCACATTTTATTAATACAGGAGAACTTCACATTTCTTTTAACAAATTTGCTTTAAGTATTTAGTCAAACCCCCTTTTAAATGCTTATGAAAGACATTAATACTCAATATTAAAAATCTGGAAGTCATTAAAATCGGGTCTAAAAAATAAAATTCAAATATCCTTCCAAAGGGAAGTATCTTTGAAACTGTGGATCTTGAAATCAATCTAAAAGATGATGTCATAAAAAAAATCAGTATTAGAAAACAGAGTATTGCTTCTTGAAACTTTTGTCTCTGTGGTTTACACACACAGATGCCTTGTCTATGTACTGTGTGGACACACTGGGTTGTGAGATAAAATCTTCTCACACTTACTATGGGAAAAGAGTGGAAAGTCACCATGAGCTGGGCACGCTGCATGACGGAAATGTTAGCCTGTGACGTGGCAGAGGTCGTTCACTAATGGCTGAGCTTAACTCAATGCAACTGCATTGGATAGGGAAGTAGTTTGACCTTTCAAAAAGAAAAAGAGGATGGGGCGCCTGGGTGGCCCAGTCGGTTGGGTGTCTGACTCCTGATTTGGGATCAGGTCATGATCTCTCGGCTCCTGGGATCGAGCCCCACATCAGACTCTGTATTGACAGTATAGAGCCTGCTTGGGATTCTCTCTCTCTGCCTGTGTCTCTCAAAATAAACACATAAACTTAAAAAAAAAAAAAAAAAAAACAAAGAAAAAGAGAAAAGAAATATACAGAAAATCCTGAAGTTATATGTCAAGCTAGAATCAAAGCATATACTGCAGACAGGCAGCCTATGATCCCACTGTTTTTGTGGTACAGGTAATCTGTGCAACCTTTTAAAAAAAACCCTTTGCAACGCAAAATAACAAATGCTTAAAATCGGTCTGCAGCTGCCCAGAAATTACAGGATCATGGTTTTTTACAGAAAGAGACCAAAGACCCACCAAATAATCAGCAGCATTAGAGGCTAATTTTTTTAACCCTTACCCCCCCTTTAGTTTATTTATTTTGAGAGAGAGAGCGAGTGAGCGCGTGCCCAAGTGGGGAAGGGACAAAGAGAGAATCCCAAGCAGGCTCTGTGCTGTCAGCACAGAGACTGACATGGGGCTCAAACCCGTGGACCGTAAGATCATGATCTGAGCCAAAGTCAGACTTTTTTTTTTTTTTTAATTTTTTAAAATCTTTATTAGTTTTGAGAAAGAGACAGCGTGTGAGCAGGGGAGGAGCAGACAGAGAGGGAGACACAGAATCCAAAGCAGGCTCCAGGCTCTGAGCTGTCAGCACAGAGCCCGACGCGGGGCTCGAACTCATGAACCATGAGATCATGACCTGAGCCAAAGTCGGATGCTCAACCAACTGAGCCACCCAGGTGCCCCCAAAGTCAGACATTTAATTGACTGAGCCACCCAGGCATCCCAGGGCTAATTTTATTACCTTATTTTGTGGTGCTCGATAACAAATTATATGTCTGTTTTAAAGTTTTAAGTTTATTTTAGAGATTGTTTCATAAACCAACTAAAATTGTTTATACCAAGCCAGTCGAGAGGTCACTTTAAGAACAGACGCTTCAAGATGCAAGAGAACTATCATGTTTTCAAAGCTCTTTGCTGCCTGGGGCTGGGGACATGAGCTCAAGTTTTAAGATCTTTTTCAGGGAGTAAAACTCCCTCCCCCTCCTTAGCAGCCACGACTGGCCAAGAGAAAGGAGGGTTTGGGGTTTGGTGGCCCAGCCCCAAGATCGGGTGGCAGTGACAGACACATCCACTTACCACACTCATCAGGAGCTTGTCAAACCACTGCAGTTTGAGCTCAGACTTGGACCACATGTCTGGGCGCAAGGCAGTCTTCAGTAGAGTCACACACCGCCGAGACAGCACCTCCCCAGGAGACCCCGCAGTGTTGGTATTGTCGTTAACCTGGAAATCCACTTAAATTCAAGGCCACGTCTCACTGTGACACTGACTCTCGCCCTGGCACCTGGCTTCCACTTCATTGCCACCTCCTTTCCCACCTGACTCAATTCAGCCTTTCCCACTTCAGGGACTCTTGCCGACAGCCACCCCCCCCCCCCCCCGCCCACTCTCTTGCTGTGGAGTCTGTGGGGATTTGCACTCATTTGTGGGAGTGACGGATTAGCGTCAGGCAGCTCCCCAAGAGCGCACCCAAGCTCCTCCCACGGACCTCACAGGCTGGGCCTGGCACACTGCAGCACCGAGAAGGTACTAGCTGAATTATTCAGCAGATTCTTTTCAGTACTTTGAAGCCCTCAACGGTTTTGCAAGATCTACTATTCTGTTTAGTAATCATACAAACTTAAGACTCCCAAATTCTAAAAAAACTACCTAAGAAAATTTCATTTACAATGTTTTTTTTCAAACTGTTTCAGAAATAGATTCCCAAGAAATACATGAAAATACATATTGACGTAAATGATAAAGAAATACAAGTTTTAAAAGCACTTAAATTACTAAACGTCCACAATTTATGGAGGTCGGATCATCCCAGCACCTTTACGAGATGTATTTGGAAGTTAAATAATCTGCCCAAGGTCACTGGCCGAGTGCCATGTTGTGTCAACACCAAGATGACCTTAATCATGAGATATACCAATATTTTACCATCGCAGAAAGAAAAAATGTTTTTAAAAATCCCATCACTTATAAAACAGGCAGGTTTCAGAAACGTTAGCCTGTTATGAAATCAGTGGAATGCGGTACAAGAGAGCTGGCCTCAGACCTTGGTTTGTCTACATTGTTCCTGACTACACTGTCAGAGATAACATTCTAGAATCTATTAAGCAGTCTCTGTTCTGAAGAATCTGTAACAGAAGCCTTTCAAAAGCCGCACCTGACAAGCCACGCGGATGAGGAAGTTCACCACTGTGTCTGTGTGCTGCTTATCAATGGGTTTGGCAAGAAGGGAGTCGGCTCCAGGCAGCGACTGGCTCCTTCCGAACACCTAGAAAAGGCAGGCAGAGCATTCTCAACAATGCTTCCGTCTGACAGGGCGCAGCCTTGTGCAGCCAGCCCGAGGTACACAGTCCTCCTGGGGACGGCGGCTCTGGGCAGCGGGGAGACCGGCGGCAGGCACGTCTCTGCAGACACAACCGACAAAGTCGCGAGGACACCAAGGCGGCTCTTCGTACGGAGCAGCAGCCAGGAGAAGAGCACAGACGAAGCTGCTCCAGGCACAGGAAAAGGAGCCAGTGGATGAGTCCCAAGTGAACAAAGACCCTGGGCCACTCCGGAAGTGGAGGAAAGGCCTGTGTGGCTGGAGCATCGTGAGCAAGAACGGGGGGGGGGGGGGGGGGCGCGGGGGAGGCACGAAGGCCATCAGCAGGGCTGAGTCACACAGGCCTTGAAGGCCTCAGCCCCAGAGAGGGCTTGGCCGGGGAAAGACAACCTGACCTACTGCTTCTTCAAGCTTTTTCTTTTTTTAAATGTTTCTTTTTGAGAGAGAGTACGAGTGGGGGAGGGGCAGAAAGGGCAACCGAGAATCCGAAGAGGGCTATGTGCTGACAGCAAAGAGTCCAATGCGGGGCTTAGAACTCACAAACGAGCCATGAGATCCTGACCTGAGCCGAAGTCGGAGGCTTAACCAACTGAGCCACCCAGGTGCCCCATCTTCAAGTTTCATTTTTAAACGATGTAACAGTACAGAGGCCCCAGGCTCCCTTTACTCAGCTTCCCTTAGATTCTGACAAGAGGCAGCAGGAGAGGAGAGAGGAGCTGGGAGGCACTGCAGTGAGCAGGGGAGGTGGCTGGGCGCACGCCAAGAAGGGTCCGCGGCCGGGTGAGCAGGACCTGACACGTAAATGGACAAAATCCGTGGCCCGAGGTGTCCGACCTGAGCACAAGTAGAGACCAGTAGAGGGGAGGGACGGTTCAACCTCAGGCACAGAGTGACAGAGCCATCACCTCAACAAGGGCTGAGAAGAGCGAGCAACCCCCTCCCTGGCTCTCTTGTGTTCTCCAAACAAAACAGAACACATTTGTTCATTATGAAAAAAATGAACACAAATGGGTGCACATTCTCGATCAATTTTCTTACCCCAGAGCGTTTCTCTCGATGCCTCCCTGCAAGGAATTAGCCATTCTCATTGGAACTCTAAGGTATTAAATACACATGTAAAAAACAAAAAAACAACAACAACCGTGTCTCGTGACATGAGAAACACGGTGAGTAAGTCCTAGGTCACTGGGGTTCTACCTGTGAGTGCAGCCTTTCCCGGCTGTGTCTTAGGCACGGTGCTGGGCACTCAGCCCACATTCGGAATTTGTGGAATGAATGAAAGAAGCGCAGAACCCATAACAGAAAGCACTCGATCTTACCGCGCTGATGGCTCCAGTGGCCGTCCTAAAGCGTTTCACTTCCTGGGCGGAATCCACCGACAGGCCTCTTTTAATGGAAGATGAAACAGAGTTGACTCCTTCGCCACTTGAATTTGAGTCCATGTCTGAATCCGGCTTAAAAAACACACAGGTGTGACTTTACAAACTGATTTCTAGGGAGAAGCAGAAGGAATTCAGTCTGGGACGACAGGACAAGTCTGGCAGCCGTACCTGCTGGTCCTTGATCCTCTGCAATTCCCACTTGATGACGACTTCAGACAGGTCCACGGCCAGCCGCCTCTGCTCGATGGTGACGCTGGGCGTGAAGCCCAACCTCTGCATGGCGCTGACCATGTGCTGCACCAAGTGATGCCGCACAGGGTAGTAGACCTAGGGGTACGGGGCCTGTGTCACACCGGGACCACTGCCTCGTGACTCCAACACACATGCCCAAGTGGGCACACACACACGCATACACCCCCACCCCCCAATGGACCAGAAATACCTTTATTAAAAGACGACTAACCACATTATTACCGCAAACAATTAGAGATAAGCAAGAGGTGAAAGCAAATGCCTGAACGTGCAGGACGCACCCCCTATGGTCCTATGGTGCTCTCAGCGTGTGGTCCCCACCCCCCGTGGTGCTCTCTACACACCTTGAAGTGCTGCACGATCAAATGCAGGATGTGAACGAGCTGCGGGACCGTGTGGCCTTCCTCCACAATGATCTTCCTCGTCCAGTGCGTCAGCATCTGGTGCCCGTCCTCCATCCTGGCCGGCACCGCCGGAGTCAAAATGGCCATCGCCTGTCTCACGATGGCTCGAGCCTCCATCGCATGAGCCTTGAGGAGACTGTGAAAGACCTAAAACAGGGAAGAGGTTCTTACGCACGGTGAGAACGAAGGCTTGGAGAAAGGAGATGAGAACAATCACTTTGAACCGAGACTGGGTGTTTTTGCAAAAACGGTTTTTGCAAAATTCCTTAGGGCTGTCTTCTCAGGAAACAACAAAGCTGCTTTCTCCTTCCTTAAGTTTTGAGATGAATACGTTGTTCCTCCTCCTACCGAGCTCCCACTTTGTGCCCGTGCTGGGCCAGGGTGGAGCACGCAGAGGAAGACCTGGCTCCTTACAGGGACTCTGTCTCGTGTAACTCATGGGAAGTTAGCTGATGTACAGGGATCATTTCTTTCACCACAGCGTGACACGAGTAAAAGGGACTGCCCTCGGCGGCAGTCTTAGAAAAGCGGGAGAGGTGACGTCCTGACCTTAAGTAAGGTCACGACACAAAGACCACCTGATGGGTACGGAAGATGGAGGGGGCAGGGCAGGTGCTGGAGATCAACAGGACTCGCCCATGCCCCGACCGGGAACTAGAGGACATCGCGGATGGTCCCTGCGTCTCTGGCTGGGAGAGCAGCACCCCAGAGACGTGCCTGTGGGAGGTGATGACGGAGGGGCCACTGGCTTTGTGGTCTGGGGCGTAACACCTCAGAGGTCACAAGACGAAGTGGTCAGAGGAAAACAATCAGGAGAGACCGCACAGAAGAGGACAAGGATGATCGCTTAGGCAACATTAATGGGACAAACTGAGCACTCAAGTGTACTACCGCATTTAATTCTTACAGAGACAACACTAAACTCGGTCACAAACTTGCGACTGCAAAAGAGAAACTCAAACCCAGGGCGGCCTGGCGTCAAGGCCTAGCCCCTCCGGGGACTCGGAGAAGGGTGCTCATCGTTGGCAGAGGATCAGTACGGGATGAGGGCTCTAGAGTGCCTAGTGTCTTTAGCTAAGGAACGGGCTGGGCCCTTGCAGAATAGTTTCAATGGACCAGCAGATCGGAAGCCAGGCTACAACGTGCAGAGGAGCAGGAGATGGGCAAAGGAGATGCTTTGCTGTTTCAGCAGCAAAGCCGCAGAGGGACGATGGAGCACAGCAGTAACTGCGGAGCGGGGGACACAGTGAGCGGTCATGGGAGGGTTCACGGTGTTTGTAACACGGCAGAAACCAGCTATTTTTAAACGGTGCCGGGAAGGACAACAGCAAAGGAGGCTACAACTGCGGGGGGGGGGGGGGCGCGGTGGAGGGGGGATGGGAGGGCGCCCCGCGGTACCTGAAGGACGATCTTCTTGTGTATGGCAAACTTGGCAATGATGTGCGCCAGAAGCAAGTGTCCGCTGTATTTGCAGGCCGGGTCCACGCAGGCCTTGGACAGCAGGCAGGGCCACGCGAAGGTCATGAGGCGGCGCAGCTTGCTGTTGCGGTTCTTGTTGTTGTCGTGGATGTGGTGCGGGGCGTGCTCCACCAGCAGCGTGGCGTACTGCAGGAGGTAGATCCTCAGCGAGTCCAGCATGTCCGCCTGCTTCTCCGGGTCCAGCACCTGCGGGCGAGACCAGCAGAACGGAGCTCGGGTCCAGTCCTGAGCCGTGTCACCAACCAAGGGCCACACGACAGGTTTACACCTTCAGACACACACGCACAAGCACGCTCCTAAACACACACGCGCGCGCGCGCACGGCATATACAACATCAAGCTTTACAACAAGAGAACCAACGAGGTCATGCCCATTTTCCTGTTATGTGTGCGGATCAGAGGCTCCCGGAACGAATTTCACTGACGAAGGGCGGGCTCACAAGTCTGAACACAGCGGGTGAAGGACCTTCAGGGGAAAAGGAGGGCCTCTTCTTTAAGACGAGATTTCTTTTTTCCTTTTTTTTTTTTCATTTTTTAAAAAAATTATTTATTTTTGAGAGAGAAGACAGAGCATGATCTGGGGTGGGCAGAGAGAGAGGGAGACACAGAATCCAAAGCAGGGTCCAGGCTCTGAGCTGTCAGCACAGAGCCCGATGTGGGGCTCGAAATCACGAACCATGAGATCATAACCTGAGCCAAAGTTGAACACTTAACCAACTGAGCCACCCAGGTGCCCCTGTTTTTTTTTTTTTTTTTTTTTTTTTTTTAATATTTCTTTATTTTGAGAGTGAGCAAGCACATGAGAGCCGGGCAGGGGCAGAGAGAGAGGGAGAGAGAGAATCCCAAGCAGGGACGCAGAGCTCGATCCCATGAACCATGAGATCACGACCTGAGCCTAAATCAAGAGTCAGACACTTAACTGGCTGAGCCACCCAGGTGCCCCAAGGACAGAGTTTCTTAATTTCCAAGTAGTTGAGATTTTTTGCCTAGTCAGCTGTTAAGTGTCTCTCTAGTCCTTATTTTGCAGTATTATAGTAAGCAAATGCTACCTGAAAAACAAATCTCTAAAGAAATTGTTACAGTTTTCTGTCATCAAGTATCAGACACATTTCTGTTTTATGAATATGAGAAAACATGTCCACCCCGAGGAATACCCCGCAGGTCTCTACTGAATCAAGTGCGCTGACTCTCCATTCCAGGCCTAACTACGTTTTCTCCCAGAAAGTTCTGAAAGGCTGAAGTCTTCCACCACAACTGTGTTTTTACTGGGGTTCCTCTGGCTCCCCGAGTCCCCTCTCCCCTGGACCTGCCGCTTCCCGGCAGCCTCTCCCGGGGCCCCCACCTGCCTGGTGCCACTAACCCTCACCTGACCTCGAAATCCCAACTCCTCACTTGTGCTGAGTCAGCAGCATCTGACTCAAAAGACAGTCTAGAGAAGGCAGCGCAAGAGAAGGGGCCGCATCTGAGGCACCATCTCCCCCAGTTGCCCGGAATGAGGCAAGTGTCAATACGGGGACCCCAAACAATTCCTTGGGCTCAGCTCTCATTCCTAGAGAGAGCGGAGGTGGGGTGAAAACTGCAGGAAGGACGCCCGTCTTCAGGAACCAGTACACTGCCAATGGGAACAGTCCCCTCCACTTGGGCCCCAGGACGGAACGGTGACGGAAGGAGCGAGAAAACTGGGTTCTCCTAAAGGGCGTTCAGACAATACCCTGCAGAGGAATGCCTGTTGGTCACTGCACTCCAACAAACCACGTGTATACAGAATGCTCTACCAGCCTGCAGGTGAACACAGCACCTGCAGGCAAAGTTCAAAGGCCAAGCCAGCACAGGACAGCCGAACCACCAAGAGGAACGCCGGGCAGCCATTTCTCAAACACATCACTCAGGAAAACCTCTCTAGCACAAACCGGAAACGCTACTGTAAACATACAGAGAGACCCAACACCTAAGGTAACCTCAGACATCCCTGCTGTCACACTGGTCTCGTTAACTTGACAATAAGGGACATGGTGGCAACTAGATCTGGTCTGTTTCCACTGGCTTTTAGTAGATTCTTTTGCAAAAGTGAAGACAAAAACCATGTGTCAAGACTCTAACCAGCGAGAGGGATTTTTACAAAACAACTCCAACATCTAACTGTTCACTGACATATGTTCCGTTTCTCACTGGAATCTATTTGTGTGGACAGTCAGTTCATTCTGAAGTGTCCTCAAAAAAATGCACTGCATTCTAATACGACCAACGCAATTCTATAAACCAATGCAACTGTGGAAGATTAGAACCTTAGGGAAATAAGCTTATTTCAGCGAACCCATCATACAAAACACGCATGCACACACACTCACACGTTCTCTCTCATCTACTACGTTGCTTTTCATGCCAAAGCACTGATAGTGACACCACCTTGGTTATAAACACACTGGTGATGCTCTCTGGGTTATCGCCTTCTGGGTTGGGAGGTCCTAGGAGCTGCTCCCCGTCTCCCTTCTCAAAGCTGTATAAGAAAGCAGGATTCAAGATATGCTGCAGAACCTACAAGAAAACGTAAACATGAAGGAGGAGGAAAACAATGCTGTGCTCCGTGCTCTTTATTTCTTCAACAAGGTGGGTAGGGCCCCCAGGGTTTGCTTGGACACTGAACCCGTGAAGCGAGATCTCAGTCAAGGGTGTGACCCATCACCTGACTTTGACTCAAGCAGTCAGCAAGAAAGGTGGGTCAAAACAGGAGGAAAAGCGACTTGAGTCTGTCTACTCTTCTCGTGTCAAACGAGGCATTTACTAAAAACAAGGACTCCAACAACCTACTTTGCAACACTGGCTCACTCTGGACCCGCCGTAAGTTTTTCAACGGCGGCATCTTCCTCGCCAACAGTCCAGACTCTAGTTAAGTGTCCGCGGAGACACAGCAGAACACAAACAGTGCCCCTGGTTCCCTAGAAAATTAGCCCCGACGCCCACGGCAAAACCACAGCCTAACCGTGAGACTCACCTTGGCTTTCAGTTCATCTCCAAAGTTGGGGTCGCTGAAGTCCACAAAACGGAAAAACAGGGCACGCTTTTGAGCGATGCTGTAGTTTTTGGGAATCTCTTCCTCCATGTACTCTTTCAGGAACGTCATGTTGCAGAGAAAACGACCGGTAAAGGCCCGGAGCAGCTGGAAGAGCAATTCTATGTCTCCATAATTCCTTCTGCAGGGTCAAATGAGAGAACAGGCTATGTTACGGCTGCTTTCGCGACGACGTGGGTGCACGTGGTCCACGGCTAAGCACAAATTCCCAGAGGGGCTCCGGTGTAGCTTACTGGGGGGAGGGAACAAGTCACTGGACAGAAAGCACAACGGATGCACCCACTTGCAGTAATTCAGCAGACAGTAGGCCAGCAGCTTGGGCTCCTTCCAATTGGTGGCAGCCATATTCTCCTTCCGGTGTCTCTCTTGAAAGGTCTCGCTAACCCACACACGCCTCAACTGGCTCACCAGAGAATGCTGATTGGCCAGCCAGGAGTCATCGTTTTTAACTATAATACTTATGATCTGTCAAAGAAGGGACAATTAGGGAACTGGCAGGGTTCTCCAAGCATCCCACCTGAACTTTGAAGATTTCAGGTGTCTGGTGAGGAGATGCTACCTTGATGGCCTGAAACTGGAGGTCCAGGCGCAGGTTGCTGGTGCTGGGTGAGCCAGGGCGCACAGCGGTCTGGGGGCCACCGGGCAGCAGCAGGGTGATGAACCTGTTGGGGTTAGCGGCCAGCACATCTCGCAGAGGTCTGGCATCTTTGTGTTTTAAAAAACTCTGAAAACAGAACAAACAAGCTATTTTAAGCCAGTCAGGGCTCACAAAGGGTTTAGATGAATGAGCACTACGGTTCTTTCCCAATCTGTCTAGGCAGGCTAAAAAGCTGCTATAACCACCCTTTTAACAAAAAGCTCCTTAGCGGTAATGATACTTCGTGACTGTGGACTCCATAATCCTAGCAGTTCATTCATTTGTTAACACCACCCAAATCCTACAGACAGGGGTTCCTTGGCCCACACTTTCCACGTACGCGACAATGAGGTTTCTAACACTTGGATATGTTACAGAAAAAGAAAAGCAGGGCACTGAACAACGAAGTGTGACTTTCGGATTGCAGAGCACACCGGCCAACAGGAATGTGCAGGGACACTGGACCCCAGCTCCCCGTGTGCCTACCATAAACATTCTGCTCCACTGGGGATCGTTCAGTGTGGCTTCCATCATGAACAGCTCCACCGTCTGTGAGGGGTGCCGAGTCAAGAACTTGATGAGAGGCTCTCTGAACGGACTGCCGGCCTAGAAAACATGTGGGTGAAACAGCATCCTCTCAGGGCTTGAAGCTTCTTAGGTCCACCGACCTACCATGGCAGGAGAATGCATTTGTCCCTCCTCGTAACCGGAGCGTGCAACAGTCACAAGTGAATACTAGCACGGAACATCTTTGTGCTGTTAGAGTACCCCATCTAAGATATGACGAAGTGAAAACGTCACAAGCCAACAGATGGTGGAAGAATCAGAATTAACCCCAATTTGACCATTACCTCAATCAACATAGCCCGTTCTGTTTTCATCACCACCTCTAACAAAGGCTTGACGAGAGTCTGAGGTGCAGCTGGGATCAGATGAAAAAGGTTTATAATTGCCGAACAAATTTTCATTTCCTAGTGAAGAAACCCAGAAATTACAAAACAGGCCAATTAATTTTGCCAGCCAGAGATCTCAACATCACTACAGACCCTACAATGGTCTAGCTACATTCGCAAGGCTAGCCACCAGAAGCAAAGAATTAACATGTAAAAAGCCACAATTTACCAATGTCAGATTACTGCTGTGGCCCAAGGAAACTAACTGCCCTTGGCCTTCAGATTTCATCTGTCAACGGAGGGAAGAGGGAGCTGTGTACCTGATGTGATTGTGCTGTGTCTGTTTTCAAGAGCATGGACAAGTGCTGGACGTGACCTGACAGGTTGCTACGCTAGAGCCTCATGGAGGAAGGAACAAGCAAGCCTGTGGCCAGGGGAGCGTGACATCACGGGGTCTGCTCTGCTGTGACATCACGGGGTCTTCCCAATACACTAAGTTCTGAGGGCACAGACTTCTTTTGTCCTCAAAACTTAGCATGAGAAAAGCCTTCAAAAAATCCTTAAGTATTTATCCTGAAAGTTGAACATGAACGTAAATAAACGACTGACCACGGTACTAAAAATATTCGTCAACCAGACCTACAGATGAGGCTGACAGATGGCTCTATGGAATCGTACAAAGAATGTGAAATGCCAAGATTTCTGCACTTTTCCAGGTGCTGACAGCTCAGTGGTCAATCGCTCTCAGGCCCACTTTCCGTGCTCAGTGTTAGCTCCCACATTTTTTTATCCGCAATTCAGAGATTCTACGTGGCCAGAAGTACAGCCACGGAAGGGAAGACTCCCTGATGTACACCCCCCCCCCCCGCACCGTGTGCAGTAGGATGTCCGTTAGTCTAAGCGCAGTAAAATGGGGATGATAAACACCCATCAGGAGGGGCCCCATCCCAAGAGCATCTGACATACTTCCGCAAATGCCTTGACAAACCACAAGGCCAACAGTGAGATGGGGAAGAAATGAGAAAACATGGCTCAGTGTCACCCCACCTCACCTGTAGAGTTCTCCGCTGCCGAATTCCCCAGAACACAGAGCAAGATCTACTCTGAAATTGTAACATTCTAAGAATGGTACTTTCATATTGTGGTTTACGTTTTCCAAGCGCGGGCACAAAATCACTTCTTTTGGTCTCCACAGCATCGCCGGAAGCCAGGACTGACAGATGCTATCATTCCCATTTTACAGCAGAGGGAAAGCTCAGGGTTCTGACTGTCCAAAGTCACGGTGTCGGGGACTACGTCAGTGTGGTGTGCGTGAGCGAGAAATGCAGGGGGACGAGACACGGAGGGGCAGGGAGGTTTTAAACTCCAGGCAGGCAGCCAGGCACTCAGGTGTGTGCAAGAAAACAGCTCCTCTCAGTCCCTAGCAGGGGTGATGTTCTTTGTGTAGTTTCCTCCCAAGAGGCTGTTAGATGTAGGAGTTCATATCACCATTATGAGAGCAAAACCCGGCTGAATCTTAAACGGTGTTGACATATTGCGATTCTAACATATAGAAACCAGAGAACTTGGACTCTTGCTTTAAAACGTCCTAATAGGTAACATGCGTGGCATCCGGACAGTTCACAGCAACGGTACTGATACAACTCCGCCACAGACAGACAATACGGCTCACTGCACTCCAAGGCACAACGCACTCCGTCCACCACAGAACCACAAATCACAGCAAAACCAAATACGACAACACCCCCTCCTGGGCCTCCACTGAGATTCTCACCTCTAC
The DNA here is from genome assembly GCF_014898765.1 of Herpailurus yagouaroundi. Classification (NCBI taxonomy): domain Eukaryota; kingdom Metazoa; phylum Chordata; class Mammalia; order Carnivora; family Felidae; genus Herpailurus; species Herpailurus yagouaroundi. Next base: position 5,968,564 of record NW_024412447.1, on the reverse strand, counting down.
CCCTTCCATGGCAGGCTGAACCAAAACAAAAATTACAGCATGAAAAAAGGCAACAAAAAGGTAAAAAGAACAGAAAAGAAAAGAAAATATAAACCGTTCTTCACAATGCAAGTCATAAACTGACTTTTAATAGGGTTGTTCTCACCTCAAACTGACAGAATGGAGACAAGGAACATCTCCCGCACTCGGAAATGCTTTCCTGAGGATGGGGAGGAAAATCATCTTTTTTTTCTATTTATGTTATTTACATAAAAACTTCCCATATACTCATACACAGTAAGGATTATTGGGGGAAACAAGACAGTAAAGACAATGATGAAAAAGCACAATAATTAACAAATGCTCAACAGCAAAAAAGCACACTTTCCACCCTTCAGATGTCAAAATAGAGCCCTTCAGAGAGTGTAGAATGGAGCATATCCCTTCCTTAAATCAAATTTGAAAAGCAGGAATTTTGGAACTCTTGCCCAGGGGGAGAAACTGTCAGACCCAGTTGTGTGCAAATGCACTTAAATATCTGTTTCTATTCAGAGTAAGTTTTCCCCGTGCAGCGCTGTCATTAAAGAACTTTTCTTTGTCTTTCCCAGCTGTAGCCAGGAGAGTGCCAGGTGGTTTAGCCCCATAAACCGGTCACGGTGACACAGCCCCCACACCCAGAAGAACGCACAGCTACCTGGGTCACTTTGCCAAGTGAAGCCATGCATGCCAACACAGACACAGCTCCACAAGCGGTTGTGAGTTCTCCCCTGGGGGGGTTCGATGTTCAAATGGGAAACCTTTCTCCACACGGTGATAGTGCAAAGCTCTGATCATCAGGGTACACCCAGTGTTATAAATAGTCAACTATTTATATTTAACATGTCTTCAGTTAGAGGTTCTCCATTATGTAATTATTATTTGGGGATTCAACCCAATGGGGACAACCTATGTTCTGAAATCCATTCCCAATCGTGAACAACATCCATAAAAAATGATCAGAGTTCAAGAACAGAAAGGTGGCTTGGCCCTGGGCTGAGGTGACGAAACCGTGGGCACGCTGCAGGTAGACCCCAAACACCATGGCCTGAGGCCGCACCTGCAGAGCTGGGTGTTCCCAGGCCTGCCAGGAGCACGCTCCCAGGATGGATGGTCACCACGTTTCCCACGGGAGCTGGAGGAACTCCCGAGGCCCACAGCTCCGCCCCCTGCCCACTGCCCCATCCAACGAGCCCTCCAAATGACTTCCGTCAAACTTTATGGAATCTTTCTGATCTAATGGAAGTAATTCACCTGCCCCTTAGGTTTTTAAACGTTTATTCTAGAATCGTGTGCTTCGGGGAATTAACAGCCTATTATAAAACAAATATTAAAAATTTAGAGCAAAAATACCTAGCAGATTGAGAGATGGGGAGGAAAAACAATAGAGGCACCCGTACCTACTCCCAAGAGTTTCGGCTCTTAAAACCCACTCTGCTCTCCCCCACCAAGAGTTCCTGATATTCCCCTGTGTATACTGATGACAAACCTTCAAAGAGGTTATTATGGTGGTATTAACGCTCCTAGAAAGTTTGGAATCCTGGATTAGTTTTGCTCAGCTGGCTGTTTAGAAGCAGCAGGAATCAAGACTTACGTAAACAAAACACCTGGACACAGAATGGTCAAAACAAAGCATAATAAAGCCAAAAAAAAAAAAAAAATTCAAGTTGGGATGAAACACAGCATCCAACAAACAGGCACAGAATACAGAAAGCCACGTTGATCACGCCTCTGAAGAGCTCTAGCATTCCCTCCTTAGGACACTGCCGTACAATTTCACCAGGTGTAACAGGAACTTAGGGAAAACATGATCCTACCGATAGGACAGTCATCAACTTAAAAAATATTTGAGAAGAATATTAACATATGCAAATTAGATTCAAAACAGCAAGAACCGTTATTTTTAAGAGCAAAGTCTTAGAATGACCAACGTCAGACATGTAAAAATATTTAACTTAAAGTCATAAAAATGTTTCGAAGTACTGGCCATTTGATTTTTGGCAAATAGCTGGGGTGGAGGATTGAGACCCATAAACATACACACCAGTACTTATGTGATGCTTTACTGCATTATCCTTACTGTTTCAAGTCCTAAAATCTATACTTAGTTTTACGAGGCAATGATGATGGAAAGCGATGGAAAACAACAGCTGAGGAATGCACCACCATGCAAACAGCAGCTGCCAAGAACAGTCTAGAAAATACACTTTGTACACTTTAAAGCAAAACTAGAATTAAAAGACTAACATTTCAAGCTTCCCAGAATTCTCCAATGAAAATGTCATATTAAAGCGAACAAGAGATTTTAAAGAAACATAAAAAGGAATGTTCAGTCATCCAGAAAAATAAAGGCAAAACGTAATGCTAATAAAATATGGTCAACAGTTCCTATAGGCTAGATTTCTGACCGGCGTCTTAATGAAAAGCACTGCTCTGACACTAACACTGGGAACAGCAGTGCCGGGCACAGCTGCCCTGCCCAGAAGCGAAGAAGTCACTCACGTTTCCGTCGCTCCTCTGGCCCCCTTTATGGGTGAGGACCACCACTTCCATCCACTTTCGTAGATGTTGCTGTTGAAAAAAAAACACATTCTTAAACATTTTTGCCTCACACAGGATCATTTCAAGGCCTTGCTGTTCTTAGGTGGAAGTTCATATGTAACCATGAATTTCCGTCATATTCAATGTGAGGACACCAGCATTCGTGTTTGAAATGGCCCAACCACTGAACTGGAGAAGAGAGCAGTTGGCATTGGCATCACTTCTAGAAGGCTGAGTTTACGCCGGTAGAGTGGAAAACGTCCCGAAACCCGGCCATTCTGACGTTGGGATTTTACTGCTACCCTCTCACTACCACGTCCCTTTGCCCTGAAGCTGTTCATGAGCACCTCAAGGAGCCAGGCGCCAGGCGAGGCACCCTGTGGAGAAGGAACAAGCCGACATCATCCCTCCTTGTTCCGGCTTCAGTTCCAGTGGGGAGAATAAGGTAAAATACACAGGTGCCTGCCATGAACAGTCACGGCAAGGGGTTGTCAAAGAGGAACAGGCATCAGCCAGATAAGGGGGTCAAGGTCAGGGAGGGCCCTGCTGAGGCAGACACTCCAGAAGCACAAGGGAAGAGCACACCAGGCAGAGAAGAGGAGAGAGAAAGGTCCTGAAGCCACGAATAATGTCTGGCTGAGCAGGAGGGGGCACAAGGTGGGTGCGGGGGGTGGGCTGGGAGATGATCATGGATCCCATCTAGTCAGAGGCTGTACAATTAGTGCAAATACGGAGCAATTCTACTCTGTGCAGGGCAAGGGCAACCTTTGTGAGCTAATAATAAGATTCTGTGTTCTGCGGCAAGAGCTCGAGAAGAGGGATCCCCGAGCCTGGTGCAACTCTGGCCCGGCCTGGACGTATGGCAGCCAGCCTCCCAGCCACAGTGGCCGGCAAAACCTGGCAGATAAGCACTCAGAACCTATAGCTAAAAGCCCAAGAGCATCCAAATAACTCAACTATCTTCACTGTCCCACACGGTCCAAACTTGTCCTTCAAACACTGATGCCCTGCGGGGAATTAACTAGCTGTTTTAAAGGAGACTCCGGGATAAAAGAGGCTTGGGGATGGATGATATGAATACACCTAAACACTTATAGAGCAAGTGCTCCCAAGAACAGGCAGTGAGAAACACTAAAATACACATACTTTCAAAGAAATTAAATACACTAAGCTAACAACATTCTGCCAGTAACATTCCTGGAAAGATACTAATCACCAAAATTTTTAAGGTGGTTATCATGAATGCCTATCCTACACACTGAGGTGTCTTCGCTCGTAAAATTATACCGAGGACTTGAGCCGTTTGCCTCAAAAGCGGATTATGTGTGGCAAGACGAAGGCTCAGTGATGGAATGCGGCTCTGAAGAACACACACAGAAGGGCAAATGTGTCCATCCTAGACCAGCGTACCAGCCCTGCCCGAGAGCAGCAGGCACGGGCACATCAGGAGACCCATGCCGGGAACACGAAAGCAGAGTTGGCACGGACGCAGGCTGGTCTCTGGCAAGGTGGGCGTCAGATGAACACGGCCACACCAACAGCAGCTTCAGTCTTTCTTTATCCAAGTACATCAACACTCTCTGCTCCTAGAGAAATTTTCACCATTCTGAAAGCAGCTGTAATGCCAGAGCAGGGGGAGGGGTGATCCCCTACACAAACCAGAAACACAAACCCACGGATTTGACTTCCGGGAAAAAGACTCCGGGCCTAAGTCAGGAACTACAGGCTGTGAGGTAGTAAGTCTCTTCGCGCTGTTCTAAAAGGTCTGGGTAGTGATGTTCACCAAATGAATTCTCAGCTCACAGCAAGTCTGAAGGATCAGACTGGCTGTAAAACAACCAACGGATCACAAACACATTGCTTCCTGCAGGTCTGCAAAAGCAGTGAAAGAGGACAGCCGAGAGGTGAGAGAAATACAGAGACACTGAGAACACGCACGGATCTCACACACAAGTGTGCCAAGAGCTGTGACGTGACACAAGATAAAGAGCGTATCTGATGTGCTCTCATTAGGAGGCGATACAACTTCATTTACTGGAACCACATCTGCGAATGTCTGTACGGACGTAAACTGGTAGGGGGGTGTGTGTTACGCTTGGAAGCTTAACGGGAAGGCAGCTTCCAATCTGGAAAATGTATTTCCATGTAATACCCTGTTTCCCAGTTCTACTCCAATAGGGCAGCAGCTACAATTTTTAGGACCAACCGTAATGCTACCAATTCCCAGGTAGGTGTTTTGGTGATTGTTCGCTGTTTCGGGGTCTGCAGATATGAAGAAACCACACATGAGGTAAAAGCTGTGTGGTCCTCACACATCTGCACCCCACACGCTCTATCTGTACCTGTCTACTCCTGTCTACGGCTGCGGAAAACCTGTGCCAAAACCAAAACGAATACCTTCAATGTTTTGAGATATCTAAATGGTCAAAGGCTACTTAAGAAAAAAGCATGCCAAGTACATGCACATTTGCAGTAATGTGCCACGAAACCCGAAGTTATTTGTAACCGTCTACTTTCCAGGAGCAAAACCGAACGTATACGAAAGTCAATAGTTGAACCTCCTTCAACTGCTTATGCTTCAAATTTAAACAGGGTCAAACAGGTATTTTTATTTGCATAATCATTTCCTTGGTATTTCTAAAAACCCAAAATACTTCAGAAGTTCTTACACATGTTCAACTATATCACTGTCTACATAACAGCAGAAGACTGGGAACAACCTAGATGTTCCTCAGCAGGGGAACAGTGAGACAAATTAGGGCACGTCCACGTAAGGGAATAGGAGAAAGGAGTAGAAGAAAGAAGCACTTCATGTTCTCATCTGAAATGATAAGTCGTAAAAAAAAGTAACAACTGTGTAAACGTTGTGCTTCCTTTTGAGGGAAACAAAAGAATACACCTATGACCTATTATGAGTATAAAACATCTCTAAGGGACATACAGGAAACTCTTAACATAGGAACCGGAGGCGGCCACTGGAGGACAGGAACGAGGGGGGGTCTTTCACAATAACCCTTTCTTGTTTTTTCTTAATGTCCATCTATCTATCTATCTATCTATCTATTTATTTACAAAATCGAGAAAATATTCATTTGGTACTTACTTATTTTTTAAATGTTTGTTTATTTATTTTTGAGAGAGACAAAGTGAGAACACAAGCAGGGGAGGGGCAGAGAGAGAGGGAGACACGGAATCCGAAGCAGGCTCCAGGCTCTGAGCTGTCAGCACAGAGCCCAGATGCAGGGCTCAAACCTATGAACCGTAGTATCGTGACCTGGGCCAAAGTAAGACACTCAACTGACTGAGCTACCCAGGCACCCCAATGTCTATTTATTTTTGAGAGAAAGAACACGCATGCATGCAAGCAGGGGAGGGGGAGAGAGAGAGGGAGAGAGAACCCCAAGGAGGCTCTGCGTGATCAGTTTGGAGCCTGACAAGGGGCTCGAACTCACGAATGGTGAGATCATGACCTGAGCTGAAATCAAGAGTTGGGTGCTCAACACCCAGGTGCCTCCCCCTTTCATGCTTTTTGAATTTTAAACCACGTATATGTATTACTTAAAAAAATAATAACTTAAAAGTTCAGGCTGATTAGAGAGTATTTATGCATTTGGCTTACCATCATCTGATCACAAAATTTATCATTGAAGGAGTTTGGGAAGAGCCTGGTAACTGAAGTGAGACGATTCACGACATTCAGTGTCAGGCTTCGATAATCCCCCAGCATCATCAACAAAGGCCGCATATGTGTATGGATTTGATCCACTTCTATGGTAGCACCTTCCAAAAACTATTAAAAAAAAAAAAAGGTTACAAAGGAAAACAGTTAACAGAATATACTTTAAAACAGAATGAGCTCATTCAGCTCTAGCAACAAGTGTGTGTTTTCCTTGGAAAATGGAATATCAACCATATATGTTCTAGAAGTTTATGATGAAATGAACGTGACTGCTCATTACTATTTATTATTTTAAAAGGCTTATGAGGACCATGAAACAAATAGAGATGTTATCAGAGTGCAGTGTGTACGAAACAGAGACTTCCAGGCACACAAACGAGGTAAACAGGATGAACCTAAAGGCAGAACTCACACCCATGTGTGCGCACACACACACGCACTCACTCACCTTTCTCATACAGGCTTCTCCAGCCTCCTGCAGCTCACTATTCGTGGAATTCAGGGCCTTGAAAAGGGCAGCGATGATCTTCTCCCTGGACTGAGGAAGGTAGTTGCAGGCAGCAAGCGCATCTTTAGGGAGACAGATCAATACAATTTCATTATTAACCTGAAAATTATATGAATAATTGCCTTGTCTAAAGGCTCTTACCAATCAACACAAACTGAATCACTGAACCACCTCCCAAGTGTCCGACCTCAAGAAAGACAAAGGAATACATGGTCTTCTAGCTCACGTACATGTTCAGGGTTATCTAGGAGGGAAGTCAACAGCCTGTCAGAAAGGCCATGATAAATATTACCTGGTCCAGATAGAAGGAAGAAGGGCTGGAGGGGGAAAAAAGGGAGTGCGCACTGACACCACTTCCCCCATCCTCACATGGGGTGAGAGCATGGCTGAGTGTAAGCAGACGCATGCTGAATTGACAGAGGGCTGGCCCTGAACTCTAGTGGTGAAGGGAACACACACACACAGCCCGGCTTCTCTTCCACTATCCATGTCTGACCAGGCAGCCTCCTCCCATCTTGGGGAGTTAAAGGCTGTGAAAATGCAAATATTCATAGAAAAGGGGACACACATTAATCCCACATGTTAGCTGAGAGATAACATCCAAGAGTAATGCCTGTTATTAGCCAACAGGAATGAAAAGCATGCAGAGAAAGCAATCCCGACACAAGCAAAGATTCCAACCCTGGCTGCGGAGCACCCCCCTCACTCCCACCTGCTGTGTCGTCCACACCCCAGCCCCTTGCTCAAGCGCAGGTATAATGGTCTGCCTCTTACCTCCTCTACCCCTAACTCAAGGAAGGTTCTGGCAATGTTTTATTAGGAACGTAAAACCCAACAGAGCAAGAGAAAAAGTCAACTAAAAAAAAAAACTTGTACTGGGTATTTATATATCAAGAAAGAAAGAGAGAGAGAAAGAGAGAAAGAAAGAGAGAGAGAGAGAAAGAAAGAAAGAAAGAAAGAAAGAGAGAGAGAGAAGGGAGGGACCATGCTTCTAAGTGAGAATTCAAAGGAGTAAAAATTCAACAGTGTAACTGACGTTCCTCACAAAAGCCTAGAGGTGGCAGGAGTCTCAAATGCTATGGAGCCACTGAGAAGCCTATACAGGTTGTAGTAAATCTTACTATATACTCTGATTTGAGTGCAAATGGCAATATATGAAAGCTATGACAATACTTTTTTCTTCTTTTTAATGTTTTTTTATTTATTTTTGAGACGGAGAAAGACAGAGCATGAGCAGGGGAGGGGCAGAGAGAGAGAGGGAGACACAAATCCAAAGCAGGCTCCAGGCTCTGAGCTGTCAGCGCAGAGACTGACAGGGGCTCAAACTCATGGACTGTGAGATCATGACCTGAGCTGAAGTTGGTCGCTTAACTGACCGAGCCACCCAGGTGCCCTGAGAGCTATGACAATTCTTAAACCAGAGTATCAGAGTCATGACAGAACTACAGAATAGAGAGTTAATTATTATAAGGTAAAATGCATCATTTATAAGAGTAAAAAATTATTTAAATCCTAACAATTGATATAATCTATTGACATCTCATTATGTAGTTTCACAAATACTTTTTTTTTTTTTTTTTTTTTTGAAGAAAGGCAGACTGCCACATGCAGCACCTCATTTGGATGTGTCTGGAGTCTTGGAAGCTTGACTACCCTACGTTCTCCTACAAACACAAGTTTTTTGATTCCACCTTAAAAAAGATCAAAAAAAAAAAAAAACCCCAAGGAAAAATAAGATAAAAACAGAGAAGGCGGCAAACCGTAAGAGATTCTTAAATATAGAGAACTGGGGGTTCCTGGAGGGGCAGTGGGTGGGGGATGGGCTAAATGGGTGATGGGCATGAAGGAGGGCACTTGTTGGTTCTACTCCTGCAACCAATACGACACTGTACGTTAACTAACTTGAATTCAAATAAATAAATTAAAAAAAAACAGAAAAAGCCACTGTCTCCCTGCATCTTCATACTCATGACTTAATTTGGATTAACTTACTCAACGCTGCAATTCGCAGAGGTACGAGTGACGGAAGGCTTTTGTAACAAGGCAGCTTTGTTAAAGCGGAGTCCTCAGCCTCACATAAATTTAACAGCTGCAAAAGATACAATAATTTTAGCCTGCTCTTCCTGTCAAGACACAATAACCTTGAAAATAACAGAACACAGCAATCTTACACACACACACCACAATCAATGAACTAAATTCAAATCCTAGAGAATTTAATACCAAATGGGACTGAGTTTCCTTCTAAAGCAAACTCAGTCAGCCTCAGTAGTGAAATGAGACATTTTCTCACCCACTCTGATACCGTAACCTTTTTTCTCTACACAGGGGACCATGTGAACCGCAGATATCATGGTGGCAGGTACATCTTCCTCCTTATTCAGAGCTGCTTCCCCATGCCTCGGGCCAGTGCTCGACAATCGTGTGTGCTCTATAATTCAGCATTTCAGTGGTGATACTTGTTTGCCAAGCCCCCCCCCCCTCCCCGCCAACTACAGAAAAGTGCATAAAGAAAGAAGTTGAAAGTCACTGGGAATACCATTAGTCAGAGATTCCTGTAGCTATGTTTTATGTTTCTGGACATTTTATCACAAGCCAGTATATATTTATACGTCTAATACCTAAAATACCACATATGGGGTTCTACTACTATTTCCCCCTTCTATTTACATCTTAAAAAAACAGTATTAACTTTACCGTTTTTCCCTTAAAGATTCCTACCTAGTAAAAGATTTAAAACAGCAAAAAAAGGACAGAGAGTAGAAAGCACTTCAAGCCACCACCCTATTCCACTCCATCAGTACTACTCTCCTCATATAAAACACACGTGCGCACACACACATACAGACAACTGTATCTGTATCTACATCTAGACAGAGTGAGTTCCGAACATGACATGTACCAGAATCACCCGGGAAGCTGGGGGAAGCTTGCAGATGGTAGATTTGTAGGTCTGACCCCAAACTTCCAGGGAGAGGACTCCAGAGTCTCTATTTTTCAAAAGATCCTCACATGTTTTGATGCAGCTGGTACACTGATTAGCACTTGGGAAACCAGACACATTTCCTGAGATTTATCTCCCAGCGCTACTTAAGGATCTGGTCTTAAGCCTCGGTGAGGAATTTTCCACATGGGTTAAAACACATCTACCTGGATCCACCAAAAGGAAACTTCCTCCCATCCTCTGGTGGCTCTCCTAGAACCTTGGACAGGCCATATGAGCATCGACTCTTACACAAGGGACGCAACAAGGTAGAAAAGATCAAAGCTAGACCACGTGATCATACAATCGTACGTCCAAGCAAATACATAGGACTTAAAAACTCAAGAGGCAAATTTTTCATACCTGGAAATTCAAACTTAGTGTGGACTGAAAAAAACTTGCTTATGACCTTTGCATCAGTTTACTCTGAAAATGCCTCCAGAGTATGATTCAGGTCTTAAAAAAGATTAGTCTAGAGACTGATCCCCAGACGAACATTGTATTCTAAGAATTAATGCTTAGAATTTGACTGTATCTATAGTTCAATTTGTTTCTCACTGTCTAATGTCACCCCATACTGGGATGTTTACAGAGACAAACACTTGTTAAGATGCCATCTGCCACTGCCCAAGATGAGGATCATCAGTATCTGTACTTCATGGAGTGCCATCAGGGTCAAATAAAGGCATTCCTGTGAAGTAGGTTCTCCACGGTGCATGGCACATTCTTAAGTGATGAACATATTCAATGAACCGGCCCTTGCTCTGAGCCAGTCTTGCTCTGGGCACCAGCTGATGACGGTGATCAGAGCAGATAGTACATCTTTCTCTAGATGACATCTTTAAGGCCCTGGACAGCAAGGTTCCTCGTAGAGGGCTCACACAGTTCTACGGACTTGGAAAACAGCCACACGTGGTCGAACATCTCTGGTCACCAGGCCTGTCACGTACGTACCTGTGCGGCGTGCTGGGCCAGGTTATGGCTGGTTACCTGTGGTCGCCACCTATGCCTTCTCTGAATGCTGCCTGACCAGTCTTTGCGCACAAAGACAGGCTACCAGACACACGTCATCACCATCCACACCACGCCGCACCACCACCCCCCTACCTCTGTGTAGAACACCTTATGTTCCACCACGTTAAGATCCATTGTGAAGAGCCTGGGCTGTAGCGTGGTACAGAACGTGTTCCCCTCCATCAGGCCAATTTGCGCATTGGCAGGCTGGTGTCTGAGCAAATGCTTCTTGGGTGGGACCATATCCTGGAGGACCTGGGAGAGGAAAGGAGGAAGCACTACTGACCAGTTGTCCCTAAAAAGCAAATACTGCTCCTCACAGTACTCGAAAATAATTACCAATTTGAGAACCACGAGATAAAAAGTTATCACGAACGTCCTTTAGTTAGGGAAGGGAGGGGAGGTTCCGTGCGCGAACACCGGATCATAGATAGTTACGTGTCAAATACGTTTACCTCCTGAGTCTCTAGAGTCACCGCTCTTAAAACAAGAGTGACCGGACTGTACTACAGAGACCCAGGAAATGGGCCCTCTGTTCTCCTGACACTGACAACTACGAGTATAGCCACTGATACAAGCACGCCGCTTTCTGCCTATTTGAGATCAGAGAGAGCACGTCCAGTAGCACTCTGTGAGGTGGACACACAATTCCCAGTCATACATCACCTTCAAGTCAGATTTGAAGGAAAACTGCCTCAAAAGTTTTGCTCAAATGATCCTAATTCCAGTGGCAGAAATCTCACCTCTTTATGGGGCTCCATGATCACTGTCACACTTTTCCCAGTGACCTGGGCTAAGACCTGCAGGGAATGCATGGCCTGTTTTCTCACAGTGGAATTTGGAGAGGTGACTTCTCGAACCAAGTCATGTGTCACGTGGTGAAAGGACTTCTCCTGAGCTGCCACGATCTCTTCGGCTCGCTCTTCATCTTTTAAAGGTGTCGCACACCTCATCAGAAGCTGCTCCAAGGTGGTCTTTGCCATGGCAACCGCCCCGTTGGAAACCTGCAGGCCAGGGACTCCTCAGAACGAAAAGGGCTGTGGCTGAGCGCCTGCACCCCTTGCACCACCTAATTTAACAACCCCCGTTCAGTACTTCAGGAGCCAAGTCGCCTTCCTACAATTTCCATAGGTCACTCAGAAAAGAAAATGCAGATCTGGACACACTCCTTATATTTACGCGACAGACGAGCTGGCAATGCCCGCTGTACTCTATTTGTTCGAGTTACACCTGCACATAGGTCCCGAAAAATGCAGCTTCCACAGGAACTCCTGCAGCACCTGCACTATTTAGCTCTACGGCAAGAGTGAGTAGTATCGTTTCCCTTTACGGAGAGATGTGCCGTGTTATGTACTCTGGCCTGTGACCATTCCTTAGCAAGGCAGACAGATATTTAGACAACCAGGGAGAGCCTATGGTGGTTCTGACCTGTCTTTTTTATTCAAGATGCCATAACGAAATCTGAGCTGCTAGGAGAGCCCATTTCCAGAACTGCTTCATACTAACTATTCTCCAGGCAAATCAGTTTCTGGAACAGCTTGGTTAGGTTTGGGACCACCCATTACCTACCTCTCCAGTCAAGTCCATCATGACAAAGAGAAGCGCTTTGAGGAACGTCTGCTGGTTCTGGAGAACCCAAGTGAGAGGCAGCCGCTCCATGAGAAATTTAATGGACACCACACCCCCCAGCTTTGCATACCAGGCCTGCTCATAGCAACACGCACACAAGCGTTCTACGATGTAAGAAAACAGAGGCAGCTGGCACGCCTGGGGAGAAAAACAGAAGCACAAACTATCATGTTACTGCAACTCTTAAACCACCAGTTTCCAGGCTACCCGCAGGCACAAACACCCCCAAAAGAGCAGATGCTTCTCAGTCTTTCCTTACCCTCTCCTTTGAGCCCAGGATGATACTGGCAACATCAAATATCACAGCTAGTGCCACCTCTCCAATCTTGCAAAGCTCCTTTTCCTCGTATGCCATGCAAATGGCTATTGCATCAATTAGGACCAAGGGATCCATTCCTTTGGACCCATTTTCTTCACTGTGGAACATGGCTGTGCTGGGCTGGCTGCCCACCTGGTAGCAAGGAAGCAGGAAAGGACCTGAAAGAGAGGCAGCAGGCATGGGAGAAAGTCAAGGTTATTTCCATGGACGTTCTTGTCCCTCAAATGGCAAAACTACCTCATTTTTAAATTTTTTTTTAACGTTTTATTTATTTTTGAGACAGGGAGAGACAGAGCATGAACAGGGGAGGGTCAGAGAGAGGGAGACACAGAATCGGAAACAGGCTCCAGGCTCTGAGCTGTCAGCACAGAGCCCGACGCAGGGCTCGAACTCACGAACTGTGAGATCATGACCTGAGCCAAAGTTGGACGCTTAACCAACTGAGCCACCCAGGCGCCCCAAAACTACCTCATTTTTAAAACACTTAAGTTTATTTATTTTTAGGGAGAGAGTGAGAGTGAGCGTGCGCCTGTGCAAGCAGGGAGGGGGCAGAGAGAGAGGGAAAGAGAGGATCCCAAGCGGGCTCTGCACTGTCAGCGCAGAGCCCCATGCAGGGTTCGAGCTCATGACAGCGAGATCATGACCTGAGCTAAGATCATGAGTCGGATGCTTAACCGACCGAGCCACCCAGGCGCCCCTAAAACTTTTTTAAGTTTATGTTTTTAGTAGTCTCTGCACCCAACATGGGGCTCAAACGCATGAGACTGAGGATCAAGACTTGCATACTCTACCAACTCCAATAGCCAGGCACCCCTACACTACCTCGTTTTCAAACTAGAGGTCAGGAGCTCAATAAAAGCCCACGCTGGTACTTTTTTTTTTTCCTTTATGAAAAAACTTTTTAATAACTTATTTAAGTTTTCATCCAAATTAGTTAGCAGATAGTGCAACAATGATTTCAGGAGTAGATTCCTTAGTGCCCCTTACCCATTTAGCCCGTCCCACCCCCCACAAAACCCCTCCAGCAACCCTCTGTCTGTTCTCTATATTTAAGAGTATCTTATGTTTTGTCCCCCTCCCTGTTTTTATGTTATTTTTGTTTCCCTTCCCTTATGTTCATCTGTTTTGTATCTTAAAGACCTCCTATGAATGAAACGATATGAGACTTGCTCTTCTCCGACTAATTTGCCAGCACTGGTACTTTAGACCAACTTCTGTTAAGTTGCAATTACTTGTAAACTAAGTGGTCTAATTCACACTAAGGTGATTTTTCTGAATTATTTCCGTTATAAACAGTATTCTTTTCAGATTTTCTCAGTCATAACTCAAAAATGCATTCGTTTAAAATGAAAATCACCATCAGGTTCCTTGTTTTAGAAAATTAGGGAGGGCTGGGTGCCCCATCGGTTAAGCATCCGACTTCAGCACAGGTCATGATCTTATAGTTCATGAGTTCGAGCCCGGCATCGGGCTCTGTGCTGACAGCTCGGAGCCTGGAGCCTGCTTCAGATTCTGAGCCTCCCTCTCTCTCTGCCCCTCCCCAACTCCTGCTCTCTCTCAAAAATAAATTAAACATAAAGAAAAAAAAGTAAAAACCATTGAAGAGACCAAGGGGCACAGCACAGAAATGACTGTGGGCTATGCTCTGGACTTCCTGACATACAAATAACAATTAAAAAGCAACTTGGGCCTGACACCCAACACACAGAAAATAATCTGCTATTAATTAATGCCTTGGAGGCACCCAGCAAGATAGGCATCATCAGGCAGCTTACAAGTCTGCTGGAAAAGACATTAATGGAGAGACACTGAGGAATGATCTAAAATAAACCTTATAGCATTGACTATCCGGACCAAGAAAGCCAAGGAGAGATACAAGAGGGAAAGTTCTAGGTGTTCTGCGGTGTTCAAAGGAAGTTGCTTTGCTGCTCTGGAGGGTGAGGGGTCTTGGGAACACCTGCCCAGCGCCGGTCTGGGAGGAGCTGCAGAAGCTGGGAGTAAGTGTTCAGAAACTTACACAGCAACTGACAGTGTCAGGACATTTTATTGCCTTCTGCAAAAGCACCCGTCCGGATGGATTAGGAAGAGAAGCAAAGAGACAAACAAAAGTGGCCCGTCCCCATCCAGAGCCTGAGGGGTGGCAGGGATGACCACTCCAGGAACCGAGAAAAGCACAAAGACTTGAGGGAAGCCAGCTGACAGCAGGAGGACAGAGGGGGAGGCTCGGCCTTGGAAAACAACACAAGAAAGACCGGCAACAAGGGGGACCACAAACTTTTACACGCGGAGTGCCCAAAAGTATTCCGCCCCCATTTTCATGAAAAACAAAGGGCCAAAATATTAAACGAACATATTTTACAAATGAAACGTGGTAACAATTTTTAAGTTAATGTTGCACCCATCACTGAAATATCGATTATCCCGCAATAAGTGGGGATTAAAAAAGCAAAGGCCAAAAATCAAGCAGCCAAACGGCTTCTCTGAAATACCATGAAGTCCTTGTGGAGCTGTGGAAGCAGCCCAAGGAAGTCACGCGAGCACTTGCACCCCCCACTCACCACACTGCTGGGCAACTGCCACCATCGTGTAGTGGCGGATCAAGCTGGCGACAAAGGGCAGGGCGCTGGGCCGGAGATCCTTAATGACGGCAGACATGAACGCCCCAGTCAGGGCCTGCTCAAACGTCTTCCGAGCTGGAGTGTCCTGTGCTTTGTAGCGATGTGATATGATGACATTAGGGATGGTCTTTTCTGTAAAGCTGAAAGACAAGATTGGATCTGTCATCACAACACCAAAGTCCCGACCTGATGATGTCACCAGCACTTCTGTTTTCATTTTCAGCTTGCCAACCTTCCCCTTGTTCAGACAGGCCGAAGTGCGTTCATTTCTCTGCTTTAATTCCAGTAACACCTGGATTCAAACAGGATGAACTTCATCAAGAATATCTACAACCAATGGTTCAAGAGATCCCAAGTGTGTTCTACTTAATATGAGCACAGGCAAGGAATCAGAGCAAAATTACACTGTGGCAGCAGATTTAGTATCTTTATAGTTTTTAAAGAAAGTGGATGTTGGACTTCTGTCTTTTGTAACTAAGTCAAATTCTAAGAAATAAACCAATCATTTGGGGTGCCTGGGTGGCTCAGTCGGTTAAGCATCTGACCTTGGCCTACATCATGATCTTGCCATTTTGAGTTCAAGCCGCGCATTGGGCTCTGTGCTGCCAGCTCAGAGCCTGGAGCCTGTTTCAGATTCTGGCTCTCCCTTTCTCTCTGCCCCTCCCCCACTCGTGCTATCTCTCTCAAAAATAAACTTTAAAACAAAAAGAAAGAAAGAAAGAAAGAAAGAAAGAAAGAAAGAAAGAAAGAAAGAAACCCATCAACAATCAAACAGAAATGAAAACTCTTGAAGGCAGCTATACACCTATTGTATGTTGAAAAATCACACCATGCCAAGGTGCCCGGGTGGCTCAGTCTTAAGCGTCTGACTTTGGCTCAGGTCATGATCTCATGGTTCATGGGTTTGGGCCCTACATTGGGCTCTGTGCTGACAGCTCAGCTTCAGATTCTGTGTCTCCCTCTCTCTCTGCCCCTCCCCTGCTAGTTCTCTGTCTCTCTCTCTCTCAAAAATAAAGAAAACATTTAAAAAAATAAAAAGAAAAGACAGGAAAAATCACCACGGGAACTATATCAGACCCGGTTATTAGAGGCCTCACTGACAGTGCATGGATCACCCATCATCGATGCTCTGAGAAACGTGTAAATACAGAGCCAAAGTCCCCTCCCTGCAATGTGACACAGAAAGATTAACACCCACACATGATCACAAAAGACCACCACCTAAGGTCATAGCAATAACTGATAAGAACAAAATATAAATATCACATGACAAGCATCTGGGGAATGGAAGGGTCACTATGGATCAGAAAAGCAAAAGATCCGCTGAATGTCTATCACGTGCCCAGCGCTAAGGATATAATGGTTCATAACAGGACAGAAAAGGCCAGGACCCTTGCTCCCTGAAGCTGACAGCCTCAGGAGGCAACAGTCAGACTACAAAGGAGGTAAATTCTAATCCTCAAGCACCCAGTTTCGCCTCTTCATTTTCTCGAAAAGCCCAGAGAAGCATCACTAGGCAGATCACAGGCTGACTTCCCGACTTGATGGAGAAAAGTCCTAGCACCGCGGAGATCTGGGAGGTGCTCTCCACCCTAAATCCTGATGGAAGATGCACTAATCACAGAAAACCACGTCCCCAACATACTTAGGGTGTGCGAGAAGCTGGTAGAGGGCATGTTTATTGTCCTCCAGACTCATCATTGCCACCAGGAAGCACTTGATCACCTCCCACGCCTGCCTCCGGTAGTAAGGCTCTGTGTTGGCGCTCTTCAGGCAGTCTAGAGCGGTTTCGATGGCCTACGGCAAACACAAAAAGCGTAGTTTATGCAGAAATTACCTGACCACAAAATTCTCTCTTTACAAGACAAAAGAGCTTTCTTTACTTTTTCAGAAAACCTACACAGTTATATGTACTAATTTTATCCTGTTCAATTAGATTGACCAGGAAGGCTGGGGAGGCATAATCATAAACAAAAAATCACGTGAAGCCTTTAACAGCTAAGAGATTAGCCTCAATGACAATTCTATAGCTATAAACCCTGTAAGCAGAAGAAGTGATGGGCGTTAAATGATTCATCTAGGCTGTGTGTGAGGAAGCAGTGGATGCAGACAGGGCCAGCAGCCCTGCCCTAAACACTCACACACAGTCACAAAGAGCATGACAACAGGTCCTCACTGTTGTGCCCGAGCCCGGGGCACCGCAGCACTGTCCCTCCTCCCACCGCCTCTGCCCTGGTCACCAACAGGTAACAAATCATGTGGAGACAATTTCAGAAGCAGTAAGAATCAATGCAACCTTTGAGCCAATTACCTGCCAAAAGAACAGAGCGTTGCAATGTGCCACGAGCAGGACTGTTTGCGAAAATTCGCCAGCACCTGGCCTGGCCATGAGCTCATGCCCTTGGCCCTGGCAGCCCCACCGGCTGTGTGGGGTGCTGCGCGCCCTCGGCCTCTGCCTGCTAGGAAGCCGGCCCCTCGTGCACCCAAAGTCTGTAGGGGAGTCCAGGAGGATGTGGGAGCCAATCTTCAAAACTTGGTTTCTTCTTTGGGGGAAAAACTACTTCTAAAGAGATTTCCTGCTCTGCTTAGTCTATGCAGCATCAAATGAAAGTCAGATACCTTAGTTTTCACGACTAATACCAAGCTTGCCACTGACAGGGCTGGAGCAAACAGTCCTGGGTTAAGACATTACCTACACTCTGGGAACATGCTTCAGACCCAGGATGTTCACTTCAGTAACTTGCAATGTAAAGGCAGCATTTTAGCTGTATTCTCTTAGGAGGAAACTAGTGCTTATTTGGCAAATATTTTTATTAAGGTTTGGGGGAGAAGCTAGGGTTGCGTCTCACTGTGAGGTCTGGAGAGGACACCTATCTACGGGCTGGGGGAGGGTCAGGGACAATGTGAGTGCTTGAGAAGTGGGGGATACAGGATATTGAGAGAGGATGATGGATGAGAACCCCGGAGGGACATTTATCCATGATGGGCATCGTTCCCCATAGATGTTTAATAAAGCCTGATTGAAAAAAAAGAAAAAAAATCACAGAACTCACTATGTGGGTAAGGTTTGAATACAGAGAAGTGAACAGGCAGAGCTCTACACTATGACACAACAGGACAGTCAGCCCTGAGCAAAGGGAGGGCTTTGAGTGGGTCCAGGCCACGAAATGCTGGTTTAAGACCAGATCTGTTTGCAAGGAGTTCAGGAATCCAGCTGGCATCTGGCTTACTAAAACGGCGGAGTCACTGAGATGCACTCGGAGGCCTACTCTAACACCCTTTAAAAAAACAGCCAGTACGGGATGCCTGGGTGGCCCAGTCGGGTGAGCGTCCGACTTTGGCTCGGGTTACGATCTCAGTTTGGTGCGTGAGCTCAAACCCTGCATCAGGCTTGCTGCGGTCAGTGCCAAGCCCGCTTCAGATTCCCTGTCCTCCTCTCTCTCTGCCCCTCCCCAACTTGCATGCTCTCTCTCAAAAATAAACAAAACATTAAAAAAAAAACAAAAAAAAACAGTATGTAACGACTAGATAAACATCCTGAAAAGACACGGTAACAAAAGTTCTAAGGGAGGGTGGAAGAAGGCTGGCTCTACAATAAGGCGGAGAAGTCAACCTGAACAATGTAGATCATGGTAAAGTGGACCAAGATGCATGTGACAAAGGACCAGGAGGGCTCGATGAGGTGAAAGGGGGAACAGTTTTCAAAATGACAAAGCAAAAGCAGCAGAGTGGACACTCGGGCATGATGCTGGGCATGCTGTCTGCCCATTTTCTACCCAACGGGACAGGAGTTCCAAATGGCAGATAGAGAGAGACCACAGAGCTGCCCGCAGAGGGCTCAGGAGCCAGGAGAGACAGCAGGTGCTACGTCTGGATAGAGAATGGGAGAAGTGGGTGCTCAGGAATGACAAGTATGGGATAAACTTGGGTTCTAATGACACTTGAAGTAAAGCCTGTTAGGCAATGAAACGGACTAAGTTCAAGGAAGGGGTGGGCTGGGCGGCGGTGTCTCCTGCTCCATCAGGAAACATGAAACTGCTCAAGGGTCCAGAGTTCTCCAGGCAGTACACCCCCACCGGCCTCCTGGTGTTAGGAAAGCCCCTTTGCCACCCAAGCTGGTCCCCCAAAACAGTCTGTCCTTTGAGCTAGAAACTCCCTCCCCAAGGGCACCTGCCTGGCTCAGTCAGTAGAGCATTTGACTCTTGATCTTGGGGTTGTGAGTTAGAGCCCCACACTGGGTATAGGGCTTACTTACAAACAAAATCTTAAAAAAGAAATTCCCTGGCAAGAAAGACATGTTTTATTTACGTATTTGCAAACAGAAATTCACTTTCTTAAAATGAAATGTATAGTATCCTTAAGAAGCTCCTGCAGATTTCCAAATTTACCTTCTCCATCGGGAGCTGAAGAGATGCTTTACAATCAGAAAACTCCACTGTGATACTGGGGCCTTGAACCTCGGTCACAACATAGTGCAGCTTCTGGGACTCCTTCAACATCTTCCTGTTACTGCCACCAAATTTACCAAGTACACGATAGGCCACGTGAGAAATGCTATCAGCAGGATTGCGTAAAGTGCGCCATAAAGCCTAAAAACCAAAGTACTTTGATTAAAATCCTTGCAAGGCAAGGCATCCTCATAGTTCACAAATCAAACTTTTCAAGTTGTAGCAAATTATACAGCAAAAATTCTTCCTCCCATCTCTGTCCCCCAAACACAAATTTCCCCTTATTGGGAGAAGCCAATGTTATTAATCTTATGTATCCTTCCAGAAAAATTTTCTTTAAAACGCACATATAAACATAAATGTTCTTCCATGTTCCTGAAACACACGATAAATAGTAGCATATGATATGTAGCAAAATATGTATATGTAGCATATGATACAGTAGCATATGATAAATATCGCAGAGCTCAAGAGCAAGAAAACTAAGCAATATATCGTGTAAACATATATACAAAATGGGACCAGAAGAGGCATGGAGGGAAATGCTCTTTACTGTTAAAGTCCTTGTCCTGGATTTGATGGTGAGTTCTCAGGTTTTTACTTCGATTATTAGGCTTTATAACTTACAAACAAGATAAATTCCTACGAATCGGATAAACGATCTTATACATTTCAAACTTCGTGTTAGAAAAGATGGTGAAGGGCGAAAACACAATCATGACAGGCCCCGCATTCTGGGAACAGATAACAAGTACGCGCACCTTGTATCAGTGTATAAGGACCACACACACTCAACTGTTTCAAAAAACTCTGGTCAATCTTCCCACATTCTTTCACCTAAACTATCTAAGTCCTCAAAATTACTATGTCTGTCTAGGGGCACTTGGGCGGCTCATTTGGTTTAATGTCCGACTCCTGATTTTGACTCAGGACATGATCTCACAGTTCGTGAGTTTGAGCCCCTTGCTGGGCTCTGCATGGACACCAAGGAACCAGCTTGGGATTCTCTCGCTCTCTCTCTGTCCCTCTCTGGTTCATGTGCAGGTGCAGGCATGCTCTCTCTCTCAAACTTAAAAAAAAAAAGTCTATTTAAGTCTATTTTCTTAGATCACCTTCCATAACAATACCAGATATTAGCATCTAGCAACAGCCAACGTAAAATCTTAGAATTTTCTTTAAAGCAAAATTTCAACTTCTCTTATGTTCCTAAAGGTCCACCAAGGCCTGTCCATCAGGAACCCCTGCTGAGAGGTGCTAATCCCCCCCACCCCCCCAACCTCTACCGCTCCACCCGGCCCCACCACTCCTCATGTACCCTCAGGAGAGGGAGTTTCTGCTTAACCCCCCGGGAGGGGGTGGCACTGGGAGCGAGTGCTGGTTGAGGAGACCACAGAGAAACAGACTATGACACTTGTCTAGTGTGGGGGGGCGGGGATTACTGGGGCTCCAAAAGCAGGAAGGAGCCTCGCCCCTGTCTCCCAGGACTGTCTGCCTCATGAAACAGCAAGAGGCCCATGAGCCCAGCCCCACTTCCTCCTCCCACGTGCTGCTCACCCACACCTGGGTCAGGCCCAGGGTTTGCCTTCCAGAACCAACAGTGCCGTTCTCTCCTGAGGCAGGCTCTCCGTCAATCCTCCAAAGGACGGCTGGGAAAGTGGACTTGGAGGCCCTGACCCAACCGCCAGCCCCATCCTCTCCCACCCAGATGGCACACAGGGTCCCTATCTCAGGACTGGGGAGGAAAGTCTCCCAAACCCAGCTTCAAGTGCACACTGCAGTTTCCAATCCAGATTCCTGTCTTTTAGGGTTACTGAGTCTCCATCCTTTGAAGCTGGCATTCGGACCTCTAGTTGGGGCCAAATACTCCAAAGCTGAGAGGCAGTACAGGGACAGGCAGCCTACGCTTCTAACAATTACCGACTACATTACAAATCCGTAACGACAGCAAAACGTGAAGGCAAAACCTAATATTTGACATCCAAACTCTAAGGAAGAAAACATGTTTTCAAAACCATCTCAATTATCTGCTTCAATTCCCTTGACCCGAAAGTGAACACCTGCACTTCCTCAGGAGCGTGATTCTCTTCACTGCAGCATCCCGAGATCTCTCGTGGACAAAGAAAGGCTCTTCCTGGCAGCACATAGTAACCACAGCACCTGCCCTCACAGGTCATCAACTTAAATGAGTCTGTGACCCTCGTGAAAACCCTCTGAAAAAAGGGCAACACTGCAAATGTCTATTTAATACATATTTCTACACATCTTTTCATAAGCCAGGAGACTCATGAAGAGGTTAAAAACTACACCACTTCATCTTGCAGAGAGCCCAACACGGGGCGCAGGCAGCTCACTGGGGGTGGGGGGGCTGTCATTTCCGGAAACACTAGCCTAGAAGCCCCGGGAAAACCAATCCGTGAGCCCCCAACAGCCGGCGCTGGGCCGGCCCCTGCGAGAACGCACACTTACCTGCATGAGCTCCGCACGGACAGGCTGGATGTGGTCATAGAGGAAATCGGGCTGCAGGTTGTCCACGCACAGCTCCAGGGTCCTCAGGCCTTGGCTGACCAGCGTCTGCGAGCCGTTGAGAGCAGACACCAAGGGATCCATTAACATGGGCAGGTAGGGCAGGAGGGAGCTCAGCCGCACGGGCACCGTGAGACACAGCTCCACGAACAGGTCCTTCATGTGCTGCTTGTGCAGGCCGCTCTGCAGCATGTTCAGGCCTAGAAGCAGGGTTTGCGGGCATCAGAGAAGAACATCACCCCCAGACGGGCCAGAGTTAATCGTACAGAATAACTGTTCCACCTTCTACTATCAACATCAGCGCAATGACAGGAAGACGTTTTACGTCTCATCTACTACATCAGCTAAACCTATTCTAGAACCATGACCCTTCTGTCCGTCATGTTCATGGTGACAACAGCAGGCTTCATACAACTATAACGTAAGCTATGATACAATTATTTAATGTTAATTAATCCTAATGAGATAGCTAATATCACACATGGATCTTTTAAGAATCACGTTGTTGTTTTTAACAAGCCTGATCCAGAGACACAAGACCCCTATAAGATACCTTCACCTCAAGCTTGAGGTTTACAACCTCACATGTTTTTTCAGGTTTCCAAGAGACCACAGTTGAGGTCTCTGCTGTAAAATAAACGTTTTTGTTTTTTTTTAAATCCACTTTCATTTCCTGCAAATGGAGACGATCTTCCTTCTCACAAAGACAACATCCCTGCTTTTTGTGAGGGTAAGCTGAGCTCCTTCCTAACTGAAACATGTCAGATCAGGACCTGCCCTGAGTGCTCAGAGACCAGCTAGAAAGAGAAAGGCCTAGAACAGTGGATGCATCCCAGGCAGTGCAAGATGGAGAGAGCGCAGAGAAAAGATCGATCAGGGAAGGCATCACAAAGTAACAGCACTGGATTCAGGGTCCAAAGGAGGAGAAGGAGAAAGGTTAAGTTCCCAGAAGGGGATCCACTCAAACAAAAGTAGATAGGGAGAAATGAGCCTGGGGAGGAGGAAATGAGACTCCACAGAACAGAGGACTCAGGCTGGGGAATGACTGGAGATGGGGTTAAATAACGGATGGGCCACCTTGCAGGGTGGACTCATGGCCATGTTACAGGCAACATGGCCGACTTTTTCCCAATGCCTCCTGGGTACTATACGTTGTAAATGGCTTTTCTTTAAGGATCCCCTTTAGCTCTATATCTTGAAAGCATTCCTGGTCACACCGGAATCGCAGGATTCTGGTTACGTAAGTTTACCTCAAAGTAAAAATACACACTTATAAATCAGCTTTATAATTGCTTTTTCTCTTCTTATTCTGACTCTGTCTCCAACTAGGGATCCCTGACATTACTACTAAGCCACTAGAAACCACTTTGTAGACTTGCTTACCAAATGCTACAAAAATACAACCAAGTCCTAACCAGGGTGATGGAAACCTTCCAACTCCTGTTCAACTCTTGAGTAGGGAGGGGAAGGTCCATCCCTGAACAAGGGGGCTCCCTTCAAAGTCCTACTGCCTTTAGAGAGAGTGGGACACGGGAACATGAACACATGGACACACACACACCTCTGGCACGGGATACGTACATATATCCCCTCACCAAGACCTTCACTGGATGCAGAGGATGAATGAACCCCACAACCACAGTCAGCCAAACCCATACATGCACACAAGACTAAAAGGCAACCAAAATCACTGCTCTGACCTTGCAGGAGGTTTGGTAGGAGAGGCAAAAATTCCTGATACAGGAGGTCATGGCTACCTCCCCCAATGGAGCGGAACAGGGCCCGGAGCAGCAGGAAGTAGTTATAGGGCTCTTTGGCAGTCTGTGCAAGTTCCATTGAGCTGTTCACGATCTTGTGCAGGTGGGGCTGCGCGGTGGAGAAAAGGCAAGTTAACACGCTCTAAATGAGGATGGGCGACACCCTCCGAACTCATGCTGAAGGTTCACTGTAAACAGGGATGGAAGGTAGTTCTGACGAGTTCACTCCTAAAGGCAAAACAAAACAAGACCTTTCCATCCTTTATTTGGCTCAGATTAATTTGTCTTGAAATATTATGCTGGTTTCCACCAGGATGGCTGCAGAAGAAGCATTTAATAGGCTCCTACGTTACTGTGCAGTTACACGATGTTGAAAAGGTAACACTCTGGAGCAGGAACCAGAGGGTCTGTCCGTTCTGCTCTGCAACTCAATATGGTCACTTCCCACCTAAGACTAAATAATCAAACAGGATGAAGATGCCCATTTCCTAGAACAATCTAAATGCAGAAAGTAACCGAAAGGAAGTGGAACCTCACGATCAAAAAGGATACACACAACGTCTGGAAGAGCCTCAAAAACTGAGATCGTAAGATCTTGGAAGACTTAATCAAAAATTTTTCTTTAATAATAATAATAATAATAATAATAATAAAAGTACCCTATCAGCCTGTAATAACATTAATTAACATTTAAAGCCAGACTAGCTTTTTATTTTGTACTTCAAACGCTGATTTTAACACGTAACAGGTTCAGCTGCACACGAAATGTTCTACAGGTATGTTTACAGTGAACTGTGTCACTGACATCGTTCCCAATTTGTTATCATACGTGGCACAATGTACGTGTGCATGTATCCTACCATCAGGTTTTATTCTGGTTTTGTTGTTGTGCATCTAATACCGGCAAAAATTAAATTTTTCAAAGACACCAAATTGTGTGGACGCGTATTACAGTTAAGCATTTGTTCTTAGAAAAATACAAGTATTTTTCTTTTAGGTGAACACAAAAGTAATGTTCAGGTTGTTGCTAAGTGACTGCGACAGAACGGAGAAAATCTGAGGGAGCGGTCACATAAAAACAGAGCTTACTGGTGCTCCTGGTCACCGCCTGTACATTTACTGCTCCAGGAGGGGAAAAAAAAAAAGGATCTTGTTTGTGACTTCAGGGGGGTACAAAAAACCTAATAAAACCCCCCTCCCACGGCGGGAAGACATTACACTTTAGATAAAACTGCTGCTAATACTCAGCTTCCTACAGGAATTAAAATATTTTGCCTTAAGTGGAAATGAATTTTTATTAGGTTTTTGTACCACCGTCTGCTGCCTTTTCAGTGGGACATGTAACCATGGGTAAGTTTTTTTAGTCGTTTGCTATAAAATCAAGTAACTGAAGAGATGGAATTAGACTGCACTGGTCATCCACTACGTTAGGAGACATGTCCCTCCGAAACGGTCCTAGTAAGGGATACCAATTAGTTAGAATTCATAAAGAGGAAAACCAAACAAGTGGTCCCGAAATGAGATGTTCCCCGTACTGCCAAGGAAGATAAGAACACGGCGAAGACACGAAGTTAGAGCGGAAGACGGCTGGCAGAATCAGAACTGTTACAAAAGCCACCTGTTTCTCTTCGGACAAGAGAAGCTGGTAGAGATTTTTCCCTTGCTTTTTTCCCATTACTCAATTTTTAAAATAAGAACGATGTGCTATTTTGTGTAATCCAGAGAAAGAAACTGGAATTAAAAAAAAAAAAATTAGTGGTGGCAATACTAACAACAACCCACTGCCTGCCACGGGCACTCTGAAGCTTTCATTTCAAATGATGGATGAATCCTCTGAAACGTTCTTCACATTTAGGCCCTTACTGGCCCGAATATCTATGAACTCAAAGAGCACTTTACAAATCTAAAAACAACACCTCCCATTTCCATGCAAATGGAGAACAGGAAGTAAAACACAACCCAAAACTCCCCAAAACAAAGTACACTTGGCTCCACAAGCTTTACCTTCAGCATTTGTTCGTTTTCAGCTGCAAAGAGGGAGACTGAGCCAAAGACCAGCTTGAACAGCTTGAGGTACAGGTTGGAGACCTCCACGCTGGAGCCCATCTCCGGCAGGCGGTCCAGGAGGTACTCCACCAGGATTGTGGCGAACAGAGCCGAGGTAGTAGGGTTCGCCAAGAAGGAGTTGGCAACAATCTGTCAAAAGGAGAACCGTGCTTGACAAAAACAATCCTCAAAGTAGCCTTAACACTAAGTAATGAACTTTCCAAAAACACAAAATCAAATCTGTAACAGACAGCACAAGAAATTAATTATCCACCCTAGGAAAAAAATTTGTAAACCTGCCAAGCACGGAGTAGGGCCGTTCACTTCAAACACTCACGTCCATTATTTTATCTTCACTATCAAATACCAGGAGCCTACATCTAACATATATTTAATTTCTACTAATGAAAGAAACTGATCCAAGACATCTTGATATTTTGAACAAAAAATACTATGTCCTAACATCTCTCTAAATTTTTCTACCAGCACGTCCTTAGGCATATCATTTAGAACACCCTCAAAGTAAAGAAAATGCCAAGCGCTCCACACATCAACAAGTAATTTTAAAATCAACGTTCAGGGGCGCCTGGGTGGCGCAGTCGGTTAAGCGTCCGACTTCAGCCAGGTCACGATCTCGCGGTCCGTGAGTTCGAGCCCCGTGTCAGGCTCTGGGCTGATGGCTCGGAGCCTGGAGCCTGTTTCCGATTCTGTGTCTCCCTCTCTCTCTGCCCCTCCCCTGTTCATGCTCTGTCTCTCTCTGTCCCAAAAATAAAAATAAAAAAAATAAAATAAAATCAACGTTCAAAGGATAAGACAGAGTTTTATACCTGAAGAGCATAATTTTTTGAGATTCTTTCCACCATGTAAGGGACTGTCGTCTGAAAGATTTCTTTAAACGTTAAGGGATTCATCATTGTGAACACGCCGGCGAAGTGTTCCAACACCTCCTTCTCCTCCTTCATTCTGACAGTCTGGCAGTTTGCTACTCGGATGTAGGTCTGTCCATTTCCAGCTATCTGGACCTAGCACAGGGAAGAAACCCATGGCTCTTAAAACCAGGCGTCTCTGAATGTATTCCATAACATAACTGGACCAGCTGCATGTTTACAACACAGCGTTTGAATTACATAATAAATGTTCTCCCATCTTTTTAATTCTCTATTCTCAGCTTAGTTTTGGAAAATAATTAAAACAAGCAAAAAAGCTTTGCTAAGCGTTCCACGCGAGAACAAATTTAGTAAAACTTCCATCTTGCTTCCACTGCGTTCCATGTACACAGACCGCCTCCCCCACCAAATGCTCACGCTGACACTTACAAGGAAAATCTTCACCGTTAAAGCAATGCTACACTACAGAACAAGAGCAAATCTGGGGACACGAACACTGCAGACAATCTGCAGTAAATCGAGCCTTTTAGGACCCCTTCCATCACATCACCGGCACCCTCATCCCAGGGGCGTTTCCCACACTCAGGAGCCTGGTTTGAGGGCACTTCCTTACCTGATAAATATCTAAAGCCTGCATTGCATATTTCACAAGTTTTATATAAATCTGAGTCTCTTTGGGCTGTAACTGCTTGTTGGGAATGAACTGAGCTTCTGGAAAAGAGAGAGCATAATCAGTTAAAGTGAACAACACCCACTCTGCAGAAAACATCCCATCTAAATAATTCAAGAGCGGAATTACCACCAGGTGCTTTACATGACGTTATGCCCCACGTGATGGTCTTGACACCACAGACCAAGGTTTTGACCAAACTTCGGCAATCTGTGACCTGGAATGTCTGCTTGTCCTCTTTATCCTTTTCTCCTTGCTTTTCAAACGGAGGCACAGGGGCCGGGGTCACGGGGGTGGCTGGGGTCGGGGGTGGGGGCGGGGCGGGGGTGGGGACAGGCGCAGGGGAGGGGGCGGGGCCCGGGGCCGCAGGGGCAGCGGGCACCCCGGGCAGGGCTGCCTCCACCGCTCCGAGTTCTGACTGAGGCTTGCACTTCTTAAAGATGGCAGAGAGCTGGTACCGGGCAATGGTGTGGAATTTGAGGACAAAGACCTAGCAGAAAGAGAAAGGGGAGAGAAAGACAAAAATCATTCTTCTTCCACAGGCTGGCAGCCCTTCCAGGAGACAGGAGAAGCTCTCTGAAGCCACTTGCCGAAGAGAAGTGTGCCATCCTCCCCAAGGAGAACTACAGTGGCGTCCCTACCTCCACCGTCACTGTGAGGAATCTGGCTCAGAAAAGCTGGGGGACTTGTCGCAGAAGCCTGGACGCGTGGCCCAGACTACTCCAGACCCACACTATCGGCTGCTGGCCTCAGCAATCACACTGTACTCTGTCCCCACGCACCCAACCGGGCGCCTCCCCTGGCTATACAGTGTGCCTGTAATCCCTCTTCTAGGTACTCGCCAGGAACCACACAGTGTCCCTGAAATACTTGCCAGGAACAGTGTGGGGAGCGTCCACGTATCATTTACTTAGCGCTCACGACAATCCCGGGAGGCAGACACTGACTGTATCCCTGGCTAGGAGCAGGCTGGCACAGAGATGTTAAGCATCTTGTCCAAGGGCACCTGGCTAGCGGGGGATTTGAACCCAGGAGGTCTGACACCCGGGATTGAGCTCGGCAATCGGAAGGCTGCATGACCTGGTCAGTAAACCACCGGTACGAGTCCAGAAGTGGGCATTGGGATGAAAGCACGCAGGACGCCCACACCTCCCAGGAGAGCTGGTACCTCCAGCATCCGCATCAGGACGTCCCTCCCGTTGCCGCTCTCCTGCTCGCTCTTGGAACGGATGCAGTCCACCAGGTTCAGCAGCAGCTTGCAGGACATGGTCTGGATGCTGCTGGGCAGGGACTCGTCATCGATGTTCTTGGCAAAGAGCTGGACGGCGAGGGAGAGGTCGCTGAGGGGCAGGTGCTGACGGACGTGGTGCACGAGGTCGGCCAACGTGCTGTAGGCGAGGGGCCTGTGGGCAGAGACCCCCGCTAGTGAGCATCCGTCCCAACATGCCCGCAGGGCCGCGTCTGCGGGCCACCACTTCTCCCACTACCTGCCCCAGGAACAGAGCACAGGGGCGGTGCACCTGGGGCACGCTTTCTAGGTCTTCTAGGAGTGACACCATCTGATGCCCAGTTGCAGGCTGGTTCAACCCCAAGCTACATAAAAAGTGTCTTTGTATTGGGGCGCCTGAGTGGCTCAGTTGGTTAAGCGTCTGACTTTGGCTCAGGTCACGATCTCATGGTTCGTGAGTTCGAGCCCCGCGTCGGGCTGTGTGCTGACAGCTCAGAGTCTGGAGCCTGTTTCAGATTCTGTGTTTCCCTCTCTCTCTGCCCCTCCCCCACTCGCACTCTGTCTCTGTCTCAAAACTAAACAAACATTAAAAAAATAAAAATAAAAAAAAGCGTCTTTGTACTTGTAACGATTTTACATGGCCATCACAGTGAATAGTGTACATCGTATTCAAAGTATTCTTCCTATTTTTCAAAAGATCTATCACAGCTCCCAAATTAGAACCAAACAATTACTAATGTTGACTCATTTTACACTGTAAAAAACGATAAACTGTTAATTTTCTCCTTTAGAAAGAAACATGGTCACAACCACATTTATTTTATGAAATGAATAAAAAACAAAGACTAGAAGGAAATGCACCAAAATATTATCCATGTTACTTGAACTCCTTATGTAGAACAAAGACGTTTGTTTTCTTCCCTTCTTTCTTCTCGTTGGGTACTTACATATTCTTTTATAATAAAGAGATGTACTTATTATGTAAACAGCAAACAAAACAAAACAACCCCAACAAAAAACCAATACGAGTCAGATCAAGTTGTGCCTACAACTGACATCAAGACAACTACTCTGAATCTTCCCTTTAAGCCAACACACAAAAACCAACCTAAAGCGTTTCCAAATTTCCCGCAATTCTAAATCCCCACGGGAGAGCAAAGGTCTGTGGAGAGCGTCTGTTGAAACGCTCACACATGAAGGGCCAGGGCCCACCACCCCGACTCCCCCGATTTAGCCAACAGACCTCATGGGCTGAATATCGTACCTGAGAGTCTCCCGAGCAGTATATCCTGATCCAATCAGTATGGATTCATCAAAGAGCTTGTCCATGCAAGGGATGAACTCTAAAACACAAACACCCGGTGCACACGTCACCCATTACACCCATGACACAGCAGGCTTCCTCACGGTAGCCAGCCTGCTGTCAACAAGCCATCTAGACTGGGAGACGCGTGGGCGGGAGAAAGTCACGTGCGCCGTATTTCAAAGACCCCGGCTTTGCTGGGCCGTGTGCTGTCAAAGACACGGTTGGGATCACATGCAGAATCGGAGGACAAACCAGACCAAGGGAGCTTCCTGGCCCCTGGCAGAGAACCTGCCCCAGCGCTTCACTGCAGGCCCGCCCCATCCTCCTCAGAAGCTGCCGCCATCGAGGTGCCTGGTGGGCTGAGCCGGAAGAGCACGTGACTCTCGATCTTGGGGTTGAGTCAAGCCCCACGCTGGGTATAGCGGTCACTTAAAAGTCTTAGGGGGAAAAAAGAGCTGCCACTATTGGCCCACACCTGCCTGGAGAAGAGGGGCAGACCCTCTAAACGCCCCTTTACTCACTGCCCTGGAGTCCTCCCCTCCTTAAACATTTCATGCTTACTCATTATGGAGAAGTACGGAGAAAGAAGGGTATTTCTCCACATAAAGTACCAAAGTCTCGAAATTTTGCAGGGTTCTGGTAGACATAGGTCCCAACTCCCTGGCTGAGTGAGGCTCACCAGGGTTCTGTCTCTAATCCTACAGGTGGAATCCTCACCAAACCCCCTCCCTGCTCCCCTGTGGGCCTGTAGAGCCAACCAGAGTAGAAACAGCTCGTCTTCACTCAGGGACAACTCACATTTCTGAGGATGTGCACAGAGGGCAGCAACCCACATTTTTTAGGTCTCTCTGCCATACACACAACCCCCGCCCCGCTGCCGGGAGCTCTGGCCACAAACATCCAGAGAATGCTTAGATTCTAGGACAAGTCTGACACCGTGGCCATCTTTGATAAGTCAAATAAAATACATCCTTCGCCAGCTAATAGCTACTAAGGGTCAAAGACAGAACAGACGCAGAGAGGCACAGAGCACATCTCTGGCTAATTCCCAAAGCCAGGCAGCACAGGGACAAGTACCAAATGAAAGCAGCGACAAACTGCCCCTCTGAAGTCAGAGAAGGGGACATGCCTGGAATGTCCTCAGAGGTAGTCAATAGGAAGGACGCACAGAAGGAAAGATGCAAAGGACTCAGGCACCAAACACTGGCGGGCTGGCTACGGACGAGCAAAGAGTGGGAGGAGGAAGTGGTAAGAAATTAAGGCGCAGGCATGGGTTCCCAGATTCCCTCCATGACCCAGAATCAGAAAATGGGTAACTTTGTGAAACAGCCAGGTTTTCTCAAACTACTGCTCTTCAGAATTCGTGCAAAGGGGTTACTATTTATTTACTATCATTTCAGATACCTTAAAATGTTGATGGACGTGTAAATTTTACGTATACACATTTTTTGTATTTTATACTAATATATAATACTACTAATATCGAATGTGATTAGGTGTGTCTTTTAAATAGACACCTTTGTAAGTTGTGATGTTGCTACCTAAGATACTTTCAAAATAAAGTATCCTAAAACAGCTTGTTAAAAAAAAAAAAAAATCAAGCCCATCAGTAGAAAGACTTAAAAGGCAGGAGGGCACGGGGCGCGGGGGTCGGGGGGGTGCAAGGGAGGTGTAAAAGCTGTATTCAACGCGACTGATGTGGTCAAACCCCAAGAGCAGCAGCTCAGAAATGCACTCATCTTGGCGGCACAGCCTGAAGACCAAACCCGAGCCGTGTGGCTTCACACGGCCGGGCTGTGGGGGACAGAACATGGGCTGTCCGAGAAGCGCTCTGTCAGCGTTTCCACAAGTAGAAACCTGCTACACAGCTCCCCAAAGACACCCCCAGATCCTCCTCACTCGAAATGGCAGGAATGCCAACAGTTACTGAGAACTGCAGTGGAGAGATTTTAAAGTGTTCCGTGTAAAATTCTTCTATTTCAACAGTGTTCAGAGATGAACACGGAGAAAAAGCACATACAGCCAAGGGAGCCGTGACTGGACAAGTCGCAATGGCCCTCAGCCCTGGAGGCACGTGGGGGCTTTGCGTGCTGGGGACGCTGAATTTCTCATCCTGGGTGATGTTCACGCACATCGGTTCTGTAATTTTTGGCAAATCATACATTTCTTTTGTGCACTTTGCTATGTTACATTTCACACACAAAGGGTTTTAAAAATATCTATATTCTACTCAGCTATATCTACATGCATAACTTGTATTTTAATAACATAAAAACATTTGAGCTTTATCATATTAGCTCACGTGTAAGCACGCAAACTGTATCTCTCCCTTCATGTTTAAGAATTATGTAAAGAAGCCCAATCTTAGTTTTATATATGTTCTGATTTACAAACCAGAGGCAAAAAAAACCCACTTAATATTGAACAATTACTGGGGGAAAAGATTATCCCCCTCAAAACATTTAGGATGGAATTTGGACACAGCAAATACAAAAATATTTTAAAATTATGTATTGGGGCACCTGGGTGGCTCAGTTGGTTAAGGGTCTGGACTTTGGCTCAGGTCATGATCCTGCGATTCGTGGGTTCGAGCCCCACATTGGGCTCAGAGCCTGGAGCCTACTTCAGATTCTGTATCTCCCTCTCTCTCTGCCTCCCTCCTCAAAAATGAATAAACATTAAAAAAATATGTATCAATAACTGACAGAAAAAATATAATTATCAGATTGGCCAAAAGCAATTATCGGTCTTATGCATCAAAACAGGACCAATCCCCCAAGCTGTTTCACAGCACGGAGGAAGAAAACCGTTTTCTTCTCACCTTTCAAGGGTTACTGGCTATGAATCAACAAGCAAACAGCTACTTGCCATTTCAAAAGATATGCACCCAAAAGGTAGAGAAATACCATGAGATGCTGAGGACATATGCTACGCTAAGGGAACGACCACGCTAATTATGAGACTGTTCGGACAGCACAGAGAAACCTGGTGGCAGGCAAAGAGAGGCAGCCCAAGAGGGCGGAGGCAAGAGGCAGAGAAAGGAAGGGGAAAAGTAAACACAACACAGCAATACAGAAAGAAGGACACATGGAGCCTAAAACGTGTGAAGGAACTAAAGACCCGCGGTCCCACCCCAAAGATGGTGACAGGACCACGCCAGCATGGCCGCACAAACATCCCGAGACAAGGTGGACATACGGTTTCTTAGCTCTGTGGTGAGGATATGCTTTGCAGCAATGAGAAGTTCCTTTCTGAGGTGTGCAGTCTCTGCTGGGCAATTTGAAAGTAACTGTAACATTCCTTTTACCATCTGCTGAGAGTACTTAGTCACCAACTCCTATAAAAAGAAGGAGGAAAGCAACAGTTACAGATAGGTAGTAAGAAAAACCCCCATTTTATAAACTTCAAAAGAGTTCAGTAAGACTATGCTTCATTCAAGGGACCCTCATAAAGTGGTCATCCTAATAAGCAAGTATTATCCAGAAAGTTTTAGTAGTTTGCATGCACGCTGCCACAGTGGAAGGATGTACAGAAATGTTAAGTAGCGGTTTCTTTTATATAATGGAATTACAGACAACTTCTTTGTACTGTTCTGTATTTTCCCAACTTTTAACAATGCACCTGAATCATTTCATCAGTGGTGAGAAAGCAGGAGAAGTAAATATTGAAAATTTCCTAAGACATCATCCACTCCGTCATCCCGTTAAGTTGTGAATGACACCAGAGACACCTTTCATCAACTCAGAATAAGCTCTAGTCAGTTTCCTTTTGAGGCATGTTAAGAAGGCAATTCACCAAGGTAGCTCAAGCTGATTAAAATATCCAGGAGTCGGGAGCCTAGCTGGCTCAGTTGGTTGAGCGTCCGGCTTCGGCTCAGGTCATGATCTCATAGTTTGTGAGTTCGAGCCCTGCATCGGTCTCTGTGCTGACAGCTCAGAGCCTGGAGCCTGTTTCGGATTCTGTGTCTCCCTCTCTCTCTCTGCTCCTTCCCCGCTCATGCTCTCTCTCCCTCTCTCAAAAATAGACAAACATTAAAAAAAATTTTTTTTAAATAAATAAAATAAAATATCCAGGAGTACCTAATTCATATTAAAAAAAATTTTTTTAATGTTTAGTTTTTATTTTTTTTAATGTTTATTTTTGAGAGAGAGACAGAGAGCAAGTGGGGGAGGAACAGAAAGAGAGAGAGAGACACAGAATCCAAAGCAGGTTCCAGGCTCTGAGCTGACAGCACAGAGCCTGACGCAGGGCTCGAACTCACAAACCGCGAGATCATGACCTGAGCCAAAGTCAGACACTTTACTGACTGAGCCACCCAGGTGCCCCAATGTTTGTTTATTTTTGTGAGAGAGAGAAAGAGAGAGAGAGCGAGCGAGCACGCGGGCAAAGGAGGGACAGAGAGGGAGGGAGACACAGAATGCAAAGCAGGCTCCAGGCTCTGAGCTGTCAGCACAGAGCCCGACACGGGGCTCGAACTCATGAACTATGATGAGATCGTGACCTGAGCCGAAGTCAGATGCTCAACTGACTGAGCCACCACTAATTCAGATTTTTGAAACCAAACATACGTTTTCTTAGTATACGGTGTCATTATTGAGACAAATGCACTTAAAGGACAAAAATAAGAATGCTTTCAAAGGTAGTTTTTACTGTAAACAATCTGGCATACATGTTTCCATTTTCACTTTTCCTGAAAATAATAAAGTCTCTCCCTTAAGAAAATAATTATAATTCACTGCTACAGGACAGATCAGGACTAAATTCATGCCACACTTTACAATAACTACAGCTACACAAGACTTTTATTCAAAAACGTGGTATGACTGATGGGAAATAAGGTGTCGTTTCTCTCTTTCAAGTTCTTCAAGACTGAAATAAGGACAGACTACAACTACAAGTGGGGGAAAAACAGAGACATAATCGCCCTCTCTCACCGGTTAATTAAGGATGCCATTTTTTATTTTAAAGTTCCAATCTCTCCTCATAACTTGCTGTCACACCAACTTCCAACAGCAAAACTCAATGCACCAAATCCATCCCCACAAAAACCTGTGCACCAGTATTTATTTATATCGGCCTTATCTACAATGGCCAGAAATGAAATCAGCGCATCTAGTGACAGAAAGGACATCAGTGGTAGCCAGGGCTAGGGGCCTAGAACGAATCACACCGCTGCCGATCAGTATGGGAATTCTTCAGAGGGTGAAAAAACAGTTCTAAAATTGGATAGTGGCGGTGACTGTATAAATCTCTATGAATACACCAGAAGCACTTAACTATACACTTTAAAAAGGTGAATTTTAGGATATGTGAATTATATCCTGACAAAGTTGCTTTAAAAAAAATAGGGGCGCCTGGGTGGTGCAGTCGGTTAAGCGTCCGACTTCAGCCAGGTCACGATCTCGTGGTCCGTGGGTTCGAGCCCCGCGTCAGGCTCTGGGCTGATGGCTCAGAGACTGGAGCCTGTTTCCGATTCTGTGTCTCCCTCTCTCTCTGCCCCTCCCCCGTTCATGCTCTGTCTCTCTCTGTCCCAAAAATAAATAAAAAAACGTTGAAAAAAAAAAATTAAAAAAAAAAAAATCAGAAACAACCCAAATGGTTAGCAACTGTGGAATGGATAAACACAGCCTGGTGCATCCATACCTTGTGGCTATAGACCACACTGTGATCCCCCAAATTCAGGCTGAAGCCCTCACCCTCACTGTGACTAGACCTGGAAACCAGAGTCTTTTGAAGGTAATTAAGATTAAATGGGATCTTGAGAATGAGGCCTTAATCAATATGACTGTGGCCTT
Organism: Herpailurus yagouaroundi; assembly: GCF_014898765.1. Lineage (NCBI taxonomy): Eukaryota > Metazoa > Chordata > Mammalia > Carnivora > Felidae > Herpailurus > Herpailurus yagouaroundi. Next base: position 5,932,598 of record NW_024412447.1, on the reverse strand, counting down.
AGAAGAGAAAAAGCAATCTCTCACTACCACTCCCCGCCCCGGGCAAGGACACAGCAAGAAAGCAGTGATCCGTAACCCAGGAAGAGTCCTCACCAGAAACTGAACCCAGCCAGAACCTTGATCTTGGCCTTCCCAATCTGCAGAACTGTGAGAAAACTGATTTTTGTTGGCCGAGCCACCCAGTCTATGGTATTTTGTTAGGGAAGCCTAAGCAAACTAAGACGACTATCCACCGATAAAAATAAAATAACAAGGATGAACCTCCGCACTACTGCTAAGTCAAAGAAGCGACACCCAAAAGGTTACCCACACTACCCACCATAGGATCCGTTTTTTTGACATTATGGAAAAGGCAAAACTAGGGGCCACAAAGTCAGTGTTTGCCAGGGACCGAGGAGGAAATGGACAACATATAAAAGGGAATTTTGGGGGTGGTGGGAATGTTCTAGATTTTGGTGTGTTGGGTGGTTACCAACTGTATGAATTTGTCAATTCAAAGAACTGTATACCTACAAAGGGTGAATTTTACTGTGTGTAAATTAGATCTCAGTAAACCTGCCTTAAAAGTCAGTGAACTTACCTGATAAATTCTGATGATATAGGCTAAAAATGACAATGTTTTGATCTGAGCAGCAATAAAATCAGCATACAACTCCTTGTTGTAAAGCTTATGTTGCCTGAATGAGGAATGAATAGAATTTACAATATTAACTCTTAACTCTTTAGGTTATGTTAATATTAATCAAAGCCTACGATAATTACTAAGACCCAAAAGTTTGATTTCTACACAGACAAAAACACAGCACCAACCAGTTCAGATTAACACAAAGGATTTAAAAGCATAAAAAGCAAGCCGTTCTCCAAGCCGCGGCACGGCAGCCATAACGTGCACCCAAACAGCCAACGCCAGACTGATGAACACAGCCAGCAGACTGCATCAGGGGACCAGGGGCTCCATAAAAGACCCCATAAAGGGCCACCGGGGCTTGTTACGGCTGATTAATCTCAGGTCCTGTCTTCCAATGGCTCAGAGCCAGATGGGTTACAGTCAAGAGAGTAAAGTGACAAAGGTCTTAAGAGGAATGCTGTTACATTTGGGGAAAAGCTTCAAGGGGGCCTCGCAAGATGAATATGCACGGTTCACATACTCGGTGGTTAAGGCTGACAGGGAGGGGAAGGGAACGAGGGGGAGAAAACGTTCCAGCACTCGGGCTGAAAGGCACAGCAAGAGCAGGGGCCTGAAAGTGGAGAGGCTTGGATATCCCACAGCTGGGAGTGAGCACAGGAACATGTAACGGGAGCTCTAAATTCACAAGACCCCTAAACCCATGGTTATCAGCTCATCTTTACAGAACAAGGAACTGAAACAACCATTAACATCATGACTGAAACACAAGTTCAAAAAGTCAAAAACGCATATCGCTTTACCAGAACTTTTATCACTCAAAATTTTCGTGTCTTATGAAAGACGACAGTGAGCATATTTTCACTTGGAATTAAAGAACCGTGGCAGTGAGCCATGTCGCCATCCGGAGAAATCTCACCTGGCTTGTGTGGATACCTGAATTGCAATGGTATTCATGATCAAGGGCACAAATTCAGCAACGACATTGTGGATATTCAGTTTGTAGAGCTAAAAGCAAACATATCAGATTTTCATGCTCTTACACTCTGCTATAGCAAAATAATTTGGCATACCAAGAAAAACTCTACATTAGTTGGCACGTGTGCACCACACACGTTCTGTTTGCCACAGAAAATCAGAAATGAATTTTGTCATAAAATAAGAAGCCAAAACCCCAAGAAACTAGTAAGCAGTACACATACCTGATACATTAAAACAACAATAATGGGCAATTCTGCCAACACTTTCAGAGAAAGAGACCCTCTTGGGATGATGGAATGCTGTAAGACAGAAGCAAATGGGGCCAAGGTTATCACCATGGCACTTAAAATAACCCACCACTCAGCATCACCCCAGGGAAACGAAGAGAAAGGAAAATACTGCCACATCTTTGTAAATATCTGTGGTGAAAGATCCAAACCACTTTGAAAATAAAGCACAGAGAACTATCGTTTAATATAAAGGTTTTTACATACTTTCCAACGTCACCACCTATGGTAAAAACATCAGGAAAATTCGTCTAAACTCAGACATTCAAATCACCTGAGGAAACTTTATTTTTTATTTTTTGGGGAAATTTCCAATTAGTATCTATTATTTTACTTAAAAGAACAACAGCAAAAAGTACAAATTTACCCAGCTTTATTCAAAGGTATTTATAAACAGCGCTTACGATAAACATAAGAAAAAATTCACTAGTCTTAACATATTAAGAACTCCCAGCACAGGTGAGGAGAATGTCAGACACAGATCCAGAAGGGGCAACGGACAGGAACAGACAAGCAAGAAAAGAAACACAAAGACGGACATCGAAACCGAGTTCCCAATTCAGGAGGAGAAAAGGAAAGAAAGCTTTCTCTGACATGTAGTTTCCTGTTTATTCTAGCACAAACTGAAACATGCTGCAAAACGATGGCAGTGAAACAGATACAGATGGATAGTATCCTTGGATCAATCCTAATAACACAGCCACAGTAACTGCTCAGTACAGGTTACCTTTACGCCAGACGCTTCAAATACCTCACATCACCTGCAGACAATACTGGCATTACCTTAACAAAATCCCACCAGACGGGCTTGTCAGATAAGGAGATGGAAAATTAAGGACAGAACAAAAGCTATGTACTTTGCTACAGCCAAAAAAGCCTAAGTGGTGGGGCTGGAACATCGTCCCCAAGTTTTAAGCTTCTGTCCTCAGAGCCCATGCTCTCAGGTACTGAATTGCAAATTTATATGCAGCTTAAAGGGACGTCGTCAATGTCAAAGCTAAGGATGGAACAGAGGTCACCTCGTCTGGGCAGCCGCTCTTCCCAACAGAGGATTCTGGATTTGCACTACTGTCTTATCATTTTATCTTCCCATCCACGGTGAGCAACGGTGAGCAACAGTTCACGTTCAGGACTTGCGGGCTGCACAGCAGAACCAGTGACACTCTCAAGCACTCACACGCCTCTGATCTTAACTACCTCAAGTGCTTAGAGGAAAAATCCCCAAAATACACTAAAAATATACGTGAAGAGTACCTCGTTTTTTTCCTCTACCAAGTATAGGAGACATGGATAAAAAACAAAGCAAAATGATGGAAAAAAACTTACTGTTCTTGTCTCACTGTCCTCGCGCTCTGGATTGACTTTCACAGCAATTGTTGTGATCATACCAACCATTTCTGGGGGAGGGACTGTGTTCTCGGGGATCACCTGAGGGTTCTCAAAGTAGCGGTTCTGCATAGAAAGAGCAGAAATCATTCTTCCGAGTCAGACACAATATTCCTCAATGAAACACACCTGACACCTGATGGAGCAAACCCAGTGTTGCACGCTTTTCCGTTGCACTGATGCCATGGTACTTGGGGTCCTCTTTACGGACAAAGAGAACATGACAGGGACATCCTCTACCGTCAACAATGGAAAACAAAAAACTCGCCCAAAGTATTTTCTCCTTTTTTTCCTGGCTGGTAAGAGATCAGGTGCATGGCATTCCATCACTACCTCAGTGGGGGGGGGGGGGGCGATGTAGCCCCTCCCTCTGGTGGTAGGAAACTCAGAGCTAGTCCCCACTGGATCCACTTTCCAAACAGTCTCCTACACATAGATCAAAGACAGGAATGGAAGCAAAACACAGACATTTTTAAAAGCCAGGGCCTCACTGCCATCCTTAGTTCTCAATGCGATTTGGGCTTTAGATTAAATAAGACCACTTCTTATGAAAGGCAGCTTTTCTGACTGAATGGCAAGTGTCAGCACTTGCTAACTCAGTAATAATGATAACTTGACAATTTCAGAATGCAACAAATGAAATTTTATACATTTGTAGATTAAAATCCTTAAAATACCAAAAGGATATTACTTCTTTGATTTTTAAAAAATTCCTTTAAAGCTTAAAAAAAAAATCTTTAGAAAAACTTTGATACACGAACAGATTCATGCAATGATTTTTACCAAAAATTTTTTACCAGTATTACTTGTGATTGTGACAGGAAGTGGAAATTGGGAAAACCAGCATCAAGGAGACAATCCAGGTACACGCACAGGATGGGAAATTATGGGGCCACTAAGAACTATGACTGCTGGCAGAAAAGTGTGTTACAGGATGTTCCAAACTGGTCCCAGGGGCACCATCTATTAGGTGAGAGTAAGGTGGGGAGGAGACCGCCCTCATGCACGCCATGCGCTTTCACACACTGCTGAAGCCACTGAGAAAGACTTCTTTCAATACAGGAAGGAATTTTAATGACACTGAAAAGGAATCTAAAAGCGGACACTACCTCCCAAAAAAACCTCACAATAGGAGTGCAACCATCTTTAAAAAGCGTGAAAAAAGTGAAAAAGTGAAACTTTAATATCAACAGTTGCTTACAAGTGAGAAAATTAGACAATTTACCTTGGGTTTTTTGTTTTTTTGCAAATTTCTACACTAAAACACACTGCTTTTACATAAAAAATGACGTATTTAAACAGTGAAACCGAAAGAACTCCTTTTAAATGGCTGATTTATCAACCTCCATTCTGACCACCACTAAACACTCCTCATCCTCCAATTTGCATTCCCCCCAATTATTCCTTCAACCCAACTATTTCAAATTCCCTTTGGAATGAGGAATAAATGTATACAAATAATAGATTCAAACGATATTAAAAACATACCACTACTTTTGGAAGCTCCTTGTAAATCTGTTTCACAAAATCCAAAAAATGATGAATCTGAAAGTAAAATTTTAAAAAGACAACATAAGAAATTTATAAACAGAAAATACAGTAAGTAACGCAAGTGCTAATACAGGAGTACAAGAACTCATAAAACAGGCAGGAAAAATGTCAGACTCAAATTCCAACAGGCAATGAACGTGAACAGACAAAAAAAGAAATAAGAAGGAAGTTTCTAAATCAGGAAGAGCAAAGGAACAAAAATGAAAATAAATACCACTTATTGCCTTTCAAAAAGTACTACTATCCATGTGAGATGGAATCCAACCAGAGGGAGACTCTCTTATACTACCAAGGGAAGCATGAACCGCTCAAACCCTTCTGGAAATCAACTTAATGACAATCAATATCTCTCAGAAGCATTAAAACATTAACTCGCTTGACTTGATAACTCTACGACAAAACCAGTCTATGAAATAATATGAACTGTAAACAAGATATTTAGCAATAGTCTTAACATAAAAATTCTGCAATACCTTAACTATCTAAAAACAAGGGCATCGTAAGAAAGACTACTACACATCCATTAAAAATCAACTTTGTGGGGCGCCTGGGTGGTGCAGTCGGTTAAGCGTCCAGCTTCAGCCAGGTCACGATCTCGCGGTCCGTGAGTTCGAGCCCCGCGTCAGGCTCTGGGCTGATGGCTCAGAGCCTGGAGCCTGTTTCCGATTCTGTGTCTCCCTCTCTCTCTGCCCCTCCCCCGTTCATGCTCTGTCTCTCTCTGTCCCCAAAATAAATAAAAACGTTGAAAAAAAAATTTTTTTTTAAATTAAAAAAAAAAAAATCAACTTTGTAAAGAATTTTTTACGATCAGGAAAACACTCTTATGTAGGAAATATACATATACATAAGATAGGGACAAGGAACAGAAATCAAGACATCAAAATCGCTTTCTTAAAATGACAGGAATTCTATTTCATCTTTACTCTTTTAACTGCAAAATAATCTACAACATGCATTTACTAAAGTTAACGTTAGAGAAGATACTACCTTAATTATGACTGACAGCAGGTTTAATGCTTACTTTGTAGGTACCAACCACTCTGCTAAGAACTTAACTTTCATACTGAATTCTTCAAGCAATCTTTTGTGGCTATGTCCTGTGAGGGCGCTCATTTTATGGAAAAAGCTCCAAAGGGCTAGGAGCTGACCCAATGCCAATTACAGATGGTCAATTACTGAGTTACAGAGCTGAGATTCCAAGCCAGTTCTGACTTCAGAACCCACATCTCACACCCTTGCAGAGCATACAATGACTGAAGCCTTCCAGCACATCAGACCTGTAAATACCAGAATTACCCAAACAGCCCTGCCAGTTTAGTAGTTTACCACGTTTCAACTAATGTACAAATTCAGCAGAATATTCATATAAACATGGACCAAACAAAAGTCACTGTGAAACCCATAAAGACTTTCCCCCAGACTGAGGCTATCCTTTTCTGGAAAGCAGCATGTCCCATCAATTCTAAAAGAGAGTACACACATTATGCAAAAGAAAAAGCCTGTTGACATACTTTTATAAATGCTATCAGTCTAAACACTTACTTCTTGTGTGATGGGTGGCCTGAACTGTTTGTGTAGCTCGATAATGATTCTTAGACAAATAAGAACATTCTCTTCGTTTTCCGTCTTAAAAAAGAAAAAAAAAAAGCATTTAAAAAGAGTTACACTTCTAAGGTTATTTTAATCTAAAGATCACAGGCTATTTTCTAAGCATTTTTCTGTACACGCACCCAACGTCAGCCAACCCAGATTTCACGTGTTGAACACAGAACACAGTAGCCTCAGACAAGAAGCTTTTGAGGTCTTTGGTGGACCAACGGAAGGGTATCCTGCCAGTGAGCTCTGGAGAGTAACACTTTGGCAAGTCACACCATGAAGGAAGGTCTTAATGGTCCAAAGGACGCTTTCTTGTTGCTTAAAAATGCTGCCAACAGAACTGGTGAGCATCCACCCCGTATTGGACAATCTGCTAAATCCTTTACGCTCTCTGAATGGGGGTGTCCTCCACATCTTACCTATGAGGAAGCTAAGGCTCAGAGAAGGTAAGCAATGAGGCTACCACAGCAGCTAACCCATGGCAGAAGAGGCTCTGAATCCAACTCTATCCCCCTCCAAAGCTCACCCTTCCAAGAGGCCCCGAAATACAACAGAATTCTAAACCCGTTGGGACTAAGCAGCAAGCAAAGTTTTAGAGGTTAACATTAACAGGTATCAGGTGGACTCACCCGAAGAGTTTGAGAAACTCTTTAGCAGCATCTACTGTGCCTGAAGTAGAAGAAAACCAAAGGGCCCTGCACTCTGAGTCTGTCTACCCAAACCTTTCCAAACATTTCCACTATGGCTACTCAATTCCCTGCTGACTCCATGAATCTTCAATTAATATTTCTTAGTAATTTGGTTGGCAAAATGGACATTAAGAAAGTTTTTACTCATGCGAATCACAACTTCAGTGAAAGAGAAGCATGGAATACCAGATTCTACAAGAAGAAAACCACTGAAAGTCTGAATATGGCTAAATAACAAGAATTCTCAAAGATTACCTCTAAAAAGCGAAACATCACAGATAGAACGTTTTTTGTATGAGGACGAAGATGTTCGTTGGTTGGTATCCTGTGAATTATTTCAAGGACCAGTTTCCGCAGTTGCTGGTGAAGAAAAATAAAAAACATAAATATCAAATCCTTCCAAGAATCCCAGAAGAACTCTTTTATACTCTCCAAGTTACACGGCTGTCTGCACCCCACACTGGGAACCACCCAACTACAAGATGGACCCCATTTCAGGAACAGTCTTGTAAATGACTTAAACGTAATCCCAGGTACATACCGCAAACCATTACTTCAAGCTTTCCACAGTCGTGTACCAAATCAACCAAGCCTAACCTTCCCTCTTTGAAAACTTATCACTATTTCCAGCGGAAGGGCACTAGTGTGTGATTGCTGGCTGCATTTGAGATGAAAGAGCACAACACAAACTGAACTTGGTCTGGGATCTCCTTCCATCATGTGTTTGGTTCCTATGATCCTCTCCCTGGTTGATTCTCTTGGGCCCGAGGACTGACTGCATCACAAGCTGACTAAGCTTCTGGAGTACGACTGTGGAGTCAACAACTAAAAGGTAGGTCAAATGTGTAGATCTTCAACTGGTACAACATAAAAATGCTTTGTTTAGCATTATGTTAACTTTTAAAGAGTTATTTTTAAGAGACATGCACTGAAATATTTATAGAAGAAATTATGATGAGACAGTCTTAAAATGATCAAGGTGGGGGGGGGGGGGTGCAAAGCACGGGGGCGGGTACAGATAAAACAAAACTGGCCAGAAGTTACGAGAATGGACACTAAGAGTAGATGAGGCACTAGCTATGGAGAGGGTCACCTAAGGGATCACTCCCTCTTTTTGTGGATATATGAACTCGTCTATAATACACAGTGTATACATGTCACCAGTCAGCAAAAGTAAAGAATTAAAACCAAGACATTTAACTGAAGAGGCATGGTTTGGGACAAAACTATCCTTACGTGACAAAACCTCTCCTACTCTATTTATTATTTTTTAATGTTTATTTATTTTTGAGAGAGAGACAGAGACAGAGACAGAGTGTGAACAGGGGAGGGGCAGAGAGAGAGGGAGACACAGAATCTAAAGCAGGCTCCAGGCTCTGAGCGGTCAGCACAGAGCCCGACGTGGGGCCCAAACCCATGAATGGCAAGACCAGACCTGAGCTGAAGTCAGACGCTTCACCAACTAAGCCACCCAGGTGCCCCAAAACGTCTCTTATTTTAAAGTGGAACCCTAAGTTTTCTCACTTGTTTTAATTCATAAATGCTTGCAAGCCAACATTTTCTCTGCTCGCTGACATTTCTGAACAGATTACCTGGGCTGGTTTCTCCTGAAGAAACTGGACCTCCCCATCTTGAAGAAATGTGAGAAATCGGGGGATGATGTGCTCGAGGAATGTGGAATATTGAGGAGATGATGTGACATTCTAATTAGGCAAAGATAAAAGAAAACCCCGTTAAGTCTGCGTATTTTCATATTTTCATTTCCCATTCACCCTATAACCTCAAAAGAGAAAACCCTTTAGCGATGCCAACAGTAATTTTTAGTGCTTTTAGGGGCTTTTGTGATTGAAGTTTTAAAACTTTAAAAAAAATTTTTTTTAATGTTTGTTTATTTCTGAGACAGAGAGAGACAGAGCATGAGTGGGAGAGGGGCAGGGAGAAGGAGACACAGAATCCAAAGCAGGCTCCAGGCTCTGAGCTGTCAGCACAGAGCCCGACACGGGGCTTGAACTCATAAACCGTGAGATCATGACCTGAGCCAAAGTCGGTCGCTCAACCGACTGAGCCACCCAGGGCCCCTAAAATTTTTTTTTTTTAACGTTTATTTTTGAGACAGAGAGAGACAGAGCATGAACGGGGGAGGGGCAGAGAGAGAGGGAGACACAGAATCGGAAGCAGGCTCCAGGCTCTGAGCCATCAGCCCAGAGCCCAACGCGGGGCTCGAACTCACGGACCGCGAGATCGTGACCTGAGCTGAAGTCAGACGCTTAACCAACTAAGCCACCCAGGCGCCCTTAAAGTTTTTTTTTTTTTTTTTAATGTTTATTTATTTTTGAGAGAAAGAGTGAGACGGAGCATGAGAGGAGGAGGGCCAGAGAGAGGGAGACGCAGAATCAGAAGCAAGCTCCAGGCTCCGAACTGTCAGCACAGAGCCCGACACAGGGCTCAAACCACAGACCACGAGAATAGGACCTGAGCCGAAGTCGGACGCCCAACTGAATGAGCCACCCAGGCGCCCCTGGGGTCTCGTGATTGCAGTTTTAAATTAATTAAAATGAACACTGCATCTGAAATCCAATTTAAGAGCCCAAATGTTAACATTTACTGTTAAAAGTAGAAATACTAGCACTGTGGAAAATGTGGAACTCAGAGCCTGCTCTAGAAGGTGGCTGTGCCACCACCTGAGTAAGAAACTTCTGAAAGGTCATTTAGCTTCTAGACCTTACTTTCTTCAGGTGGAAAACAAAGAGCCTAAACACACTGACACCTCTTTCTAATCTGAAGCTAATTTACTGGTTAGATCTACATTAATTGGATTATAACCCAACCTAATCCATTATTTATCCCAGCACTGATTCTAAAAGAACAGAAAATGAAACTACAGTCTGGAGACCGTGCAGTAAAATGGCTCCTAGAGCACTTTCTGGAACTCACTCAGGAAGTGGGAACCTTGGGCAGTTACTCAGCCTCTGTGCCTCAGCATCCCCATCTGTTGAGTATCCTATTATTTCCTGATGTAAGTAATCATGTAAAGACTACATGAGTTAATTTACAATGCAGCAAATGCTCTGTGGTAAATGCTCAATAAATGTCATCTGGTGTTATTACCAGAGCGCCGTGCTATGGTAATATATATTTTTTTTATTCTTTCTCTCTTGGTCCTCACGAGGCCAACGTAAGTATTGTCTCCATTTCTCAGATAAAGAAGCTCAGAGAGGTTATAAACGTTGCTGAATGTCAGTCCATCTGTAAGCTTTAGAAGTGGATGCAAATTAAGTCTAACAGCCAAGTCCCCTCCCCTGCTAAGGCCTCACTTGCTCATGCAACAAATTCTCATTGAGGATTCTATCACGTGCTCTGCGGGGATACAATGCAGAAAGTAGATACAATTCGTGCCCTCAGAGATGGGGAAGGCAGTCACGTGCTGGGAAGACCGATAAAGAACAATACAGAATTATGATGGAGGAGGTAATGGCAACTAAGGGCACATCTATAAATGGGACACAATGTAGTGAATGGAACCAAGGGCAGAGAACCCTTCCCCAAGAAGCCATGTTTACGCTCAAACCTAAAAGGTGAGCAGGAGTTAGCCATGTGAAAAAGTGGAAAAGGACAAGGTTTGAAAAAAAACATACACAAAGGCACAAAATTATGAGAAAGCCTGGGTGTAAAAGGCACTAAAACTAGTTCCTAATGGGAGGGACGGGAGCAAGGGACTAAGTGGTTAAATTGTTTCTATCGCAAGAAGCATCTGGGCAGTTAACTAAATGCAAGTGTCTCAAACTCCAGACACTGATCTGGGCTGAAAATAAAAGTGTAGGGTTGTCTATCACACTAAGGTAATCTTGGAAGGGGAATCTACGAAGGGTAAGACAGAGGAAAAGGTGAAAACCAGAAAAGAGTGCGGTCCCATGCAAAAATAACGCCTGAGCACCACCAGGTTCCCAGGGCGAACCCAGGGCTCCATTCACACAGTACGCCGTGGGGGACCCCACCGTGCCTTGCAGCTCCCCCCAAGCAGACTATGAATTCACTGGGAGCAGGAACTGTGTTTGTCACCTCTCATGCCTAGAGCTTAAGACTTTTTAGGGAGATGCCCACATTCAAGGGCATAAGGTAGAAGATTCATGCTGGAACATTACCAAGGTTACCAAGAAATCCAGCTCATCTGCACATAAGCCCATTAGCAACCACGGATTCCATAGCTCTCAAAACGTCAGTTTCAAATTTCTCCCATAAAAAAAATTCAACAAGATGCCCCGTTGTGCTCCCAGCATTACAACTTAGCCCCCAGCTCTTTTTTTTTTTTTTAATTTTTTTTTCAACGTTTTTATTTATTTTTGGGACAGAGAGAGACAGAGCATGAACGGGGGAGGGGCAGAGAGAGAGGGAGACACAGAATCGGAAACAGGCTCCAGGCTCCGAGCCATCAGCCCAGAGCCCGACGCGGGGCTCGAACTCACGGACCGTGAGATCGTGACCTGGCTGAAGTCGGACGCTTAACCGACTGCGCCACCCAGGCGCCCCCAGCCCCCAGCTCTTTGATCCATATGAATTTTTCATGCGAGTTCTAACTCAAAGCTTTTATTTTCTGTCCTGAAAGATGGTCCATACGACATTTACTTAGATCACATTTTTATTCCTAAGTGCTTGAGTCAATTTCTAAGGCTCCTGAAAGCACTGGAATTTTTTTTAATTTCACTCGTCCCATTCAGACTTTCTTCCAGGGTGGAAATGGTGGCAATACAGAATTACCTACTGATGCTCATCCTAGTATTTAATTCTTTGAAGGGCTTAGTTTTCTGGATTTTACTTAAGGCAAACGTTCATATCATACAGATTTCAAAAGTCACTATTTTAAAAAGCCCGAAGTATACTGCTTTGGTAAACGTTTAGTTCTCTGGATTGAATCAACGCACCCGGGACCAAAGTCCAAAATTAACTTGCTAACAGCGAGAAATGAAACAAGAGGCAAAGGGGCCAGGCACTTAATCCGGATAGCCTCGTGCCCACACTCAGAGGCCGGATTCAAGTGCTTGTTTCTGCAGGTTCACGAGACCCTCCATGACTTGATCCTCTCAAACCCACTGGGGCTGTGGTTCTCACTTACCAGCTCTGCCAAAAACGCAGAACACAGGCCTATATCATGTCCTCCCTTCCACCTCTTTTTTTAGTTTTTTTGTGTTTTGTTTTTAACAGCTTGCGTTAGCAGCTTGGGCAGAAAAGAAAGCTCTTTAGCTCAATCTCTAAATATCTCAGGATTTTTTTTTTTTCCCAGCTCAGTTCAGGGCAACAAGTCCTTAACGTCTACTTAGAACAAAACTACCAAAGAAAAACTCCCACCAAATGGAAATACTCCCCATTACTACAGATCCTAGGGGATCTGATTCATCCCCACTGATTCCGACCTTTGCAATTCAAATGACCACGTAAGAAGCTAGAAACATTTTGTTAATTACATGAACTCTCTGAGAAAAGTTTTATTATCTCCACACAAAAAGTAAGAAATGTGACCTTCTCTTTTGCCTATGAAACTAACAGCACCAGACTAACCATAAAGTTGGACAAAACATGAGAGAACAGTTTTCAGGTGCTGGACAAGGGCCACGATCTCCAGAGGGGAGATTACATGGCCACCACGGCTCTCTGCTCAGGCACGGATGCCCTGACGGGCTCGGCACGCTGGCGCCCAAGGATGGTATGATGGTCCTGCTGAGCTGAGGAGCAAACACCAGAGTTTCAGGCAGTTCAGGTGGCTGGAACCTGCAAAGGAGAACCCCAGAGAAACAGGAAGTACAGGGGATGGTCTTCTCTGAGTCCTTGAGACCTTGACTGAGGGCTGAGCTGCACGTCCAGGTAAGAGGAGGTAACGCTACCTGCAGCTCACCAAGAGGGGCAAAGACCCATCAGGGGTCTAGCAGTGCTGGAGGATGTTGTGGGTCCAGCCTGGCCACACTGCACTTTCTTAACACCTCTTTCTCACCCCAGACACCCAGCTGAGCAAGGTCCCTGCCCTAGAGTAAAGCCTCTAAACAAGCAAAGCCTCAAATCAACTTCTGATGATATCACCTGGAGCTGGAGTTTGGAGGCTAAATTCCACTGACTCAGAGAGACCTGGGGACCATCTCAGCCTTCCCACAGGTCCTCCATACCATAGCATAAAACCAAGCCTCTGCAGGTTCGAGGAGATCAGCCGGCCACTGAACTGCCTACCACAATCAACAAATCAGCACTCTTCAGAGGGAGGGAACGGAAGAAGCTAGAGTCCCTACGTTTCACATACAATATTCAGCATACTCAAAAAGTCCCAGACGTGCGAAGAGGCAGGATCATGTGACCCCCAGATTTACTCAAGACTTGAATGCAGTCATTTTAAACATGTTCCAAGAACAAAATGGGCATTAATGAACGATGATCATCTCCGTGAAGACCCAAAATCTAAAAAGAAGAACCAAATGGAAGTTCCAAAACTGAAAGGACAATAACTGAAATAATACAAAAAATAAACTGAAATTTTAAAACATCTCAGCAGTTGGGGCGCCTGGGTGGCTTGGTCGGTTAAGCGTCCGACTTCGGCTCAGGTCATGATCTCACGGTCCGTGAGTTCGAGCCCCACGTCGGGCTCTGTGCTGACAGCTCAGAGCCTGGAGCCTGTTTCCGATTCTGTGTCTCCCTCTCTCTCTGCCCCTCCCCTGTTCATACTCTGTCTCTCTCTGTCTCAAAAATAAATAAACGTTAAAAAAAAAAATTAAAGAAAAAAACATCTCAGCAAACTGGAGAGGACACAAAACACTGTGACCCTGAAGGCAGGCAGTAGAAATTATCCAATCTAAAGAACACAGACAAGACAGACTGAAGAAAAGTGCACAGAGACCTAACATGACGCTATAAAACCGTGGAATGTGAGACTCAGAAGAGAGAAACTGCTCAAGGTCACGGAAGTGATTAAGTAACAGAGCCACAACGGACTTCCAGCTCTCACTCCACCTGTTATTATGTGAATACAACAAATCTACCACACAAGTGTGAGCGCATCCTGAAAGCATATGCCTCAAAACGAAAACAAGTTCAACCACCAAAACCAAAGCAACATTCCTCAACATCACTTGAAGTTCACGGTCACTAGGTGAGGAAGTTGGACAATACTGTGTGCAGGTCAAATTTCAGTTCTGAAATGCAACAGGTCACACTAACAGAGAGAACGATTTCTGACTTACTAGTAAGATTGACAGAGGAGCAGTTGGAAAGCACATGTGAATATTCAGCTCACAAGAAAAAAAAATAAATTAAGCTCATACCTCAAAATTTTCACTAACTTCTTGCATCATTTTTAACTTTGTTTCATCAGCTGTAAATGACAAAACAAGTCATCAGGTAATTGAAATTATGTTAAGGGTCTTCAGAAAATGATAAGATTTAGGGAGTTAAGAGAAGCAATCAGATCTTATCAGTTTGACTGTCATGGTCCAACAGAAGGCACATAACTTGTTCCCTACCACCAGTCACACACACACTCATACTCCCAGACATACATGTGCATGCACAGACAAGGGCACAGATATGTACATACATACACACACACACGTGTGCCTCTTTGGGGCTCCAGCCAGCAATGCTCATCACTTTGCTTCTCCACAAGGCAGGGAATGGGAAAATTAGGATAAAAGCTGACATTACTATTTATCTCCAGGTGCATGTCACTTGAACGGAACAGAATGAGTCCCGATAATGTACTTCTTAACAACAGAATTGACTCACGTGTATTTACATCCGTGAGAGCTGCCACGAACTGAAGGTATTTTTTCATCAGAGTGGTTTGGTCAACCACCGTGGCCCCTTGTGTTGCAACAAATGCCATTTTTTTTTTTTCAGCCGGTTGGTTTCTCAAGAGAAAGGTATCAGGTCCATGAGTTCACCCAGCCTATGAAAAGAAGCACATGGTCTGTCAACTTATTAAAGGCACAGGCTCACAATCTATATGGAAAATCTTACCTAAATAACTACATTAAACTAAATACTTTTTAGTTAACCCAGAATACTATTCATTCTGCTTTTTGGAAAATGAAATTTACTTATATCCATTTTATCTATTAACTTCTAAACATGATTTTTATAAATAGACGTCCCCCTCTCCCCCTTACTGTATATCTTTCTTTCCCTAGGCCAGGGGTTGGCAAACTCTCTATAAGCCAGAAAGTAAACATTTTAGCCTTTTTAGTCTCTATCACAACACTTAACTCTGTTATAGCCAATAAACAGCCATGGACAACCCACAGATGAAAAATCATGGCTCTGATCCAGAGAACTTTTATTTATGGACACCGAAATTTCAATTTCATATAATTCTAAAATGTCATGAAACATTCTTCTTCTGTGGATTTTTTCTCAACCATTTAAAAATGTAAAAACCGGGGTGCCTAGGTGGCTCAGTCGGCTAAGTGTCCAACTTTGGCTCAGGTCATGATCTCGCAGTTCGTGGGTTCGAGCCCCACATTGGGCTCTGTGCTGACCGCCCAGAGACTGGAGCCTGCTTTGGATTCTGTCTCTCCCTCTCTCTCTGCCCCTCCCCCATGGGTACTCGGTCTCTCTCTCTCTCAAAAATAAATAAAACATTAAAAAAATAATAAAAAAGGTAAAAAGCATTCCTAGTTCACAGGCTATATAAAAACACACAGCTGAGGGGCGCCTGGCTGATTCAGTCAGTAGAGCATGAGACTTTCGGTCTCTGGGGTGTGAGTTCGAGCCCCACGTTGGGTGCAGAGGCGTAGAGATCACTTAAAAATAAAAATCCTAAAAAAGAAAACAAAAACAAACACAGGCAGCTGACTGGATTTGGCAACCTCTATCCTAGGTGATTGGTTCTCAAACTTCAGTGTGCACTAAGATCACCAGGTGCCAAAGACGGACTTCCAAGCACTACCCAGAGACTGGTTCAGTGAGGGGCCCAGGAAGCTGTAAATTTTGTTTGCAGCTGGCACAAAGTAGGTACTTAGAAAATACTCCTTCAATGAATGAATGCATGCATGCTTCAGGTCGTTGATGACCACACTTCAGGAGCTACCTCTCCAGGCTGACACTTGGTTTGAATTTTAAGAGCCCTCACAGAAGTATCTTGAGAACCTGATGAATTTGCTTTTACCCATCTTCCTTGTGTATAGAACTGTTTAATTCCACTGGGCACGAAGCCGCAGTTTCAGGACTTAATTTGCTTCTTCTGCCGACCTTTGAAAAGCCCTGCCTACCGGATGCACTCCCTTGCAGCTCACACTTGGTGCCCCAAGTGATGGGGACACCCTGACTCCACAAAGCCTCTTCTGGCCACGGTCTCCGAGACCACCAAAAAAAGCACTTGGATGCAGAAAAGACGCCGAGAGGTGCTCTATCCCGCTCCTCCTGCTCCGGGCAGGAAAACTCATGGAGACAGAAGAGGGGGATTCCTTCAGCCCTGCTGGAAGACCTGACTACTTACTGCTTCCTCTTTCGGGCATTTCACCGAATGCCCCCATATTCTCATCCCTGGGGACCCGAGAGTCAGGGTGAGGGCCTCTCTGTGCCTACGAAACTTCGGGTCGTGCCCAAACTCCTTGGACCCCCTTTTTCACCGAAGTCAACTCTTCCATCGCCCGGGGCCCCAAGAGGCCAGGCCCCGCGTTCTGCTGGGCCTGGGGGTGAGGGTGAGGGTGGGAGGTGGGCTGAGGAGGGAAAACGGCCCATTCCGCCCGTCTGCGGGAGAGCAGCTTGATGATGCCGCCGGCCCTGGGCCCGACGGAAGCCCGCGTCCCGGCCCAGGTGGGAAGGCCAGAGCCGGCGTCGCGCCCGCGCACAGACAAACGGCCCGGCCGCCCCGCCCCGCCCCGCCGCGCCGCGACTGAGGCGGCGCCGCCGGACCAGAGGGGGCGCTGTCGTCGCCGCTACCTTCGCTCTCCGCGCCGGGCCGGACGAGCCAGGGGCCTGCGTGGAGGCCGCGAGGTGCCAGGCTGGCCCGGGGCGCCTCCGGGGGAACGGGGCCCCAACCTCACGCTCTCTCTTCCCGGTCTCAAACGGCTCTCCGCTTCCCTCCTTTTGTCGTCGTCCCCGGGCACCCAGCGTCCGCCCTCCAAGCCGTGCTACGGCGAGCGCCGAGGGCCAATTCCCGCTCCGCTAGCCGTCCGCCTCCCAGAGCTCCCCAGCGCCGCCAGGCAGCCGGAGGCTACAGGGCGGCCGCCGGCCCCCGCCTCCCGGGCTGGACCCCGGTGGGGGCTGGGATGGGGGGCTCCTAGGGGGACCCGGCGTACGGAGCCTACCTCTGTCGCTCCGCGGAGCCGCCGCACAGGCCTCCCCACGCCGGGCCCCCGCCGCACTGGTCCGGGCAGCAGCGCGAGCCTCCTGGGGGCGTTCCGCTGCCCTCCCTCGCCTGCCTGCGCCTGCCCGCGATTACCCTCACCTCGGCGGCCGGCCTCCTGCAGCTCCAGCCCGCGACCCCCAGCGAAGCCCTCGCAGCCACAGCCGCCGTGCAGTCCCGCCCCCGCTTAAAGCGGCCGCGCCCGCCGCGGGTGAAATAGGCCCGGGCGCGCCGCCCCCAAGTGGGTGCGGCCTGGGCAGGCGGCGGGAGCAGGGAGGGGCGTTGCGCCCGGGTGGGCCAGCCCGGGCCTTTAAACCTCCGCCTGCGTGGGCGGGGCCGCCGGCAAGGTTGGAGTGGGCAGGCAGGTGGCGGGAGTCTTTGGGCTCCTGCTGCCCTAAATCTGACCTCAGGAGCCAGGCCTGGAGAGGGTAGGGTAGGGACATCGGGGGCTGCTGCAGGGCGGTGGGCCCCCAAGGGGCTTCCTTAGGAGGCGGCGGTCAGGCCCGGGAAGAGTCCATCCCTGAATTGAACGTGGCAGTGGGGCGGGGTTTTCTCCCCCACCTCCTTCCTTTTCTGGGGTAGTTCTTAACCCAGTGGAAAGGTGGAGGCAAGCAGAGGCCTTGGAAAGGCGAAGGCTGGAAAACAAGGAAAGCCCTGGTGTTCTGCTCGGAGATTGTCGGCCTGATCATTTGTTCTGCGGCTACATCACCCAGAGGCTGGACCGCGCAGAGGATCTCTGTCACCTCATACCTGGCGGGCATATGTCTCTGGACCAGGATAGAGCAGTGATGAGAAGGAAGGGGAGTGGGGCATAACGCCCTGATGCCCAGGTGAGATGGCGTGGGCTGGACCAAGGGGCCTTAGAAGGGAAAAGTATTGTTGGGCCTCACCTACGACTCTATCTAGGATAGTGGTTGAATAGTGAACTGCTCCTGGTAACCCATGGTTAGGTGGACAGAGCATTAAAGTGATGACTTCTCTCCACCACTTCCAGGACCTGTAATCGCTAAGTTACCAAAGTCTTGTATCCCCTTCCCAGACACATTTCACACCTCATAATAAAGGCAACTTGTAACGCCTGCAAGAAATCCTGAAGCTCTATTCGGAAGCATGCTCCTTGCTTGTTTAACATTGCTACCCAAGAACAATCCTCTATTGAAGTGCTGGAATTTTAAGTGGATGCATTTGGTGTCACTTATTTCTACCCTGGGAGAAATAAAATGGGTCAGAACACCTTTTCCACTGTGGAAAAAGTTGCAACCAAAATCACTCCCCACCCCCAAAAGTAATCAGTCCAAAGTTGGGGAAGGTTGAATAATGTGAGAGCTGAAATCAGTGTGCAAACACTTTGTTGTTTAATATTGTTTAGTGGGAAGGGGGTAGAGAAAAAAGCAGAGGGTAGACATCTTTTGATAAGTTTCAGATGAATTGCACAAGCTAGAGACCTATAGTTAAGCCTAGCTCTAACATTGGCTAAATCCCTACACTTCCCACGGCCCCAGCTTCTCCTAGCAAGGTACCCAAATTACTGTAATGTTTTTATCTCTTTTCTTGTCTCTCCCCTGAATTAGAGGTCAGAGACAGTGTCAACTCTATCCCTATCAGGTAAATTAGATCCATGCCTCCTCTGCTTAAAACCCTCCAAAGTCTTTTCAGCTCATCTTCATTCCCTGGGCCTATGTACCTCCCAACCTCATTCTTCATATTCTAGCCACGGTGGCCTGCCTTACTATGCATCATGCCCACCTTTGTGCCTCAGAGGCACAGAGCTGGCTCTTTGTCATCCTTGACGAGCTCAAATGTTACCTCCTCAGAGAGAATCTTCTTAAGATCCAATATAAGAAAACCACTGTTCCTTCCACCTCTCATTCACTGTCTCATAATACTGTATTTTCCCCCAGTAGCCTCACAGTCTGAGTATCAGTTTCAGGGTGGCCTTGCATTTGGCTTCTGTGACATAGATACGACTATGTGTGACTACTGTAACGTTATTCAATGCAATACAGATACACATAAAAAAATCTTATTATTTTGTTTTCTGCATTTAGTTCATTTATTTAAAAAGATTTTTAAAGACCTTATTTTTTTTTATTTTTTTTTCAACGTTTTTTATTTATTTTTGGGACAGAGAGAGACAGAGCATGAACGGGGGAGGGGCAGAGAGAGAGGGAGACACAGAATCGGAAACAGGCTCCAGGCTCCGAGCCATCAGCCCAGAGCCCGACGCGGGGCTCGAACCCACAGACCGCAAGATCGTGACCTGGCTGAAGTCGGACGCTTAACCGACTGCGCCACCCAGGCACCCCTAAAGACCTTATTTTTAAATAATCTCTACACCCAACATGGGGCTCAAACTTAACAACCCTAAGGTCAAGAGTCATACACTCTACCCACTGAGCCAGCTTGGAGCCCCTGCATTTAGTTTGTTTTAAAAGAAACTAATAACCAGATCTTTGAATAATGTTAAATAGTTAAATATCTGAATCTCAGTTTCTAACCTTAACAAACTTTTTTTTCCAAGCACAATTTTCTTCTCAGTTCCTGATGGACAAGCACAACTTTCCCAGGTCTGTAAGCAATTCTAATGATGACAGCCAACACTGATTGAGTGCAATGTCCAAAGCACTGTTCTAAGCATTAACTCCTTTAATCCTGGCAACATATGTCATAGGGAGTATTTCCGTTTTCAAGAAAAGGAAAGTGAGGCACTGAGAGGAAGTGACTTTCCCAAGGTCACATAACTCTCAGGAAGGATCCAAAGTCTCCCGGTTCCTAGGCCTGGTACTGTCCCCATGCTGGTGACTGATGCTTCTGTGGAGTGACACCTACTAGCATTTTTAACTTTATGGGGGAAGGAGAGCTCACTCCAATCTGTTCCCCCTCCATCAAGGTGAGATGGCAGTGTGGCCAGCGGGCCCATCCTCAGTGGAGACCACAGCTGTCACAGAGACAGAGGCCATACCTATAGGTGCCTTCACTCCCATGCTGCAATTCAAGTAGTGGCCCATCAGTGCCCACCAGGCCAGAGGGGCCATCCAACCCCCACCCCCACCCCCACCCCCTCTGGGTGGGATCCCTTGCCCAAGTACAGAGGAAAGCAAAGGCAGAGCTGAGACAGAGATCCTGGTAACCAGTGTCCAGTCTTCAAGGCCAGACAGGCAGAGCCACCTTCCAGAAGGAAAGATATGTTCCGCTCTGTTAAGGCAGGTGGAAGCGCCTGCCTAGGCCAAGGCGTGTCCAAGGAGGGGCCTGGTCACTCCTTGCAGTTCTCTGAGTGTCACAAGGCCCTCAGTGACAGCTAGGGCCCTGGTGTGAGCACGAGCCCATTTTACAGCAAGCACAGAGAGGAACGTCATGTCTCAGGGTGGGCACCTGAGCCCCTCTCTCCGGGAGGATATGAGGCGTTTGCAGACCCTTCCAGCGTCTGGCACACAGTGAGAGCTCCAAGCGAACGAGGAGCCGCATCTCCAAATCGTGTGCGTCAAGAGGGAAAATGGCACCTGGAGTAGAACCGAAAGGGGCCTGCGCGCGGCTTTGCAGCGGTGCGCGCGCCTCAGGGGACGCTGAGTCAGCCGGCGGGCGCGGACGCGGGGCGCTGAGAGGAGGGGAGGATCGTGGGGAGGATCGTGGGGAGGAGAGGAGTAGAGGGAGAAGAGGGGA